>NC_090438.1:683249322-683590393 GCF_031143425.1 Pleurodeles waltl
TGTTTTTAGCAAAGTGACTACCTGTAGATTTTGGCCTCTAGCTCAGCCGCCACCTAGGGAAACCTACCAAACCTGTGCATTTCTGAAAACTAGAGACCTAGGGGGATCCAAGGAGGGGTGACTTGCGGGGCTCGGACCAGGTTCTGTTACCCAGAATCCTTTGCAAACCTCAAAATTTGGCTAAAAAAACACATGTTCCTCACATTTCTGTGGCAGAAAGTTCTGGAATCTGAGAGGAGCCACAAATTTCCTTCCACCCAGCGTTCCTCCACGTCTCCCGATAAAAATGATACCTCACTTGTGTGGGTAGGCCTAGCGCCCGCGACAGGATATGCCCCAAAACACAACGTGGACATATCACAGAAAACAGAGCTGTTTTTAGCAAAGTGACTACCTGTAGATTTTGGCCTCTAGCTCAGCCGCCACCTAGGGAAACCTACCAAACCTGTGCATTTCTGAAAACTAGAGACCTAGGGGGATCCAAGGAGGGGTGACTTGCGGGGCTCGGACCAGGTTCTGTTACCCAGAATCCTTTGCAAACCTCAAAATTTGGCTAAAAAAACACATGTTCCTCACATTTCTGTGGCAGAAAGTTCTGGAATCTGAGAGGAGCCACAAATTTCCTTCCACCCAGCGTTCCCCCACGTCTCCCGATAAAAATGATACCTCACTTGTGTGGGTAGGCCTAGCGCACGCGACAGGATATGCCCCAAAACACAACGTGGACATATCACAGAAAACAGAGCTGTTTTTAGCAAAGTGACTACCTGTAGATTTTGGCCTCTAGCTCAGCCGCCACCTAGGGAAACCTACCAAACCTATGCATTTCTGAAAACTAGAGACCTAGGGGAATCCAAGGAGGGGTGACTTGTGTGGCTCGGACCAGGTTCTGTTACCCAGAATCCTTTGCAAACCTCAAAATTTGGCTAAAAAAACACATGTTCCTCACATTTCTGTGGCAGAAAGTTCTGGAATCTGAGAGGAGCCACAAATTTCCTTCCACCCAGCGTTCCCCCACGTCTCCCGATAAAAATGATACCTCACTTGTGTGGGCAGGCCTAGCGCCCGCGACAGGATATGCCCCAAAACACAACGTGGACATATCACAGAAAACAGAGCTGTTTTTAGCAAAGTGACTACCTGTAGATTTTGGCCTCTAGCTCAGCCGCCACCTAGGGAAACCTACCAAACCTATGCATTTCTGAAAACTAGAGACCTAGGGGGATCCAAGGAGGGGTGACTTGCGGGGCTCGGACCAGGTTCTGTTACCCAGAATCCTTTGCAAACCTCAAAATTTGGCTAAAAAACACATGTTCCTCACATTTCTGTGGCAGAAAGTTCTGGAATCTGAGAGGAGCGACAAATTTCCTTCCACCCAGCATTCCCCCACGTCTCCCGATAAAAATGATACCTCACTTGTGTGGGTAGGCCTAGCGCCCGTGACAGGATATGCCCCAAAACACAACCTGGACACATAACAGAAAACAGAGCTGTTTTTAGCAAAGTGACTACCTGTAGATTTTGGCCTCTAGCTCAGCCGCCACCTAGGGAAACCTACCAAACCTGTGCATTTCTGAAAACTAGAGACCTAGGGGAATCCAAGGAGGGGTGACTTGTGTGGCTCGGACCAGGTTCGGTTACCCAGAATCCTTTGCAAACCTCAAAATTTGGCTAAAAAACACATGTTCCTCACATTTCTGTGGCAGAAAGTTCTGGAATCTGAGAGGAGCCACAAATTTCCTTCCACCTAGCGTTCCCCCACGTCTCCCGATAAAATGATACCTCACTTGTGTGGGTAGGCCTAGCGCCCGCGACAGGATATGCCCCAAAACACAACGTGGACATATCACAGAAAACAGAGCTGTTTTTAGCAAAGTGACTACCTGTAGATTTTGGCCTCTAGCTCAGCCGCCACCTAGGGAAACCTACCAAACCTGTGCATTTCTGAAAACTAGAGACCTAGGGGGATCCAAGGAGGGGTGACTTGCGGGGCTCGGACCAGGTTCTGTTACCCAGAATCCTTTGCAAACCTCAAAATTTGGCTAAAAAAACACATGTTCCTCACATTTCTGTGGCAGAAAGTTCTGGAATCTGAGAGGAGCCACAAATTTCCTTCCACCCAGCGTTCCCCCACGTCTCCCGATAAAAATGATACCTCACTTGTGTGGGTAGGCCTAGCGCACGCGACAGGATATGCCCCAAAACACAACGTGGACATATCACAGAAAACAGAGCTGTTTTTAGCAAAGTGACTACCTGTAGATTATGGCCTCTAGCTCAGCCGCCACCTAGGGAAACCTACCAAACCTATGCATTTCTGAAAACTAGAGACCTAGGGGGATCCAAGGAGGGGTGACTTGCGGGGCTCGGACCAGGTTCTGTTACCCTGAATCCTTTGCAAACCTCAAAAATTGGCTAAAAAAACACATGTTCCTCACATTTCTGTGGCAGAAAGTTCTGGAATCTGAGAGGAGCCACAAATTTCCTTCCACCCAGCGTTCCCCCACGTCTCCCGATAAAAATGATACCTCACTTGTGTGGGTAGCCTAGCGCCCGCGACAGGATATGCCCCAAAACACAACGTGGACATATCACAGAAAACAGAGCTGTTTTTAGCAAAGTGACTACCTGTAGATTTTTGGCCTCTAGCTCAGCCGCCACCTAGGGAAACCTACCAAACCTATGCATTTCTGAAAACTAGAGACCTAGGGGAATCCAAGGAGGGGTGACTTGTGTGGCTCGGACCAGGTTCTGTTACCCAGAATCCTTTGCAAACCTCAAAATTTGGCTAAAAAAACACATGTTCCTCACATTTCTGTGGCAGAAAGTTCTGGAATCTGAGAGGAGCCACAAATTTCCTTCCACCCAGCGTTCCCCCACGTCTCCCGATAAAATGATACCTCACTTGTGTGGGTAGGCCTAGCGCCCGCGACAGGATATGCCCCAAAACACAACGTGGACATATCACAGAAAACAGAGCTGTTTTTAGCAAAGTGACTACCTGTAGATTTTGGCCTCTAGCTCAGCCGCCACCTAGGGAAACCTACAAAACCTATGCATTCTGAAAACTAGAGACCTAGGGGAATCCAAGGAGGGGTGACTTGTGTGGCTCGGACCAGGTTCTGTTACCCAGAATCCTTTGCAAACCTCAAAATTTGGCTAAAAAACACATGTTCCTCACATTTCTGTGGCAGAAAGTTCTGGAATCTGAGAGGAGCCACAAATTTCCTTCCACCCAGTGTTCCCCCACGTCTCCCGATAAAAATGATACCTCACTTGTGTGGGTAGGCCTAGCGCCCGCGACAGGATATGCCCCAAAACACAACGTGGACATATCACAGAAAACAGAGCTGTTTTTAGCAAAGTGACTACCTGTAGATTTGGCCTCTAGCTCAGCCGCCACCTAGGGAAACCTACAAAACCTATGCATTTCTGAAAACTAGAGACCTAGGGGAATCCAAGGAGGGGTGACTTGTGTGGCTCGGACCAGGTTCTGTTACCCAGAATCCTTTGCAAACCTCAAAATTTGGCTAAAAAAACACATGTTCCTCACATTTCTGTGGCAGAAAGTTCTGGAATCTGAGAGGAGCCACAAATTTCTTTCCACCCAGCGTTCCTCCACGTCTCCCGATAAAAATGATACCTCACTTGTGTGGGTAGGCCTAGCGCCCGCGACAGGATATGCCCCAAAACACAACGTGGACATATCACAGAAAACAGAGCTGTTTTTAGCAAAGTGACTACCTGTAGATTTTGGCCTCTAGCTCAGCCGCCACCTAGGGAAACCTACCAAACCTGTGCATTTCTGAAAACTAGAGACCTAGGGGGATCCAAGGAGGGGTGACTTGCGGGCTCGGACCAGGTTCTGTTACCCAGAATCCTTTGCAAACCTCAAAATTTGGCTAAAAAAACACATGTTCCTCACATTTCTGTGGCAGAAAGTTCTGGAATCTGAGAGGAGCCACAAATTTCCTTCCACCCAGCGTTCCCCCACGTCTCCCGATAAAAATGATACCTCACTTGTGTGGGTAGGCCTAGCGCCCGCGACAGGATATGCCCCAAAACACAACGTGGACATATCACAGAAAACAGAGCTGTTTTTAGCAAAGTGACTACCTGTAGATTTTGGCCTCTAGCTCAGCCGCCACCTAGGGAAACCTACCAAACCTATGCATTTCTGAAACTAGAGACCTAGGGGAATCCAAGGAGGGGTGACTTGTGTGGCTCGGACCAGGTTCTGTTACCCAGAATCCTTTGCAAACCTCATAATTTGGCTAAAAAAAACACATGTTCCTCACATTTCTGTGGCAGAAAGTTCTGGAATCTGAGAGGAGCCACAAATTTCCTTCCACCCAGCGTTCCCCCACGTCTCCCGATAAAAATGATACCTCACTTGTGTGGGCAGGCCTAGCGCCCGCGACAGGATATGCCCCAAAACACAACGTGGACATATCACAGAAAACAGAGCTGTTTTTAGCAAAGTGACTACCTGTAGATTTTGGCCTCTAGCTCAGCCGCCACCTAGGGAAACCTACCAAACCTATGCATTTCTGAAAACTAGAGACCTAGGGGGATCCAAGGAGGGGTGACTTGCGGGGCTCGGACCAGGTTCTGTTACCCAGAATCCTTTGCAAACCTCAAAATTTGGCTAAAAAAACACATGTTCCTCACATTTCTGTGGCAGAAAGTTCTGGAATCTGAGAGGAGCGACAAATTTCCTTCCACCCAGCATTCCCCCACGTCTCCCGATAAAAATGATACCTCACTTGTGTGGGTAGGCCTAGCGCCCGTGACAGGATATGCCCCAAAACACAACCTGGACACATCACAGAAAACAGAGCTGTTTTTAGCAAAGTGACTACCTGTAGATTTTGGCCTCTAGCTCAGCCGCCACCTAGGGAAACCTACCAAACCTGTGCATTTCTGAAAACTAGAGACCTAGGGGAATCCAAGGAGGGGTGACTTGTGTGGCTCGGACCAGGTTCGGTTACCCAGAATCCTTTGCAAACCTCAAAATTTGGCTAAAAAAACACATGTTCCTCACATTTCTGTGGCAGAAAGTTCTGGAATCTGAGAGGAGCGACAAATTTCCTTCCACCCAGCATTCCCCCACGTCTCCCGATAAAAATGATACCTCACTTGTGTGGGTAGGCCTAGCGCCCGCGACAGGATATGCCCCAAAACACAACGTGGACATATCACAGAAAACAGAGCTGTTTTTAGCAAAGTGACTACCTGTAGATTTTGGCCTCTAGCTCAGCCGCCACCTAGGGAAACCTACCAAACCTATGCATTTCTGAAAACTAGAGACCTAGGGGAATCCAAGGAGGGGTGACTTGTGTGGCTCGGACCAGGTTCTGTTACCCAGAATCCTTTGCAAACCTCATAATTTGGCTAAAAAAACACATGTTCCTCACATTTCTGTGGCAGAAAGTTCTGGAATCTGAGAGGAGCCACAAATTTCCTTCCACCCAGCGTTCCCCCACGTCTCCCGATAAAAATGATACCTCACTTGTGTGGGCAGGCCTAGCGCCCGCGACAGGATATGCCCCAAAACACAACGTGGACATATCACAGAAAACAGAGCTGTTTTTAGCAAAGTGACTACCTGTAGATTTTGGCCTCTAGCTCAGCCGCCACCTAGGGAAACCTACCAAACCTATGCATTTCTGAAAACTAGAGACCTAGGGGGATCCAAGGAGGGGTGACTTGCGGGGCTCGGACCAGGTTCTGTTACCCAGAATCCTTTGCAAACCTCAAAATTTGGCTAAAAAAACACATGTTCCTCACATTTCTGTGGCAGAAAGTTCTGGAATCTGAGAGGAGCGACAAATTTCCTTCCACCCAGCATTCCCCCACGTCTCCCGATAAAAATGATACCTCACTTGTGTGGGTAGGCCTAGCGCCCGTGACAGGATATGCCCCAAAACACAACCTGGACACATCACAGAAAACAGAGCTGTTTTTAGCAAAGTGACTACCTGTAGATTTTGGCCTCTAGCTCAGCCGCCACCTAGGGAAACCTACCAAACCTGTGCATTTCTGAAAACTAGAGACCTAGGGGAATCCAAGGAGGGGTGACTTGTGTGGCTCGGACCAGGTTCGGTTACCCAGAATCCTTTGCAAACCTCAAAATTTGGCTAAAAAAACACATGTTCCTCACATTTCTGTGGCAGAAAGTTCTGGAATCTGAGAGGAGCGACAAATTTCCTTCCACCCAGCATTCCCCCACGTCTCCCGATAAAATGATACCTCACTTGTGTGGGTAGGCCTAGCGCCCGCGACAGGATATGCCCCAAAACACAACGTGGACATATCGCAGAAAACAGAGCTGTTTTTAGCAAAGTGACTACCTGTAGATTTTGGCCTCTAGCTCAGCCGCCACCTAGGGAAACCTACCAAACCTGTGCATTTCTGAAAACTAGAGACCTAGGGGGATCCAAGGAGGGGTGACTTGCGGGGCTCGGACCAGGTTCTGTTACCCAGAATCCTTTGCAAACCTCAAAATTTGGCTAAAAAAACACATGTTCCTCACATTTCTGTGGCAGAAAGTTCTGGAATCTGAGAGGAGCCACAATTTCCTTCCACCCAGCGTTCCCCCACGTCTCCCGATAAAAATGATACCTCACTTGTGTGGGTAGGCCTAGCGCACGCGACAGGATATGCCCCAAAACACAACGTGGACATATCACAGAAAACAGAGCTGTTTTTAGCAAAGTGACTACCTGTAGATTTTGGCCTCTAGCTCAGCCGCCACCTAGGGAAACCTACCAAACCTGTGTATTTCTGAAAACTAGAGACCTAGGGGAATCCAAGGAGGGGTGACTTGTGTGGCCCGGACCAGGTTCTGTTACCCAGAATCCTTTGCAAACCTCAAAATGTGGCTAAAAAAACACATGTTCCTCACATTTCTGTGGCAGAAAGTTCTGGAATCTGAGAGGAGCCACAAATTTCCTTCCACCCAGCGTTCCCCCACGTCTCCCGATAAAAATGATACCTCACTTGTGTGGGTAGGCCTAGCGCCCGCGACAGGATATGCCCCAAAACACAACGTGGACATATCACAGAAAACAGAGCTGTTTTTAGCAAAGTGACTACCTGTAGATTTTGGCCTCTAGCTCAGCCGCCACCTAGGGAAACCTACCAAACCTGTGCATTTCTGAAAACTAGAGACCTAGGGGAATCCAAGGAGGGGTGACTTGTGTGGCTCGGACCAGGTTCTGTTACCCAGAATCCTTTGCAAACCTCAAAATTTGGCTAAAAAAACACATGTTCCTCACATTTCTGTGGCAGAAAGTTCTGGAATCTGAGAGGAGCCACAAATTTCCTTCCACCCAGCGTTCCCCCACGTCTCCCGATAAAAATGATACCTCACTTGTGTGGGTAGGCCTAGCGCCCGCGACAGGATATGCCCCAAAACACAACGTGGACATATCACAGAAAACAGAGCTGTTTTTAGCAAAGTGACTACCTGTAGATTTTGGCCTCTAGCTCAGCCGCCACCTAGGGAAACCTACCAAACCTGTGCATTTCTGAAAACTAGAGACCTAGGGGGATCCAAGGAGGGGTGACTTGCGGGGCTCGGACCAGGTTCTGTTACCCAGAATCCTTTGCAAACCTCAAAATTTGGCTAAAAAAACACATGTTCCTCACATTTCTGTGGCAGAAAGTTCTGGAATCTGAGAGGAGAAACAAATTTCCGTCCACCCAGCGTTCCCCCACGTCTCCCGATAAAAATGATACCTCACTTGTGTGGGTAGGCCTAGCGCCCGCGACAGGATATGCCCCAAAACACAACGTGGACATATCACAGAAAACAGAGCTGTTTTTAGCAAAGTGACTACCTGTAGATTTTGGCCTCTAGCTCAGCCGCCACCTAGGGAAACCTACAAAACCTATGCATTTCTGAAAACTAGAGACCTAGGGGAATCCAAGGAGGGGTGACTTGTGTGGCTCGGACCAGGTTCTGTTACCCAGAATCCTTTGCAAACCTCAAAATTTGGCTAAAAAAACACATGTTCCTCACATTTCTGTGGCAGAAAGTTCTGGAATCTGAGAGGAGCCACAAATTTCCTTCCACCCAGCGTTCCCCCACGTCTCCCGATAAAAATGATACCTCACTTGTGTGGGTAGGCCTAGCGCCCGCGACAGGATATGCCCCAAAACACAACGTGGACATATCACAGAAAACAGAGCTGTTTTTAGCAAAGTGACTCCCTGTAGATTTTGGCCTCTAGCTCAGCCGCCACCTAGGGAAACCTACCAAACTTATGCATTTCTGAAAACTAGAGACCTAGGGGAATCCAAGGAGGGGGGACTTGTGTGGCTCGGACCAGGTTCTGTTACCCAGAATCCTTTGCAAACCTCAAAATTTGGCTAAAAAAACACATGTTCCTCACATTTCTGTGGCAGAAAGTTCTGGAATCTGAGAGGAGCCACAAATTTCCTTCCACCCAGCGTTCCCCCACGTCTCCCGATAAAAATGATACCTCACTTGTGTGGGTAGGCCTAGCGCCCGCGACAGGATATGCCCCAAAACACAACGTGGACACATCACAGAAAACAGAGCTGTTTTTAGCAAAGTGACTACCTGTAGATTTTGGCCTCTAGCTCAGCCGCCACATAGGGAAACCTACCAAACCTATGCATTTCTGAAAACTAGAGACCTAGGGGAATCCAAGGAGGGGTGACTTGTGTGGCTCGGACCAGGTTCTGTTACCCAGAATCCTTTGCAAACCTCAAAATTTGGCTAAAAAAACACATGTTCCTCACATTTCTGTGGCAGAAAGTTCTGGAATCTGAGAGGAGCCACAAATTTCCTTCCACCCAGCGTTCCCCCACGTCTCCCGATAAAAATGATACCTCACTTGTGTGGGTAGGCCTAGCGCCCGCGACAGGATATGCCCCAAAACACAACGTGGACATATCACAGAAAACAGAGCTGTTTTTAGCAAAGTGACTACCTGTAGATTTTGGCCTCTAGCTCAGCCGCCACCTAGGGAAACCTACCAAACCTGTGCATTTCTGAAAACTAGAGACCTAGGGGGATCCAAGGAGGGGTGACTTGCGGGGCTCGGACCAGGTTCTGTTACCCAGAATCCTTTGCAAACCTCAAAATTTGGCTAAAAAAACACATGTTCCTCACATTTCTGTGGCAGAAAGTTCTGGAATCTGAGAGGAGCCACAAATTTCCATCCACCCAGCGTTCCCCCACGTCTCCCGATAAAAATGATACCTCACTTGTGTGGGTAGGCCTAGCGCCCGCGACAGGATATGCCCCAAAACACAACGTGGACATATCACAGAAAACAGAGCTGTTTTTAGCAAAGTGACTACCTGTAGATTTTGGCCTCTAGCTCAGCCGCCACCTAGGGAAACCTACAAAACCTATGCATTTCTGAAAACTAGAGACCTAGGGGAATCCAAGGAGGGGTGACTTGTGTGGCTCGGACCAGGTTCTGTTACCCAGAATCCTTTGCAAACCTCAAAATTTGGCTAAAAAACACATGTTCCTCACATTTCTGTGGCAGAAAGTTCTGGAATCTGAGAGGAGCCACAAATTTCCTTCCACCCAGCGTTCCCCCACGTCTCCCGATAAAAATGATACCTCACTTGTGTGGGTAGGCCTAGCGCCCGCGACAGGATATGCCCCAAAACACAACGTGGACATATCACAGAAAACAGAGCTGTTTTTAGCAAAGTGACTACCTGTAGATTTTGGCCTCTAGCTCAGCCGCCACCTAGGAAACCTACCAAACCTGTGCATTTCTGAAAACTAGAGACCTAGGGGAATCCAAGGAGGGGTGACTTGTGTGGCTCGGACCAGGTTCTGTTACCCAGAATCCTTTGCAAACCTCAAAATTTGGCTAAAAAAACACATGTTCCTCACATTTCTGTGGCAGAAAGTTCTGGAATCTGAGAGGAACCACAAATTTCCTTCCACCCAGCGTTCCCCCACGTCTCCCGATAAAAATGATACCTCACTTGTGTGGGTAGGCCTAGCGCCCGCGACAGGATATGCCCCAAAACACAACGTGGACATATCACAGAAAACAGAGCTGTTTTTAGCAAAGTGACTACCTGTAGATTTTGGCCTCTAGCTCAGCCGCCACCTAGGGAAACCTACCAAACCTGTGCATTTCTGAAAACTAGAGACCTAGGGGGATCCAAGGAGGGGTGACTTGCGGGGCTCGGACCAGGTTCTGTTACCCAGAATCCTTTGCAAACCTCAAAATTTGGCTAAAAAAACACATGTTCCTCACATTTCTGTGGCAGAAAGTTCTGGAATCTGAGAGGAGCCACAAATTTCCTTCCACCCAGCGTTCCCCCATGTCTCCCGATAAAAATGATACCTCACTTGTGTGGGTAGGCCTAGCGCCCGCGACAGGATATGCCCCAAAACACAACGTGGACATATCACAGAAAACAGAGCTGTTTTTAGCAAAGTGACTACCTGTAGATTTTGGCCTCTAGCTCAGCCGCCACCTAGGGAAACCTACAAAACCTATGCATTTCTGAAACTAGAGACCTAGGGGAATCCAAGGAGGGGTGACTTGTGTGGCTCGGACCAGGTTCTGTTACCCAGAATCCTTTGCAAACCTCAAAATTTGGCTAAAAAAACACATGTTCCTCACATTTCTGTGGCAGAAAGTTCTGGAATCTGAGAGGAGCCACAAATTTCCTTCCACCCAGTGTTCCCCCACGTCTCCCGATAAAAATGATACCTCACTTGTGTGGGTAGGCCTAGCGCCCGCGACAGGATATGCCCCAAAACACAACGTGGACATATCACAGAAAACAGAGCTGTTTTTAGCAAAGTGACTACCTGTAGATTTTGGCCTCTAGCTCAGCCGCCACCTAGGGAAACCTACAAAACCTATGCATTTCTGAAAACTAGAGACCTAGGGGAATCCAAGGAGGGGTGACTTGTGTGGCTCGGACCAGGTTCTGTTACCCAGAATCCTTTGCAACCTCAAAATTTGGCTAAAAAAACACATGTTCCTCACATTTCTGTGGCAGAAAGTTCTGGAATTTGAGAGGAGCCACAAATTTCCTTCCACCCAGCGTTCCTCCACGTCTCCCGATAAAAATGATACCTCACTTGTGTGGGTAGGCCTAGCGCCCGCGACAGGATATGCCCCAAAACACAACGTGGACACATCACAGAAAACAGAGCTGTTTTTAGCAAAGTGACTACCTGTAGATTTTGGCCTCTAGCTCAGCCGCCACCTAGGGAAACCTACCAAACCTATGCATTTCTGAAAACTAGAGACCTAGGGGAATCCAAGGAGGGGTGACTTGTGTGGCTCGGACCAGGTTCTGTTACCCAGAATCCTTTGCAAACCTCACAATTTGGCTAAAAAAACACATGTTCCTCACATTTCTGTGGCAGAAAGTTCTGGAATCTGAGAGGAGCCACAAATTTCCTTCCACCCAGCGTTCCCCCACGTCTCCCGATAAAAATGATACCTCACTTGTGTGGGTAGGCCTAGCGCCCGCGACAGGATATGCCCCAAAACACAACGTGGACATATCACAGAAAACAGAGCTGTTTTTAGCAAAGTGACTACCTGTAGATTTTGGCCTCTAGCTCAGCCGCCACCTAGGGAAACCTACCAAACCTATGCATTTCTGAAAACTAGAGACCTAGGGGAATCCAAGGAGGGGTGACTTGTGTGGCTCGGACCAGGTTCTGTTACCCAGAATCCTTTGCAAACCTCAAAATTTGGCTAAAAAAACACATGTTCCTCACATTTCTGTGGCAGAAAGTTCTGGAATCTGAGAGGAGCCACAAATTTCCTTCCACCCAGCGTTCCCCCACGTCTCCCGATAAAAATGATACCTCACTTGTGTGGGTAGGCCTAGCGCCCGCGACAGGATATGCCCCAAAACACAACGTGGACATATCACAGAAAACAGAGCTGTTTTTAGCAAAGTGACTACCTGTAGATTTTGGCCTCTAGCTCAGCCGCCACCTAGGGAAACCTACCAAACCTATGCATTTCTGAAAACTAGAGACCTAGGGGAATCCAAGGAGGGGTGACTTGTGTGGCTCGGACCAGGTTCTGTTACCCAGAATCCTTTGCAAACCTCAAAATTTGGCTAAAAAAACACATGTTCCTCACATTTCTGTGGCAGAAAGTTCTGGAATCTGAGAGGAGCCACAAATTTCCTTCCACCCAGCGTTCCCCGACGTCTCCCGATAAAAATGATACCTCACTTGTGTGGGTAGGCCTAGCGCCCGCGACAGGATATGCCCCAAAACACAACGTGGACATATCACAGAAAACAGAGCTGTTTTTAGCAAAGTGACTACCTGTAGATTTTGGCCTCTAGCTCAGCCGCCACCTAGGGAAACCTACCAAACCTATGCATTTCTGAAAACTAGAGACCTAGGGGGATCCAAGGAGGGGTGACTTGCGGGGCTCGGACCAGGTTCTGTTACCCAGAATCCTTTGCAAACCTCAAAATTTGGCTAAAAAACACATGTTCCTCACATTTCTGTGGCAGAAAGTTCTGGAATCTGAGAGGAGCGACAAATTTCCTTCCACCCAGCATTCCCCCACGTCTCCCGATAAAAATGATACCTCACTTGTGTGGGTAGGCCTAGCGCCCGCGACAGGATATGCCCCAAAACACAACCTGGACACATCACAGAAAACAGAGCTGTTTTTAGCAAAGTGACTACCTGTAGATTTTGGCCTCTAGCTCAGCCGCCACCTAGGGAAACCTACCAAACCTGTGTATTTCTGAAAACTAGAGACCTAGGGGAATCCAAGGAGGGGTGACTTGTGTGGCTCGGACCAGGTTCGGTTACCCAGAATCCTTTGCAAACCTCAAAATTTGGCTAAAAAAACACATGTTCCTCACATTTCTGTGGCAGAAAGTTCTGGAATCTGAGAGGAGCCACAAATTTCCTTCCACCTAGCGTTCCCCCACGTCTCCCGATAAAAATGATACCTCACTTGTGTGGGTAGGCCTAGCGCCCGCGACAGGATATGCCCCAAAACACAACGTGGACATATCACAGAAAACAGAGCTGTTTTTAGCAAAGTGACTACCTGTAGATTTTGGCCTCTAGCTCAGCCGCCACCTAGGGAAACCTACCAAACCTGTGCATTTCTGAAAACTAGAGACCTAGGGGGATCCAAGGAGGGGTGACTTGCGGGGCTCGGACCAGGTTCTGTTACCCAGAATCCTTTGCAAACCTCAAAATTTGGCTAAAAAAACACATGTTCCTCACATTTCTGTGGCAGAAAGTTCTGGAATCTGAGAGGAGCCACAAATTTCCTTCCACCCAGCGTTCCCCCACGTCTCCCGATAAAAATGATACCTCACTTGTGTGGGTAGGCCTAGCGCACGCGACAGGATATGCCCCAAAACACAACGTGGACATATCACAGAAAACAGAGCTGTTTTTAGCAAAGTGACTACCTGTAGATTATGGCCTCTAGCTCAGCCGCCACCTAGGGAAACCTACCAAACCTGTGCATTTCTGAAAACTAGAGACCTAGGGGGATCCAAGGAGGGGTGACTTGCGGGGCTCGGACCAGGTTCTGTTACCCAGAATCCTTTGCAAACCTCAAAATTTGGCTAAAAAAACACATGTTCCTCACATTTCTGTGGCAGAAAGTTCTGGAATCTGAGAGGAGCCACAAATTTCCTTCCACCCAGCGTTCCCCCACGTCTCCCGATAAAAATGATACCTCACTTGTGTGGGTAGGCCTAGCGCCCGCGACAGGATATGCCCCAAAACACAACGTGGACATATCACAGAAAACAGAGCTGTTTTTAGCAAAGTGACTACCTGTAGATTTTGGCCTCTAGCTCAGCCGCCACCTAGGGAAACCTACCAAACCTATGCATTTCTGAAAACTAGAGACCTAGGGGAATCCAAGGAGGGGTGACTTGTGTGGCTCGGACCAGGTTCTGTTACCCAGAATCCTTTGCAAACCTCAAAATTTGGCTAAAAAAACACATGTTCCTCACATTTCTGTGGCAGAAAGTTCTGGAATCTGAGAGGAGCCACAAATTTCCTTCCACCCAGCGTTCCCCCATGTCTCCCGATAAAAATGATACCTCACTTGTGTGGGTAGGCCTAGCGCCCGCGACAGGATATGCCCCAAAACACAACGTGGACATATCACAGAAAACAGAGCTGTTTTTAGCAAAGTGACTACCTGTAGATTTTGGCCTCTAGCTCAGCCGCCACCTAGGGAAACCTACCAAACCTGTGCATTTCTGAAAACTAGAGACCTAGGGGAATCCAAGGAGGGGTGACTTGTGTGGCTCGGACCAGGTTCTGTTACCCAGAATCCTTTGCAAACCTCAAAATTTGGCTAAAAAAACACATGTTCCTCACATTTCTGTGGCAGAAAGTTCTGGAATCTGAGAGGAGCCACAAATTTCCTTCCACCCAGCGTTCCCCCACGTCTCCCGATAAAAATGATACCTCACTTGTGTGGGTAGGCCTAGCGCCCGCGACAGGATATGCCCCAAAACACAACGTGGACATATCACAGAAAACAGAGCTGTTTTTAGCAAAGTGACTACCTGTAGATTTTGGCCTCTAGCTCAGCCGCCACCTAGGGAAACCTACCAAACCTGTGCATTTCTGAAAACTAGAGACCTAGGGGGATCCAAGGAGGGGTGACTTGCGGGGCTCGGACCAGGTTCTGTTACCCAGAATCCTTTGCAAACCTCAAAATTTGGCTAAAAAAACACATGTTCCTCACATTTCTGTGGCAGAAAGTTCTGGAATCTGAGAGGAGCCACAAATTTCCTTCCACCCAGCGTTCCTCCACGTCTCCCGATAAAAATGATACCTCACTTGTGTGGGTAGGCCTAGCGCCCGCGACAGGATATGCCCCAAAACACAACGTGGACATATCACAGAAAACAGAGCTGTTTTTAGCAAAGTGACTACCTGTAGATTTTGGCCTCTAGCTCAGCCGCCACCTAGGGAAACCTACCAAACCTGTGCATTTCTGAAAACTAGAGACCTAGGGGGATCCAAGGAGGGGTGACTTGCGGGGCTCGGACCAGGTTCTGTTACCCAGAATCCTTTGCAAACCTCAAAATTTGGCTAAAAAAACACATGTTCCTCACATTTCTGTGGCAGAAAGTTCTGGAATCTGAGAGGAGCCACAAATTTCCTTCCACCCAGCGTTCCCCCACGTCTCCCGATAAAAATGATACCTCACTTGTGTGGGTAGGCCTAGCGCACGCGACAGGATATGCCCCAAAACACAACGTGGACATATCACAGAAAACAGAGCTGTTTTTAGCAAAGTGACTACCTGTAGATTTTGGCCTCTAGCTCAGCCGCCACCTAGGGAAACCTACCAAACCTATGCATTTCTGAAAACTAGAGACCTAGGGGAATCCAAGGAGGGGTGACTTGTGTGGCTCGGACCAGGTTCTGTTACCCAGAATCCTTTGCAAACCTCAAAATTTGGCTAAAAAAACACATGTTCCTCACATTTCTGTGGCAGAAAGTTCTGGAATCTGAGAGGAGCCACAAATTTCCTTCCACCCAGCGTTCCCCACGTCTCCCGATAAAAATGATACCTCACTTGTGTGGGCAGGCCTAGCGCCCGCGACAGGATATGCCCCAAAACACAACGTGGACATATCACAGAAAACAGAGCTGTTTTTAGCAAAGTGACTACCTGTAGATTTTGGCCTCTAGCTCAGCCGCCACCTAGGGAAACCTACCAAACCTATGCATTTCTGAAAACTAGAGACCTAGGGGGATCCAAGGAGGGGTGACTTGCGGGGCTCGGACCAGGTTCTGTTACCCAGAATCCTTTGCAAACCTCAAAATTTGGCTAAAAAACACATGTTCCTCACATTTCTGTGGCAGAAAGTTCTGGAATCTGAGAGGAGCGACAAATTTCCTTCCACCCAGCATTCCCCCACGTCTCCCGATAAAAATGATACCTCACTTGTGTGGGTAGGCCTAGCGCCCGTGACAGGATATGCCCCAAAACACAACCTGGACACATAACAGAAAACAGAGCTGTTTTTAGCAAAGTGACTACCTGTAGATTTTGGCCTCTAGCTCAGCCGCCACCTAGGGAAACCTACCAAACCTGTGCATTTCTGAAAACTAGAGACCTAGGGGAATCCAAGGAGGGGTGACTTGTGTGGCTCGGACCAGGTTCGGTTACCCAGAATCCTTTGCAAACCTCAAAATTTGGCTAAAAAAACACATGTTCCTCACATTTCTGTGGCAGAAAGTTCTGGAATCTGAGAGGAGCCACAAATTTCCTTCCACCTAGCGTTCCCCCACGTCTCCCGATAAAAATGATACCTCACTTGTGTGGGTAGGCCTAGCGCCCGCGACAGGATATGCCCCAAAACACAACGTGGACATATCACAGAAAACAGAGCTGTTTTTAGCAAAGTGACTACCTGTAGATTTTGGCCTCTAGCTCAGCCGCCACCTAGGGAAACCTACCAAACCTGTGCATTTCTGAAAACTAGAGACCTAGGGGGATCCAAGGAGGGGTGACTTGCGGGGCTCGGACCAGGTTCTGTTACCCAGAATCCTTTGCAAACCTCAAAATTTGGCTAAAAAAACACATGTTCCTCACATTTCTGTGGCAGAAAGTTCTGGAATCTGAGAGGAGCCACAAATTTCCTTCCACCCAGCGTTCCCCCACGTCTCCCGATAAAAATGATACCTCACTTGTGTGGGTAGGCCTAGCGCACGCGACAGGATATGCCCCAAAACACAACGTGGACATATCACAGAAAACAGAGCTGTTTTTAGCAAAGTGACTACCTGTAGATTATGGCCTCTAGCTCAGCCGCCACCTAGGGAACCTACCAAACCTATGCATTTCTGAAAACTAGAGACCTAGGGGGATCCAAGGAGGGGTGACTTGCGGGGCTCGGACCAGGTTCTGTTACCCTGAATCCTTTGCAAACCTCAAAAATTGGCTAAAAAAACACATGTTCCTCACATTTCTGTGGCAGAAAGTTCTGGAATCTGAGAGGAGCCACAAATTTCCTTCCACCCAGCGTTCCCCCACGTCTCCCGATAAAAATGATACCTCACTTGTGTGGGTAGGCCTAGCGCCCGCGACAGGATATGCCCCAAAACACAACGTGGACATATCACAGAAAACAGAGCTGTTTTTAGCAAAGTGACTACCTGTAGATTTTGGCCTCTAGCTCAGCCGCCACCTAGGGAAACCTACCAAACCTATGCATTTCTGAAAACTAGAGACCTAGGGGAATCCAAGGAGGGGTGACTTGTGTGGCTCGGACCAGGTTCTGTTACCCAGAATCCTTTGCAAACCTCAAAATTTGGCTAAAAAAACACATGTTCCTCACATTTCTGTGGCAGAAAGTTCTGGAATCTGAGAGGAGCCACAAATTTCCTTCCACCCAGCGTTCCCCCACGTCTCCCGATAAAAATGATACCTCACTTGTGTGGGTAGGCCTAGCGCCCGCGACAGGATATGCCCCAAAACACAACGTGGACATATCACAGAAAACAGAGCTGTTTTTAGCAAAGTGACTACCTGTAGATTTTGGCCTCTAGCTCAGCCGCCACCTAGGGAAACCTACAAAACCTATGCATTTCTGAAAACTAGAGACCTAGGGGAATCCAAGGAGGGGTGACTTGTGTGGCTCGGACCAGGTTCTGTTACCCAGAATCCTTTGCAAACCTCAAAATTTGGCTAAAAAAACACATGTTCCTCACATTTCTGTGGCAGAAAGTTCTGGAATCTGAGAGGAGCCACAAATTTCCTTCCACCCAGTGTTCCCCCACGTCTCCCGATAAAAATGATACCTCACTTGTGTGGGTAGGCCTAGCGCCCGCGACAGGATATGCCCCAAAACACAACGTGGACATATCACAGAAAACAGAGCTGTTTTTAGCAAAGTGACTACCTGTAGATTTTGGCCTCTAGCTCAGCCGCCACCTAGGGAAACCTACAAAACCTATGCATTTCTGAAAACTAGAGACCTAGGGGAATCCAAGGAGGGGTGACTTGTGTGGCTCGGACCAGGTTCTGTTACCCAGAATCCTTTGCAAACCTCAAAATTTGGCTAAAAAAACACATGTTCCTCACATTTCTGTGGCAGAAAGTTCTGGAATCTGAGAGGAGCCACAAATTTCTTTCCACCCAGCGTTCCTCCACGTCTCCCGATAAAAATGATACCTCACTTGTGTGGGTAGGCCTAGCGCCCGCGACAGGATATGCCCCAAAACACAACGTGGACATATCACAGAAAACAGAGCTGTTTTTAGCAAAGTGACTACCTGTAGATTTTGGCCTCTAGCTCAGCCGCCACCTAGGGAAACCTACCAAACCTGTGCATTTCTGAAAACTAGAGACCTAGGGGGATCCAAGGAGGGGTGACTTGCGGGGCTCGGACCAGGTTCTGTTACCCAGAATCCTTTGCAAACCTCAAAATTTGGCTAAAAAAACACATGTTCCTCACATTTCTGTGGCAGAAAGTTCTGGAATCTGAGAGGAGCCACAAATTTCCTTCCACCCAGCGTTCCCCCACGTCTCCCGATAAAAATGATACCTCACTTGTGTGGGTAGGCCTAGCGCCCGCGACAGGATATGCCCCAAAACACAACGTGGACATATCACAGAAAACAGAGCTGTTTTTAGCAAAGTGACTACCTGTAGATTTTGGCCTCTAGCTCAGCCGCCACCTAGGGAAACCTACCAAACCTATGCATTTCTGAAAACTAGAGACCTAGGGGAATCCAAGGAGGGGTGACTTGTGTGGCTCGGACCAGGTTCTGTTACCCAGAATCCTTTGCAAACCTCATAATTTGGCTAAAAAAACACATGTTCCTCACATTTCTGTGGCAGAAAGTTCTGGAATCTGAGAGGAGCCACAAATTTCCTTCCACCCAGCGTTCCCCCACGTCTCCCGATAAAAATGATACCTCACTTGTGTGGGCAGGCCTAGCGCCCGCGACAGGATATGCCCCAAAACACAACGTGGACATATCACAGAAAACAGAGCTGTTTTTAGCAAAGTGACTACCTGTAGATTTTGGCCTCTAGCTCAGCCGCCACCTAGGGAAACCTACCAAACCTATGCATTTCTGAAAACTAGAGACCTAGGGGGATCCAAGGAGGGGTGACTTGCGGGGCTCGGACCAGGTTCTGTTACCCAGAATCCTTTGCAAACCTCAAAATTTGGCTAAAAAAACACATGTTCCTCACATTTCTGTGGCAGAAAGTTCTGGAATCTGAGAGGAGCGACAAATTTCCTTCCACCCAGCATTCCCCCACGTCTCCCGATAAAAATGATACCTCACTTGTGTGGGTAGGCCTAGCGCCCGTGACAGGATATGCCCCAAAACACAACCTGGACACATCACAGAAAACAGAGCTGTTTTTAGCAAAGTGACTACCTGTAGATTTTGGCCTCTAGCTCAGCCGCCACCTAGGGAAACCTACCAAACCTGTGCATTTCTGAAAACTAGAGACCTAGGGGAATCCAAGGAGGGGTGACTTGTGTGGCTCGGACCAGGTTCGGTTACCCAGAATCCTTTGCAAACCTCAAAATTTGGCTAAAAAAACACATGTTCCTCACATTTCTGTGGCAGAAAGTTCTGGAATCTGAGAGGAGCGACAAATTTCCTTCCACCCAGCATTCCCCCACGTCTCCCGATAAAAATGATACCTCACTTGTGTGGGTAGGCCTAGCGCCCGCGACAGGATATGCCCCAAAACACAACGTGGACATATCACAGAAAACAGAGCTGTTTTTAGCAAAGTGACTACCTGTAGATTTTGGCCTCTAGCTCAGCCGCCACCTAGGGAAACCTACCAAACCTATGCATTTCTGAAAACTAGAGACCTAGGGGAATCCAAGGAGGGGTGACTTGTGTGGCTCGGACCAGGTTCTGTTACCCAGAATCCTTTGCAAACCTCATAATTTGGCTAAAAAAACACATGTTCCTCACATTTCTGTGGCAGAAAGTTCTGGAATCTGAGAGGAGCCACAAATTTCCTTCCACCCAGCGTTCCCCCACGTCTCCCGATAAAAATGATACCTCACTTGTGTGGGCAGGCCTAGCGCCCGCGACAGGATATGCCCCAAAACACAACGTGGACATATCACAGAAAACAGAGCTGTTTTTAGCAAAGTGACTACCTGTAGATTTTGGCCTCTAGCTCAGCCGCCACCTAGGGAAACCTACCAAACCTATGCATTTCTGAAAACTAGAGACCTAGGGGGATCCAAGGAGGGGTGACTTGCGGGGCTCGGACCAGGTTCTGTTACCCAGAATCCTTTGCAAACCTCAAAATTTGGCTAAAAAAACACATGTTCCTCACATTTCTGTGGCAGAAAGTTCTGGAATCTGAGAGGAGCGACAAATTTCCTTCCACCCAGCATTCCCCCACGTCTCCCGATAAAAATGATACCTCACTTGTGTGGGTAGGCCTAGCGCCCGTGACAGGATATGCCCCAAAACACAACCTGGACACATCACAGAAAACAGAGCTGTTTTTAGCAAAGTGACTACCTGTAGATTTTGGCCTCTAGCTCAGCCGCCACCTAGGGAAACCTACCAAACCTGTGCATTTCTGAAAACTAGAGACCTAGGGGAATCCAAGGAGGGGTGACTTGTGTGGCTCGGACCAGGTTCGGTTACCCAGAATCCTTTGCAAACCTCAAAATTTGGCTAAAAAAACACATGTTCCTCACATTTCTGTGGCAGAAAGTTCTGGAATCTGAGAGGAGCGACAAATTTCCTTCCACCCAGCATTCCCCCACGTCTCCCGATAAAAATGATACCTCACTTGTGTGGGTAGGCCTAGCGCCCGCGACAGGATATGCCCCAAAACACAACGTGGACATATCGCAGAAAACAGAGCTGTTTTTAGCAAAGTGACTACCTGTAGATTTTGGCCTCTAGCTCAGCCGCCACCTAGGGAAACCTACCAAACCTGTGCATTTCTGAAAACTAGAGACCTAGGGGGATCCAAGGAGGGGTGACTTGCGGGGCTCGGACCAGGTTCTGTTACCCAGAATCCTTTGCAAACCTCAAAATTTGGCTAAAAAAACACATGTTCCTCACATTTCTGTGGCAGAAAGTTCTGGAATCTGAGAGGAGCCACAAATTTCCTTCCACCCAGCGTTCCCCCACGTCTCCCGATAAAAATGATACCTCACTTGTGTGGGTAGGCCTAGCGCACGCGACAGGATATGCCCCAAAACACAACGTGGACATATCACAGAAAACAGAGCTGTTTTTAGCAAAGTGACTACCTGTAGATTATGGCCTCTAGCTCAGCCGCCACCTAGGGAAACCTACCAAACCTGTGCATTTCTGAAAACTAGAGACCTAGGGGGATCCAAGGAGGGGTGACTTGCGGGGCTCGGACCAGGTTCTGTTACCCTGAATCCTTTGCAAACCTCAAAAATTGGCTAAAAAAACACATGTTCCTCACATTTCTGTGGCAGAAAGTTCTGGAATCTGAGAGGAGCCACAAATTTCCTTCCACCCAGCGTTCCCCCACGTCTCCCGATAAAAATGATACCTCACTTGTGTGGGTAGGCCTAGCGCCCGCGACAGGATATGCCCCAAAACACAACGTGGACATATCACAGAAAACAGAGCTGTTTTTAGCAAAGTGACTACCTGTAGATTTTGGCCTCTAGCTCAGCCGCCACCTAGGGAAACCTACCAAACCTATGCATTTCTGAAAACTAGAGACCTAGGGGAATCCAAGGAGGGGTGACTTGTGTGGCTCGGACCAGGTTCTGTTACCCAGAATCCTTTGCAAACCTCAAAATTTGGCTAAAAAAACACATGTTCCTCACATTTCTGTGGCAGAAAGTTCTGGAATCTGAGAGGAGCCACAAATTTCCTTCCACCCAGCGTTCCCCCACGTCTCCCGATAAAAATGATACCTCACTTGTGTGGGTAGGCCTAGCGCCCGCGACAGGATATGCCCCAAAACACAACGTGGACATATCACAGAAAACAGAGCTGTTTTTAGCAAAGTGACTACCTGTAGATTTTGGCCTCTAGCTCAGCCGCCACCTAGGGAAACCTACAAAACCTATGCATTTCTGAAAACTAGAGACCTAGGGGAATCCAAGGAGGGGTGACTTGTGTGGCTCGGACCAGGTTCTGTTACCCAGAATCCTTTGCAAACCTCAAAATTTGGCTAAAAAAACACATGTTCCTCACATTTCTGTGGCAGAAAGTTCTGGAATCTGAGAGGAGCCACAAATTTCCTTCCACCCAGCGTTCCCCCACGTCTCCCGATAAAAATGATACCTCACTTGTGTGGGTAGGCCTAGCGCCCGCGACAGGATATGCCCCAAAACACAACGTGGACATATCACAGAAAACAGAGCTGTTTTTAGCAAAGTGACTACCTGTAGATTTTGGCCTCTAGCTCAGCCGCCACCTAGGGAAACCTACCAAACCTATGCATTTCTGAAAACTAGAGACCTAGGGGGATCCAAGGAGGGGTGACTTGCGGGGCTCGGACCAGGTTCTGTTACCCAGAATCCTTTGCAAACCTCAAAATTTGGCTAAAAAACACATGTTCCTCACATTTCTGTGGCAGAAAGTTCTGGAATCTGAGAGGAGCGACAAATTTCCTTCCACCCAGCATTCCCCCACGTCTCCCGATAAAAATGATACCTCACTTGTGTGGGTAGGCCTAGCGCCCGCGACAGGATATGCCCCAAAACACAACCTGGACACATCACAGAAAACAGAGCTGTTTTTAGCAAAGTGACTACCTGTAGATTTTGGCCTCTAGCTCAGCCGCCACCCAGGGAAACCTACCAAACCTGTGCATTTCTGAAAACTAGAGACCTAGGGGGATCCAAGGAGGGGTGACTTGCGGGGCTCGGACCAGGTTCTGTTACCCTGAATCCTTTGCAAACCTCAAAATTTGGCTAAAAAAACACATGTTCCTCACATTTCTGTGGCAGAAAGTTCTGGAATCTGAGAGGAGCCACAAATTTCCTTCCACCCAGCGTTCCCCCATGTCTCCCGATAAAAATGATACCTCACTTGTGTGGGTAGGCCTAGCGCCCGCGACAGGATATGCCCCAAAACACAACGTGGACATATCACAGAAAACAGAGCTGTTTTTAGCAAAGTGACTACCTGTAGATTTTGGCCTCTAGCTCAGCCGCCACCTAGGGAAACCTACCAAACCTATGCATTTCTGAAAACTAGAGACCTAGGGGAATCCAAGGAGGGGTGACTTGTGTGGCTCGGACCAGGTTCTGTTACCCAGAATCCTTTGCAAACCTCAAAATTTGGCTAAAAAAACACATGTTCCTCACATTTCTGTGGCAGAAAGTTCTGGAATCTGAGAGGAGCCACAAATTTCCTTCCACCCAGCGTTCCCCCACGTCTCCCGATAAAAATGATACCTCACTTGTGTGGGTAGGCCTAGCGCCCGCGACAGGATATGCCCCAAAACACAACGTGGACATATCACAGAAAACAGAGCTGTTTTTAGCAAAGTGACTACCTGTAGATTTTGGCCTCTAGCTCAGCCGCCACCTAGGGAAACCTACCAAACCTGTGCATTTCTGAAAACTAGAGACCTAGGGGAATCCAAGGAGGGGTGACTTGTGTGGCTCGGACCAGGTTCTGTTACCCAGAATCCTTTGCAAACCTCAAAATTTGGCTAAAAAAACACATGTTCCTCACATTTCTGTGGCAGAAAGTTCTGGAATCTGAGAGGAGCCACAAATTTCCTTCCACCCAGCGTTCCCCCACGTCTCCCGATAAAAATGATACCTCACTTGTGTGGGTAGGCCTAGCGCCCGCGACAGGATATGCCCCAAAACACAACGTGGACATATCACAGAAAACAGAGCTGTTTTTAGCAAAGTGACTACCTGTAGATTTTGGCCTCTAGCTCAGCCGCCACCTAGGGAAACCTACCAAACCTGTGCATTTCTGAAAACTAGAGACCTAGGGGGATCCAAGGAGGGGTGACTTGCGGGGCTCGGACCAGGTTCTGTTACCCAGAATCCTTTGCAAACCTCAAAATTTGGCTAAAAAAACACATGTTCCTCACATTTCTGTGGCAGAAAGTTCTGGAATCTGAGAGGAGCCACAAATTTCCTTCCACCCAGCGTTCCCCCACGTCTCCCGATAAAAATGATACCTCACTTGTGTGGGTAGGCCTAGCGCCCGCGACAGGATATGCCCCAAAACACAACGTGGACATATCACAGAAAACAGAGCTGTTTTTAGCAAAGTGACTACCTGTAGATTTTGGCCTCTAGCTCAGCCGCCACCTAGGGAAACCTACCAAACCTGTGCATTTCTGAAAACTAGATACCTAGGGGGATCCAAGGAGGGGTGACTTGCGGGGCTCGGACCAGGTTCTGTTACCCAGAATCCTTTGCAAACCTCAAAATTTGGCTAAAAAAACACATGTTCCTCATATTTCTGTGGCAGAAAGTTCTGGAATCTGAGAGGAGCCACAAATTTCCTTCCACCCAGCGTTCCCCCACGTCTCCCGATAAAAATGATACCTCACTTGTGTGGGTAGGCCTAGCGCACGCGACAGGATATGCCCCAAAACACAACGTGGACATATCACAGAAAACAGAGCTGTTTTTAGCAAAGTGACTACCTGTAGATTATGGCCTCTAGCTCAGCCGCCACCTAGGGAAACCTACCAAACCTGTGCATTTCTGAAAACTAGAGACCTAGGGGGATCCAAGGAGGGGTGACTTGCGGGGCTCGGACCAGGTTCTGTTACCCTGAATCCTTTGCAAACCTCAAAATTTGGCTAAAAAAACACATGTTCCTCACATTTCTGTGCCAGAAAGTTCTGGAATCTGAGAGGAGCCACAAATTTCCTTCCACCAAGCGTTCCCCCATGTCTCCCGATAAAAATGATACCTCACTTGTGTGGGTAGGCCTAGCGCCCGCGACAGGATATGCCCCAAAACACAACGTGGACATATCACAGAAAACAGAGCTGTTTTTAGCAAAGTGACTACCTGTAGATTTTGGCCTCTAGCTCAGCCGCCACCTAGGGAAACCTACCAAACCTGTGCATTTCTGAAAACTAGAGACCTAGGGGAATCCAAGGAGGGGTGACTTGTGTGGCTCGGACCAGGTTCTGTTACCCAGAATCCTTTGCAAACCTCAAAATTTGGCTAAAAAAACACATGTTCCTCACATTTCTGTGGCAGAAAGTTCTGGAATCTGAGAGGAGCCACAAATTTCCTTCCACCCAGTGTTCCCCCACGTCTCCCGATAAAAATGATACCTCACTTGTGTGGGTAGGCCTAGCGCCCGCGACAGGATATGCCCCAAAACACAACGTGGACATATCACAGAAAACAGAGCTGTTTTTAGCAAAGTGACTACCTGTAGATTTTGGCCTCTAGCTCAGCCGCCACCTAGGGAAACCTACCAAACCTGTGCATTTCTGAAAACTAGAGACCTAGGGGGATCCAAGGAGGGGTGACTTGCGGGGCTCGGACCAGGTTCTGTTACCCAGAATCCTTTGCAAACCTCAAAATTTGGCTAAAAAAACACATGTTCCTCACATTTCTGTGGCAGAAAGTTCTGGAATCTGAGAGGAGCGACAAATGTCCTTCCACCCAGCATTCCCCCACGTCTCCCGATAAAAATGATACCTCACTTGTGTGGGTAGGCCTAGCGCCCGCGACAGAATATGCCCCAAAACACAACCTGGACACATCACAGAAAACAGAGCTGTTTTTAGCAAAGTGACTACCTGTAGATTTTGGCCTCTAGCTCAGCCGCCACCTAGGGAAACCTACCAAACCTGTGCATTTCTGAAAACTAGAGACCTAGGGGAATCCAAGGAGGGGTGACTTGTGTGGCTCGGACCAGGTTCGGTTACCCAGAATCCTTTGCAAACCTCAAAATTTGGCTAAAAAAACACATGTTCCTCACATTTCTGTGGCAGAAAGTTCTGGAATCTGAGAGGAGCCACAAATTTCCTTCCACCTAGCGTTCCCCCACGTCTCCCGATAAAAATGATACCTCACTTGTGTGGGTAGGCATAGCGCCCGCGACAGGATATGCCCCAAAACACAACGTGGACATATCACAGAAAACAGAGCTGTTTTTAGCAAAGTGACTACCTGTAGATTTTGGCCTCTAGCTCAGCCGCCACCTCGGGAAACCTACCAAACCTGTGCATTTCTGAAAACTAGAGACCTAGTGGGATCCAAGGAGGGGTGACTTGCGGGGCTCGGACCAGGTTCTGTTACCCAGAATCCTTTGCAAACCTCAAAATTTGGCTAAAAAAACACATGTTCCTCACATTTCTGTGGCAGAAAGTTCTGGAATCTGAGAGGAGCCACAAATTTCCTTCCACCCAGCGTTCCCCCACGTCTCCCGATAAAAATGATACCTCACTTGTGTGGGTAGGCCTAGCGCCCGCGACAGGATATGCCCCAAAACACAACGTGGACATATCACAGAAAACAGAGCTGTTTTTAGCAAAGTGACTACCTGTAGATTTTGGCCTCTAGCTCAGCCGCCACCTAGGGAAACCTACAAAACCTATGCATTTCTGAAAACTAGAGACCTAGGGGAATCCAAGGAGGGGTGACTTGTGTGGCTCGGACCAGGTTCTGTTACCCAGAATCCTTTGCAAACCTCAAAATTTGGCTAAAAAAACACATGTTCCTCACATTTCTGTGGCAGAAAGTTCTGGAATCTGAGAGGAGCCACAAATGTCCTTCCACCCAGCGTTCCCCCACGTCTCCCGATAAAAATGATACCTCACTTGTGTGGGTAGGCCTAGCGCCCGCGACAGGATATGCCCCAAAACACAACGTGGACATATCACAGAAAACAGAGCTGTTTTTAGCAAAGTGACTACCTGTAGATTTTGGCCTCTAGCTCAGCCGCCACCTAGGGAAACGTACCAAACCTATGCATTTCTGAAAACTAGAGACCTAGGGGAATCCAAGGAGGGGTGACTTGTGTGGCTCGGACCAGGTTCTGTTACCCAGAATCCTTTGCAAACCTCAAAATTTGGCTAAAAAAACACATGTTCCTCACATTTCTGTGGCAGAAAGTTCTGGAATCTGAGAGGAGCCACAAATTTCCTTCCACCCAGCGTTCCCCCACGTCTCCCGATAAAAATGATACCTCACTTGTGTGGGTAGGCCTAGCGCCCGCGACAGGATATGCCCCAAAACACAATGTGGACATATCACAGAAAACAGAGCTGTTTTTAGCAAAGTGACTACCTGTAGATTTTGGCCTCTAGCTCAGCCGCCACCTAGGGAAACCTACCAAACCTGTGCATTTCTGAAAACTAGAGACCTAGGGGGATCCAAGGAGGGGTGACTTGCGGGGCTCGGACCAGGTTCTGTTACCCAGAATCCTTTGCAAACCTCAAAATTTGGCTAAAAAAACACATGTTCCTCACATTTCTGTGGCAGAAAGTTCTGGAATCTGAGAGGAGCGACAAATTTCCTTCCACCCAGCATTCCCCCACGTCTCCCGATAAAAATGATACCTCACTTGTGTGGGTAGGCCTAGCGCCCGCGACAGGATATGCCCCAAAACACAACCTGGACACATCACAGAAAACAGAGCTGTTTTTAGCAAAGTGACTACCTGTAGATTTTGGCCTCTAGCTCAGCCGCCACCTAGGGAAACCTACCAAACCTGTGCATTTCTGAAAACTAGAGACCTAGGGGAATCCAAGGAGGGGTGACTTGTGTGGCTCGGACCAGGTTCGGTTACCCAGAATCCTTTGCAAACCTCAAAATTTGGCTAAAAAAACACATGTTCCTCACATTTCTGTGGCAGAAAGTTCTGGAATCTGAGAGGAGCCACAAATTTCCTTCCACCTAGCGTTCCCCCACGTCTCCCGATAAAAATGATACCTCACTTGTGTGGGTAGGCATAGCGCCCGCGACAGGATATGCCCCAAAACACAACGTGGACATATCACAGAAAACAGAGCTGTTTTTAGCAAAGTGACTACCTGTAGATTTTGGCCTCTAGCTCAGCCGCCACCTAGGGAAACCTACCAAACCTGTGCATTTCTGAAAACTAGAGACCTAGGGGGATCCAAGGAGGGGTGACTTGCGGGGCTCGGACCAGGTTCTGTTACCCAGAATCCTTTGCAAACCTCAAAATTTGGCTAAAAAAACACATGTTCCTCACATTTCTGTGGCAGAAAGTTCTGGAATCTGAGAGGAGCCACAAATTTCCTTCCACCCAGCGTTCCCCCACGTCTCCCGATAAAAATGATACCTCACTTGTGTGGGTAGGCCTAGCGCCCGCGACAGGATATGCCCCAAAACACAACGTGGACATATCACAGAAAACAGAGCTGTTTTTAGCAAAGTGACTACCTGTAGATTATGGCCTCTAGCTCAGCCGCCACCTAGGGAAACCTACCAAACCTGTGCATTTCTGAAAACTAGAGACCTAGGGGGATCCAAGGAGGGGTGACTTGCGGGGCTCGGACCAGGTTCTGTTACCCAGAATCCTTTGCAAACCTCAAAATTTGGCTAAAAAAACACATGTTCCTCACATTTCTGTGGCAGAAAGTTCTGGAATCTAAGAGGAGCCACAAATTTCCTTCCACCCAGCGTTCCCCCATGTCTCCCGATAAAAATGATACCTCACTTGTGTGGGTAGGCCTAGCGCCCGCGACAGGATATGCCCCAAAACACAACGTGGACATATCACAGAAAACAGAGCTGTTTTTAGCAAAGTGACTACCTGTAGATTTTGGCCTCTAGCTCAGCCGCCACCTAGGGAAACCTACAAAACCTATGCATTTCTGAAAACTAGAGACCTAGGGGAATCCAAGGAGGGGTGACTTGTGTGGCTCGGACCAGGTTCTGTTACCCAGAATCCTTTGCAAACCTCAAAATTTGGCTAAAAAAACACATGTTCCTCACATTTCTGTGGCAGAAAGTTCTGGAATCTGAGAGGAGCCACAAATTTCCTTCCACCCAGCGTTCCCCCATGTCTCCCGATAAAAATGATACCTCACTTGTGTGGGTAGGCCTAGCGCCCGCGACAGGATATGCCCCAAAACACAACGTGGACATATCACAGAAAACAGAGCTGTTTTTAGCAAAGTGACTACCTGTAGATTTTGGCCTCTAGCTCAGCCGCCACCTAGGGAAACCTACCAAACCTATGCATTTCTGAAAACTAGAGACCTAGGGGAATCCAAGGAGGGGTGACTTGTGTGGCTCGGACCAGGTTCTGTTACCCAGAATCCTTTGCAAACCTCAAAATTTGGCTAAAAAAACACATGTTCCTCACATTTCTGTGGCAGAAAGTTCTGGAATCTGAGAGGAGCCACAAATTTCCTTCCACCCAGCGTTCCCCCACGTCTCCCGATAAAAATGATACCTCACTTGTGTGGGTAGGCCTAGCGCCCGCGACAGGATATGCCCCAAAACACAACGTGGACATATCACAGAAAACAGAGCTGTTTTTAGCAAAGTGACTACCTGTAGATTTTGGCCTCTAGCTCAGCCGCCACCTAGGGAAACCTACCAAACCTGTGCATTTCTGAAAACTAGAGACCTAGGGGAATCCAAGGAGGGGTGACTTGTGTGGCTCGGACCAGGTTCTGTTACCCAGAATCCTTTGCAAACCTCAAAATTTGGCTAAAAAAACACATGTTCCTCACATTTCTGTGGCAGAAAGTTCTGGAATCTGAGAGGAGCCACAAATTTCCTTCCACCCAGCGTTCCCCCACGTCTCCCGATAAAAATGATACCTCACTTGTGTGGGTAGGCCTAGCGCCCGCGACAGGATATGCCCCAAAACACAACGTGGACATATCACAGAAAACAGAGCTGTTTTTAGCAAAGTGACTACCTGTAGATTTTGGCCTCTAGCTCAGCCGCCACCTAGGGAAACCTACCAAACCTGTGCATTTCTGAAAACTAGAGACCTAGGGGGATCCAAGGAGGGGTGACTTGCGGGGCTCGGACCAGGTTCTGTTACCCAGAATCCTTTGCAAACCTCAAAATTTGGCTAAAAAAACACATGTTCCTCACATTTCTGTGGCAGAAAGTTCTGGAATCTGAGAGGAGCCACAAATTTCCTTCCACCCAGCGTTCCCCCACGTCTCCCGATAAAAATGATACCTCACTTGTGTGGGTAGGCCTAGCGCCCGCGACAGGATATGCCCCAAAACACAACGTGGACATATCACAGAAAACAGAGCTGTTTTTAGCAAAGTGACTACCTGTAGATTTTGGCCTCTAGCTCAGCCGCCACCTAGGGAAACCTACCAAACCTGTGCATTTCTGAAAACTAGAGACCTAGGGGGATCCAAGGAGGGGTGACTTGCGGGGCTCGGACCAGGTTCTGTTACCCAGAATCCTTTGCAAACCTCAAAATTTGGCTAAAAAAACACATGTTCCTCATATTTCTGTGGCAGAAAGTTCTGGAATCTGAGAGGAGCCACAAATTTCCTTCCACCCAGCGTTCCCCCACGTCTCCCGATAAAAATGATACCTCACTTGTGTGGGTAGGCCTAGCGCACGCGACAGGATATGCCCCAAAACACAACGTGGACATATCACAGAAAACAGAGCTGTTTTTAGCAAAGTGACTACCTGTAGATTATGGCCTCTAGCTCAGCCGCCACCTAGGGAAACCTACCAAACCTGTGCATTTCTGAAAACTAGAGACCTAGGGGGATCCAAGGAGGGGTGACTTGCGGGGCTCGGACCAGGTTCTGTTACCCTGAATCCTTTGCAAACCTCAAAATTTGGCTAAAAAAACACATGTTCCTCACATTTCTGTGCCAGAAAGTTCTGGAATCTGAGAGGAGCCACAAATTTCCTTCCACCAAGCGTTCCCCCATGTCTCCCGATAAAAATGATACCTCACTTGTGTGGGTAGGCCTAGCGCCCGCGACAGGATATGCCCCAAAACACAACGTGGACATATCACAGAAAACAGAGCTGTTTTTAGCAAAGTGACTACCTGTAGATTTTGGCCTCTAGCTCAGCCGCCACCTAGGGAAACCTACCAAACCTGTGCATTTCTGAAAACTAGAGACCTAGGGGAATCCAAGGAGGGGTGACTTGTGTGGCTCGGACCAGGTTCTGTTACCCAGAATCCTTTGCAAACCTCAAAATTTGGCTAAAAAAACACATGTTCCTCACATTTCTGTGGCAGAAAGTTCTGGAATCTGAGAGGAGCCACAAATTTCCTTCCACCCAGTGTTCCCCCACGTCTCCCGATAAAAATGATACCTCACTTGTGTGGGTAGGCCTAGCGCCCGCGACAGGATATGCCCCAAAACACAACGTGGACATATCACAGAAAACAGAGCTGTTTTTAGCAAAGTGACTACCTGTAGATTTTGGCCTCTAGCTCAGCCGCCACCTAGGGAAACCTACCAAACCTGTGCATTTCTGAAAACTAGAGACCTAGGGGGATCCAAGGAGGGGTGACTTGCGGGGCTCGGACCAGGTTCTGTTACCCAGAATCCTTTGCAAACCTCAAAATTTGGCTAAAAAAACACATGTTCCTCACATTTCTGTGGCAGAAAGTTCTGGAATCTGAGAGGAGCGACAAATTTCCTTCCACCCAGCATTCCCCCACGTCTCCCGATAAAAATGATACCTCACTTGTGTGGGTAGGCCTAGCGCCCGCGACAGAATATGCCCCAAAACACAACCTGGACACATCACAGAAAACAGAGCTGTTTTTAGCAAAGTGACTACCTGTAGATTTTGGCCTCTAGCTCAGCCGCCACCTAGGGAAACCTACCAAACCTGTGCATTTCTGAAAACTAGAGACCTAGGGGAATCCAAGGAGGGGTGACTTGTGTGGCTCGGACCAGGTTCGGTTACCCAGAATCCTTTGCAAACCTCAAAATTTGGCTAAAAAAACACATGTTCCTCACATTTCTGTGGCAGAAAGTTCTGGAATCTGAGAGGAGCCACAAATTTCCTTCCACCTAGCGTTTCCCCACGTCTCCCGATAAAAATGATACCTCACTTGTGTGGGTAGGCATAGCGCCCGCGACAGGATATGCCCCAAAACACAACGTGGACATATCACAGAAAACAGAGCTGTTTTTAGCAAAGTGACTACCTGTAGATTTTGGCCTCTAGCTCAGCCGCCACCTCGGGAAACCTACCAAACCTGTGCATTTCTGAAAACTAGAGACCTAGTGGGATCCAAGGAGGGGTGACTTGCGGGGCTCGGACCAGGTTCTGTTACCCAGAATCCTTTGCAAACCTCAAAATTTGGCTAAAAAAACACATGTTCCTCACATTTCTGTGGCAGAAAGTTCTGGAATCTGAGAGGAGCCACAAATTTCCTTCCACCCAGCGTTCCCCCACGTCTCCCGATAAAAATGATACCTCACTTGTGTGGGTAGGCCTAGCGCCCGCGACAGGATATGCCCCAAAACACAACGTGGACATATCACAGAAAACAGAGCTGTTTTTAGCAAAGTGACTACCTGTAGATTTTGGCCTCTAGCTCAGCCGCCACCTAGGGAAACCTACAAAACCTATGCATTTCTGAAAACTAGAGACCTAGGGGAATCCAAGGAGGGGTGACTTGTGTGGCTCGGACCAGGTTCTGTTACCCAGAATCCTTTGCAAACCTCAAAATTTGGCTAAAAAAACACATGTTCCTCACATTTCTGTGGCAGAAAGTTCTGGAATCTGAGAGGAGCCACAAATGTCCTTCCACCCAGCGTTCCCCCACGTCTCCCGATAAAAATGATACCTCACTTGTGTGGGTAGGCCTAGCGCCCGCGACAGGATATGCCCCAAAACACAACGTGGACATATCACAGAAAACAGAGCTGTTTTTAGCAAAGTGACTACCTGTAGATTTTGGCCTCTAGCTCAGCCGCCACCTAGGGAAACGTACCAAACCTATGCATTTCTGAAAACTAGAGACCTAGGGGAATCCAAGGAGGGGTGACTTGTGTGGCTCGGACCAGGTTCTGTTACCCAGAATCCTTTGCAAACCTCAAAATTTGGCTAAAAAAACACATGTTCCTCACATTTCTGTGGCAGAAAGTTCTGGAATCTGAGAGGAGCCACAAATTTCCTTCCACCCAGCGTTCCCCCACGTCTCCCGATAAAAATGATACCTCACTTGTGTGGGTAGGCCTAGCGCCCGCGACAGGATATGCCCCAAAACACAATGTGGACATATCACAGAAAACAGAGCTGTTTTTAGCAAAGTGACTACCTGTAGATTTTGGCCTCTAGCTCAGCCGCCACCTAGGGAAACCTACCAAACCTGTGCATTTCTGAAAACTAGAGACCTAGGGGGATCCAAGGAGGGGTGACTTGCGGGGCTCGGACCAGGTTCTGTTACCCAGAATCCTTTGCAAACCTCAAAATTTGGCTAAAAAAACACATGTTCCTCACATTTCTGTGGCAGAAAGTTCTGGAATCTGAGAGGAGCGACAAATTTCCTTCCACCCAGCATTCCCCCACGTCTCCCGATAAAAATGATACCTCACTTGTGTGGGTAGGCCTAGCGCCCGCGACAGGATATGCCCCAAAACACAACGTGGACATATCACAGAAAACAGAGCTGTTTTTAGCAAAGTGACTACCTGTAGATTTTGGCCTCTAGCTCAGCCGCCACCTAGGGAAACCTACCAAACCTGTGCATTTCTGAAAACTAGAGACCTAGGGGGATCCAAGGAGGGGTGACTTGCGGGGCTCGGACCAGGTTCTGTTACCCAGAATCCTTTGCAAACCTCAAAATTTGGCTAAAAAAACACATGTTCCTCACATTTCTGTGGCAGAAAGTTCTGGAATCTGAGAGGAGCCACAAATTTCCTTCCACCCAGCGTTCCCCCACGTCTCCCGATAAAAATGATACCTCACTTGTGTGGGTAGGCCTAGCGCCCGCGACAGGATATGCCCCAAAACACAACGTGGACATATCACAGAAAACAGAGCTGTTTTTAGCAAAGTGACTACCTGTAGATTATGGCCTCTAGCTCAGCCGCCACCTAGGGAAACCTACCAAACCTGTGCATTTCTGAAAACTAGAGACCTAGGGGGATCCAAGGAGGGGTGACTTGCGGGGCTCGGACCAGGTTCTGTTACCCAGAATCCTTTGCAAACCTCAAAATTTGGCTAAAAAAACACATGTTCCTCACATTTCTGTGGCAGAAAGTTCTGGAATCTAAGAGGAGCCACAAATTTCCTTCCACCCAGCGTTCCCCCATGTCTCCCGATAAAAATGATACCTCACTTGTGTGGGTAGGCCTAGCGCCCGCGACAGGATATGCCCCAAAACACAACGTGGACATATCACAGAAAACAGAGCTGTTTTTAGCAAAGTGACTACCTGTAGATTTTGGCCTCTAGCTCAGCCGCCACCTAGGGAAACCTACAAAACCTATGCATTTCTGAAAACTAGAGACCTAGGGGAATCCAAGGAGGGGTGACTTGTGTGGCTCGGACCAGGTTCTGTTACCCAGAATCCTTTGCAAACCTCAAAATTTGGCTAAAAAAACACATGTTCCTCACATTTCTGTGGCAGAAAGTTCTGGAATCTGAGAGGAGCCACAAATTTCCTTCCACCCAGCGTTCCCCCACGTCTCCCGATAAAAATGATACCTCACTTGTGTGGGTAGGCCTAGCGCCCGCGACAGGATATGCCCCAAAACACAACGTGGACATATCACAGAAAACAGAGCTGTTTTTAGCAAAGTGACTACCTGTAGATTATGGCCTCTAGCTCAGCCGCCACCTAGGGAAACCTACCAAACCTGTGCATTTCTGAAAACTAGAGACCTAGGGGGATCCAAGGAGGGGTGACTTGTGTGGCTCGGACCAGGTTCTGTTACCCAGAATCCTTTGCAAACCTCAAAATTTGGCTAAAAAAACACATGTTCCTCACATTTCTGTGGCAGAAAGTTCTGGAATCTGAGAGGAGCCACAAATGTCCTTCCACCCAGCGTTCCCCCACGTCTCCCGATAAAAATGATACCTCACTTGTGTGGGTAGGCCTAGCGCCCGCGACAGGATATGCCCCAAAACACAACGTGGACATATCACAGAAAACAGAGCTGTTTTTAGCAAAGTGACTACCTGTAGATTTTGGCCTCTAGCTCAGCCGCCACCTAGGGAAACGTACCAAACCTATGCATTTCTGAAAACTAGAGACCTAGGGGAATCCAAGGAGGGGTGACTTGTGTGGCTCGGACCAGGTTCTGTTACCCAGAATCCTTTGCAAACCTCAAAATTTGGCTAAAAAAACACATGTTCCTCACATTTCTGTGGCAGAAAGTTCTGGAATCTGAGAGGAGCCACAAATTTCCTTCCACCCAGCGTTCCCCCACGTCTCCCGATAAAAATGATACCTCACTTGTGTGGGTAGGCCTAGCGCCCGCGACAGGATATGCCCCAAAACACAATGTGGACATATCACAGAAAACAGAGCTGTTTTTAGCAAAGTGACTACCTGTAGATTTTGGCCTCTAGCTCAGCCGCCACCTAGGGAAACCTACCAAACCTGTGCATTTCTGAAAACTAGAGACCTAGGGGGATCCAAGGAGGGGTGACTTGCGGGGCTCGGACCAGGTTCTGTTACCCAGAATCCTTTGCAAACCTCAAAATTTGGCTAAAAAAACACATGTTCCTCACATTTCTGTGGCAGAAAGTTCTGGAATCTGAGAGGAGCGACAAATTTCCTTCCACCCAGCATTCCCCCACGTCTCCCGATAAAAATGATACCTCACTTGTGTGGGTAGGCCTAGCGCCCGCGACAGGATATGCCCCAAAACACAACCTGGACACATCACAGAAAACAGAGCTGTTTTTAGCAAAGTGACTACCTGTAGATTTTGGCCTCTAGCTCAGCCGCCACCTAGGGAAACCTACCAAACCTGTGCATTTCTGAAAACTAGAGACCTAGGGGAATCCAAGGAGGGGTGACTTGTGTGGCTCGGACCAGGTTCGGTTACCCAGAATCCTTTGCAAACCTCAAAATTTGGCTAAAAAAACACATGTTCCTCACATTTCTGTGGCAGAAAGTTCTGGAATCTGAGAGGAGCCACAAATTTCCTTCCACCTAGCGTTCCCCCACGTCTCCCGATAAAAATGATACCTCACTTGTGTGGGTAGGCATAGCGCCCGCGACAGGATATGCCCCAAAACACAACGTGGACATATCACAGAAAACAGAGCTGTTTTTAGCAAAGTGACTACCTGTAGATTTTGGCCTCTAGCTCAGCCGCCACCTAGGGAAACCTACCAAACCTGTGCATTTCTGAAAACTAGAGACCTAGGGGGATCCAAGGAGGGGTGACTTGCGGGGCTCGGACCAGGTTCTGTTACCCAGAATCCTTTGCAAACCTCAAAATTTGGCTAAAAAAACACATGTTCCTCACATTTCTGTGGCAGAAAGTTCTGGAATCTGAGAGGAGCCACAAATTTCCTTCCACCCAGCGTTCCCCCACGTCTCCCGATAAAAATGATACCTCACTTGTGTGGGTAGGCCTAGCGCCCGCGACAGGATATGCCCCAAAACACAACGTGGACATATCACAGAAAACAGAGCTGTTTTTAGCAAAGTGACTACCTGTAGATTATGGCCTCTAGCTCAGCCGCCACCTAGGGAAACCTACCAAACCTGTGCATTTCTGAAAACTAGAGACCTAGGGGGATCCAAGGAGGGGTGACTTGCGGGGCTCGGACCAGGTTCTGTTACCCAGAATCCTTTGCAAACCTCAAAATTTGGCTAAAAAAACACATGTTCCTCACATTTCTGTGGCAGAAAGTTCTGGAATCTAAGAGGAGCCACAAATTTCCTTCCACCCAGCGTTCCCCCATGTCTCCCGATAAAAATGATACCTCACTTGTGTGGGTAGGCCTAGCGCCCGCGACAGGATATGCCCCAAAACACAACGTGGACATATCACAGAAAACAGAGCTGTTTTTAGCAAAGTGACTACCTGTAGATTTTGGCCTCTAGCTCAGCCGCCACCTAGGGAAACCTACAAAACCTATGCATTTCTGAAAACTAGAGACCTAGGGGAATCCAAGGAGGGGTGACTTGTGTGGCTCGGACCAGGTTCTGTTACCCAGAATCCTTTGCAAACCTCAATATTTGGCTAAAAAAACACATGTTCCTCACATTTCTGTGGCAGAAAGTTCTGGAATCTGAGAGGAGCCACAAATTTCCTTCCACCCAGCGTTCCCCCATGTCTCCCGATAAAAATGATACCTCACTTGTGTGGGTAGGCCTAGCGCCCGCGACAGGATATGCCCCAAAACACAACGTGGACATATCACAGAAAACAGAGCTGTTTTTAGCAAAGTGACTACCTGTAGATTTTGGCCTCTAGCTCAGCCGCCACCTAGGGAAACCTACCAAACCTATGCATTTCTGAAAACTAGAGACCTAGGGGAATCCAAGGAGGGGTGACTTGTGTGGCTCGGACCAGGTTCTGTTACCCAGAATCCTTTGCAAACCTCAAAATTTGGCTAAAAAAACACATGTTCCTCACATTTCTGTGGCAGAAAGTTCTGGAATCTGAGAGGAGCCACAAATTTCCTTCCACCCAGCGTTCCCCCACGTCTCCCGATAAAAATGATACCTCACTTGTGTGGGTAGGCCTAGCGCCCGCGACAGGATATGCCCCAAAACACAACGTGGACATATCACAGAAAACAGAGCTGTTTTTAGCAAAGTGACTACCTGTAGATTTTGGCCTCTAGCTCAGCCGCCACCTAGGGAAACCTACCAAACCTGTGCATTTCTGAAAACTAGAGACCTAGGGGAATCCAAGGAGGGGTGACTTGTGTGGCTCGGACCAGGTTCTGTTACCCAGAATCCTTTGCAAACCTCAAAATTTGGCTAAAAAAACACATGTTCCTCACATTTCTGTGGCAGAAAGTTCTGGAATCTGAGAGGAGCCACAAATTTCCTTCCACCCAGCGTTCCCCCACGTCTCCCGATAAAAATGATACCTCACTTGTGTGGGTAGGCCTAGCGCCCGCGACAGGATATGCCCCAAAACACAACGTGGACATATCACAGAAAACAGAGCTGTTTTTAGCAAAGTGACTACCTGTAGATTTTGGCCTCTAGCTCAGCCGCCACCTAGGGAAACCTACCAAACCTGTGCATTTCTGAAAACTAGAGACCTAGGGGGATCCAAGGAGGGGTGACTTGCGGGGCTCGGACCAGGTTCTGTTACCCAGAATCCTTTGCAAACCTCAAAATTTGGCTAAAAAAACACATGTTCCTCACATTTCTGTGGCAGAAAGTTCTGGAATCTGAGAGGAGCCACAAATTTCCTTCCACCCAGCGTTCCCCCACGTCTCCCGATAAAAATGATACCTCACTTGTGTGGGTAGGCCTAGCGCCCGCGACAGGATATGCCCCAAAACACAACGTGGACATATCACAGAAAACAGAGCTGTTTTTAGCAAAGTGACTACCTGTAGATTTTGGCCTCTAGCTCAGCCGCCACCTAGGGAAACCTACCAAACCTGTGCATTTCTGAAAACTAGAGACCTAGGGGGATCCAAGGAGGGGTGACTTGCGGGGCTCGGACCAGGTTCTGTTACCCAGAATCCTTTGCAAACCTCAAAATTTGGCTAAAAAAACACATGTTCCTCATATTTCTGTGGCAGAAAGTTCTGGAATCTGAGAGGAGCCACAAATTTCCTTCCACCCAGCGTTCCCCCACGTCTCCCGATAAAAATGATACCTCACTTGTGTGGGTAGGCCTAGCGCACGCGACAGGATATGCCCCAAAACACAACGTGGACATATCACAGAAAACAGAGCTGTTTTTAGCAAAGTGACTACCTGTAGATTATGGCCTCTAGCTCAGCCGCCACCTAGGGAAACCTACCAAACCTGTGCATTTCTGAAAACTAGAGACCTAGGGGGATCCAAGGAGGGGTGACTTGCGGGGCTCGGACCAGGTTCTGTTACCCTGAATCCTTTGCAAACCTCAAAATTTGGCTAAAAAAACACATGTTCCTCACATTTCTGTGCCAGAAAGTTCTGGAATCTGAGAGGAGCCACAAATTTCCTTCCACCAAGCGTTCCCCCATGTCTCCCGATAAAAATGATACCTCACTTGTGTGGGTAGGCCTAGCGCCCGCGACAGGATATGCCCCAAAACACAACGTGGACATATCACAGAAAACAGAGCTGTTTTTAGCAAAGTGACTACCTGTAGATTTTGGCCTCTAGCTCAGCCGCCACCTAGGGAAACCTACCAAACCTGTGCATTTCTGAAAACTAGAGACCTAGGGGAATCCAAGGAGGGGTGACTTGTGTGGCTCGGACCAGGTTCTGTTACCCAGAATCCTTTGCAAACCTCAAAATTTGGCTAAAAAAACACATGTTCCTCACATTTCTGTGGCAGAAAGTTCTGGAATCTGAGAGGAGCCACAAATTTCCTTCCACCCAGTGTTCCCCCACGTCTCCCGATAAAAATGATACCTCACTTGTGTGGGTAGGCCTAGCGCCCGCGACAGGATATGCCCCAAAACACAACGTGGACATATCACAGAAAACAGAGCTGTTTTTAGCAAAGTGACTACCTGTAGATTTTGGCCTCTAGCTCAGCCGCCACCTAGGGAAACCTACCAAACCTGTGCATTTCTGAAAACTAGAGACCTAGGGGGATCCAAGGAGGGGTGACTTGCGGGGCTCGGACCAGGTTCTGTTACCCAGAATCCTTTGCAAACCTCAAAATTTGGCTAAAAAAACACATGTTCCTCACATTTCTGTGGCAGAAAGTTCTGGAATCTGAGAGGAGCGACAAATTTCCTTCCACCCAGCATTCCCCCACGTCTCCCGATAAAAATGATACCTCACTTGTGTGGGTAGGCCTAGCGCCCGCGACAGAATATGCCCCAAAACACAACCTGGACACATCACAGAAAACAGAGCTGTTTTTAGCAAAGTGACTACCTGTAGATTTTGGCCTCTAGCTCAGCCGCCACCTAGGGAAACCTACCAAACCTGTGCATTTCTGAAAACTAGAGACCTAGGGGAATCCAAGGAGGGGTGACTTGTGTGGCTCGGACCAGGTTCGGTTACCCAGAATCCTTTGCAAACCTCAAAATTTGGCTAAAAAAACACATGTTCCTCACATTTCTGTGGCAGAAAGTTCTGGAATCTGAGAGGAGCCACAAATTTCCTTCCACCTAGCGTTTCCCCACGTCTCCCGATAAAAATGATACCTCACTTGTGTGGGTAGGCATAGCGCCCGCGACAGGATATGCCCCAAAACACAACGTGGACATATCACAGAAAACAGAGCTGTTTTTAGCAAAGTGACTACCTGTAGATTTTGGCCTCTAGCTCAGCCGCCACCTCGGGAAACCTACCAAACCTGTGCATTTCTGAAAACTAGAGACCTAGTGGGATCCAAGGAGGGGTGACTTGCGGGGCTCGGACCAGGTTCTGTTACCCAGAATCCTTTGCAAACCTCAAAATTTGGCTAAAAAAACACATGTTCCTCACATTTCTGTGGCAGAAAGTTCTGGAATCTGAGAGGAGCCACAAATTTCCTTCCACCCAGCGTTCCCCCACGTCTCCCGATAAAAATGATACCTCACTTGTGTGGGTAGGCCTAGCGCCCGCGACAGGATATGCCCCAAAACACAACGTGGACATATCACAGAAAACAGAGCTGTTTTTAGCAAAGTGACTACCTGTAGATTTTGGCCTCTAGCTCAGCCGCCACCTAGGGAAACCTACAAAACCTATGCATTTCTGAAAACTAGAGACCTAGGGGAATCCAAGGAGGGGTGACTTGTGTGGCTCGGACCAGGTTCTGTTACCCAGAATCCTTTGCAAACCTCAAAATTTGGCTAAAAAAACACATGTTCCTCACATTTCTGTGGCAGAAAGTTCTGGAATCTGAGAGGAGCCACAAATGTCCTTCCACCCAGCGTTCCCCCACGTCTCCCGATAAAAATGATACCTCACTTGTGTGGGTAGGCCTAGCGCCCGCGACAGGATATGCCCCAAAACACAACGTGGACATATCACAGAAAACAGAGCTGTTTTTAGCAAAGTGACTACCTGTAGATTTTGGCCTCTAGCTCAGCCGCCACCTAGGGAAACGTACCAAACCTATGCATTTCTGAAAACTAGAGACCTAGGGGAATCCAAGGAGGGGTGACTTGTGTGGCTCGGACCAGGTTCTGTTACCCAGAATCCTTTGCAAACCTCAAAATTTGGCTAAAAAAACACATGTTCCTCACATTTCTGTGGCAGAAAGTTCTGGAATCTGAGAGGAGCCACAAATTTCCTTCCACCCAGCGTTCCCCCACGTCTCCCGATAAAAATGATACCTCACTTGTGTGGGTAGGCCTAGCGCCCGCGACAGGATATGCCCCAAAACACAATGTGGACATATCACAGAAAACAGAGCTGTTTTTAGCAAAGTGACTACCTGTAGATTTTGGCCTCTAGCTCAGCCGCCACCTAGGGAAACCTACCAAACCTGTGCATTTCTGAAAACTAGAGACCTAGGGGGATCCAAGGAGGGGTGACTTGCGGGGCTCGGACCAGGTTCTGTTACCCAGAATCCTTTGCAAACCTCAAAATTTGGCTAAAAAAACACATGTTCCTCACATTTCTGTGGCAGAAAGTTCTGGAATCTGAGAGGAGCGACAAATTTCCTTCCACCCAGCATTCCCCCACGTCTCCCGATAAAAATGATACCTCACTTGTGTGGGTAGGCCTAGCGCCCGCGACAGGATATGCCCCAAAACACAACGTGGACATATCACAGAAAACAGAGCTGTTTTTAGCAAAGTGACTACCTGTAGATTTTGGCCTCTAGCTCAGCCGCCACCTAGGGAAACCTACCAAACCTGTGCATTTCTGAAAACTAGAGACCTAGGGGGATCCAAGGAGGGGTGACTTGCGGGGCTCGGACCAGGTTCTGTTACCCAGAATCCTTTGCAAACCTCAAAATTTGGCTAAAAAAACACATGTTCCTCACATTTCTGTGGCAGAAAGTTCTGGAATCTGAGAGGAGCCACAAATTTCCTTCCACCCAGCGTTCCCCCACGTCTCCCGATAAAAATGATACCTCACTTGTGTGGGTAGGCCTAGCGCCCGCGACAGGATATGCCCCAAAACACAACGTGGACATATCACAGAAAACAGAGCTGTTTTTAGCAAAGTGACTACCTGTAGATTATGGCCTCTAGCTCAGCCGCCACCTAGGGAAACCTACCAAACCTGTGCATTTCTGAAAACTAGAGACCTAGGGGGATCCAAGGAGGGGTGACTTGCGGGGCTCGGACCAGGTTCTGTTACCCAGAATCCTTTGCAAACCTCAAAATTTGGCTAAAAAAACACATGTTCCTCACATTTCTGTGGCAGAAAGTTCTGGAATCTAAGAGGAGCCACAAATTTCCTTCCACCCAGCGTTCCCCCATGTCTCCCGATAAAAATGATACCTCACTTGTGTGGGTAGGCCTAGCGCCCGCGACAGGATATGCCCCAAAACACAACGTGGACATATCACAGAAAACAGAGCTGTTTTTAGCAAAGTGACTACCTGTAGATTTTGGCCTCTAGCTCAGCCGCCACCTAGGGAAACCTACAAAACCTATGCATTTCTGAAAACTAGAGACCTAGGGGAATCCAAGGAGGGGTGACTTGTGTGGCTCGGACCAGGTTCTGTTACCCAGAATCCTTTGCAAACCTCAAAATTTGGCTAAAAAAACACATGTTCCTCACATTTCTGTGGCAGAAAGTTCTGGAATCTGAGAGGAGCCACAAATTTCCTTCCACCCAGCGTTCCCCCACGTCTCCCGATAAAAATGATACCTCACTTGTGTGGGTAGGCCTAGCGCCCGCGACAGGATATGCCCCAAAACACAACGTGGACATATCACAGAAAACAGAGCTGTTTTTAGCAAAGTGACTACCTGTAGATTATGGCCTCTAGCTCAGCCGCCACCTAGGGAAACCTACCAAACCTGTGCATTTCTGAAAACTAGAGACCTAGGGGGATCCAAGGAGGGGTGACTTGCGGGGCTCGGACCAGGTTCTGTTACCCAGAATCCTTTGCAAACCTCAAAATTTGGCTAAAAAAACACATGTTCCTCACATTTCTGTGGCAGAAAGTTCTGGAATCTGAGAGGAGCCACAAATTTCCTTCCACCCAGCGTTCCCCCATGTCTCCCGATAAAAATGATACCTCACTTGTGTGGGTAGGCCTAGCGCCCGCGACAGGATATGCCCCAAAACACAACGTGGACATATCACAGAAAACAGAGCTGTTTTTAGCAAAGTGACTACCTGTAGATTTTGGCCTCTAGCTCAGCCGCCACCTAGGGAAACCTACAAAACCTATGCATTTCTGAAAACTAGAGACCTAGGGGAATCCAAGGAGGGGTGACTTGTGTGGCTCGGACCAGGTTCTGTTACCCAGAATCCTTTGCAAACCTCAAAATTTGGCTAAAAAAACACATGTTCCTCACATTTCTGTGGCAGAAAGTTCTGGAATCTGAGAGGAGCCACAAATTTCCTTCCACCCAGCGTTCCCCCACGTCTCCCGATAAAAATGATACCTCACTTGTGTGGGTAGGCCTAGCGCCCGCGACAGGATATGCCCCAAAACACAACGTGGACATATCACAGAAAACAGAGCTGTTTTTAGCAAAGTGACTACCTGTAGATTATGGCCTCTAGCTCAGCCGCCACCTAGGGAAACCTACCAAACCTGTGCATTTCTGAAAACTAGAGACCTAGGGGGATCCAAGGAGGGGTGACTTGCGGGGCTCGGACCAGGTTCTGTTACCCAGAATCCTTTGCAAACCTCAAAATTTGGCTAAAAAAACACATGTTCCTCACATTTCTGTGGCAGAAAGTTCTGGAATCTGAGAGGAGCCACAAATTTCCTTCCACCCAGCGTTCCCCCATGTCTCCCGATAAAAATGATACCTCACTTGTGTGGGTAGGCCTAGCGCCCGCGACAGGATATGCCCCAAAACACAACGTGGACATATCACAGAAAACAGAGCTGTTTTTAGCAAAGTGACTACCTGTAGATTTTGGCCTCTAGCTCAGCCGCCACCTAGGGAAACCTACAAAACCTATGCATTTCTGAAAACTAGAGACCTAGGGGAATCCAAGGAGGGGTGACTTGTGTGGCTCGGACCAGGTTCTGTTACCCAGAATCCTTTGCAAACCTCAAAATTTGGCTAAAAAAACACATGTTCCTCACATTTCTGTGGCAGAAAGTTCTGGAATCTGAGAGGAGCCACAAATTTCCTTCCACCCAGCGTTCCCCCATGTCTCCCGATAAAAATGATACCTCACTTGTGTGGGTAGGCCTAGCGCCCGCGACAGGATATGCCCCAAAACACAACGTGGACATATCACAGAAAACAGAGCTGTTTTTAGCAAAGTGACTACCTGTAGATTTTGGCCTCTAGCTCAGCCGCCACCTAGGGAAACCTACCAAACCTATGCATTTCTGAAAACTAGAGACCTAGGGGAATCCAAGGAGGGGTGACTTGTGTGGCTCGGACCAGGTTCTGTTACCCAGAATCCTTTGCAAACCTCAAAATTTGGCTAAAAAAACACATGTTCCTCACATTTCTGTGGCAGAAAGTTCTGGAATCTGAGAGGAGCCACAAATTTCCTTCCACCCAGCGTTCCCCCACGTCTCCCGATAAAAATGATACCTCACTTGTGTGGGTAGGCCTAGCGCCTGATGAAGCAGAAAATGAAGGTTTTGATTTATTAACGCATAAACGTAGTGCTGAAATAATCATGTGTGACATTAACCGAATTAATAAAGATTGTACGGGGACAAAATGTGCCCTCAGAGTAGTTTGCCATCATTTATACGCGTGCTTTATATAACGTGGTGTATTAGAAATGCACTAATTCGACATAATCATAAACGTGTGCTACGATTTTGCTTATTTGAAATGCCTTAGCTTAGCATTACTTTAGCGGAGGCTTTGGCCTAGTTGCCTGGTCTCACGGTTTAAACGTTCGTATTTTTCCACTGTGCTATTAAACGTGTATTTCTGCTTGAAGCTGTACTTTTCCACAGAGACTGCTCGCATGCTTATCTTAAAGTTGGTGCCAGCATGGCATATTTTCTCTTAAATTCAAGGTCGGCTTGCAGGTGCGGACAATGGAGCCTCTGAGAGTAAGCTAATCGAGAAACAATGTTGCAAATTGCGTACCCATCTCCAAGGATAATGTATGCTTAAGTAAAAGCTTGAGAACTGTCGTTTTTGATTGGTCAATTTGAAGCTAACCTATGAACCCACCAATGGAGACCCTACAGGACTTGAACTGTTGTCTATAAAACCCAGGTGCACGAGAGGGAAGCTCTCTCTATCTTCGGACATCCCGCCATTTTGACTTCGTAGCTACTATGACCCAATTTGCTGCGACGCCATTTTGAGAGACTTTGATGCTTTCTCTAGTCGAGAGAAAGAGACTTTAATGATTCTTGCCCTAGAGACTTTAACTTTGATTTGTCCCTTTACATGAAGTAGTAGCCTTAACTTGCCGCCGTGAGGCAATTGCCCCGTTCACCCCTGCCCCTTTGTCTCGTCCCATGCTGATCAAGAAACGGTACCTGTGAGACGAAGACTTCATTGATTGCTGATTGGAATTGGTAAATATGAAAGGAAATTGTAAAATTGCATTGTGTTTCTTTTAGGTAACCAACTGCTGATTTTGATAAGGACCCTAGCTAGGAGTTTTCTAAATTGATGTTGCCAAATTGTTTTTGCATGAAGTCCCACATGCTGATGCTAATTTGAGGTTAGACGAGGATTCCATATGTCACACGATGCAATTGGAGATCTTGTTATGCTGACTAAATGTACGCAATTAGCCCATTACAGATTATCGTATTAGTGCTTTGCATTGCCACTATCGAATGCCTTGTGATTCAAATGCTACATAGATTACACTTGTTTCGACGATATGGACAGCTATTAATGTTCATTTATGTTTATCATTTGGTGTTGAGACACATCTATATCGTGCTAGCTTTGTTAATATAGGGAAATAAATTCACTAACTTTGCAATAAACTGGTGTGGTTATTCCTGGCTGAAAGGTCAGGGTTCGCCGAAATGTATTCTGGATTAATTGTTAAGTGTTATGTTGTTCAAGGTGTTGCTTACGTTCGTTATTGATTATCGATAAGAGGTGATTGATCGATTAAGGGTACAGAGAGTTCCCACTTAGCCAAAAGATTCATCGACCTAAAGAGCATCCGAACGCAGGTAAATTGTTACCACGTTCCGCTCTATCAGTAGATGGTAGCAGAGGATGGTTACGTCTTTTGGGACCCTGTACCATTAGGGTACATGGTGTCGAATTAACGGTTACGCATTTTGAGACCCCATTCGAAAAGTTGAATTAGATTTTCTGGATAAAACTGATTGACAAGATGATGATGGGCTAGGTCCACCGCGACTTTCCCGGGATCTCGGAACTTGCGAATGGAGAGAAAGGAGATGTGGAAACAGCGTTGGCGGTACTAGTGATGGTATGAGTGAAGTTAGGGTTTTGCGCTTGCACAGCTTATTGCCGCAGGGTGTGTGAAAAGGTTGCGAGGTTTTTTTAAGGATAGCGGAGGTGCGACTCCGAGTGTAGAAGTAGAGAAGTCGTCGAACTTCATAGAGTTAGCGGAGGTGCGGCTCCGAGTGTGAGAGTAGGGAAGTCGTCGAACTTCATGTGCGTCTGGCGCTTTGTGCATAAAAAGGTCCACGTGGTTGTTGGTGTTGAGACGGGCCCTGCGAGGTCAAGAGACTCCGGAGTATGTTGATCCATGTTGTGGTCTGGGCGGTTTAGTAGGTTGATCGGGCGTGGTCAACGAGTGGGTACGTGTGTTAGGGAGTGATAGGAACTTCGACTTCGGGCTTTGACAAGATTCTAAGTGCACTAGAACAGATCATTGACAAGTTGAGAGTAGGTCTGCGGGTCAGATTTGCTTGCGAATGTGGGGATTGAGAAAGACGGAATAGCGGCCGAGGCTGGTGAAACAGATCGAATAGTGGTCGAGGTTAGTGAAAAGTCCCTAAGGTCCTGAAGCGATTGTGTTACCCTTCCTGTAGTAAACCGACAGATCTGTCTTAGTTTTTGGTAGCTCGCGATACATGCAAAAGCTGTTACGGGAGGAACTGAGTGAAGGAGGATTAGCCGCGAGGCATTGTCAGCCGCAGTGTGTGTGAGTGTGACGTCACTAAGAGCCGCGCTGGGATAGGTTGGTTGGAGAGAAGGGTCGCGCACGGATTGGACGCAGTCCGTGGCACTCGATTGGAAGGGGAAAGGCAGGTGAAGAGTATTCCGGGAATTAAAGTCACCTATTGATTACCAATCTTGTGGAATAACAGTGATCTATTGATTATAAACTTTGTGAATTAAAAGACGAGAAAATGAAATTCCTTAAAGCATTTAGGAGTGCGATGAAGGGGGAGACTTACATTAAAGCGAGCGTAGGAGAGGAGACGCCGCCCGAGGGTACACCAGCTTACATTGTAATGGAGGAAAAAGGGGTAGCTCCGTGTCTTTGGCTAAAGCAATGGCACAAGTGGACAGAGAATCATGGGAGCGTAGCATTCCCGATACATGGGACATTCAATATAAGGGTCCTAGAGAATTTGAGATTTACGATGTATGACATGAAAGTACCTCCAAGGCCAGCACAGTTTGAGGCTCTAGCAATATGGGAACTCATGGCTAGGCAGCAACAGAAAAACAAGTTTGAAACAAGGATGAGGAAGGTAGAAAAGACACTAGCGGATGCTAGGTGGGATAATGCACAGAAGGTGTGGAGGTCAGACGTATTGCAGGGAATAAAATTGTTCCCCGCAATTACTAAAGATGAAGAGGAGACAGGTAAGAAAGCTACCTGTAAGACAGACAGGAAGAGTTCCAAGGACAGAGAGGACGAGGAAAAGTTGAGAAAAGAAGAGGAGCTAGAGGATGAGGAATTGATAATGGAGTTGCTGAACGACCGTCCACCACCTTATGCAGAGAATGGACAAGGTCCAAGTACCAGTTCTGCCCCTCCGGCATCGGTACAGAACAGGGAAACGCAGAATACAGGAGCACCATCGGGATCTAAGGATCCGAGCTTACTGCTCACCCCACAGATACCGCAGATCAGGAGAATGTATCCAGATGTGCCCGTGTTGAAACCAGCAGAACACTATCAGCCGCAGATGCCAGGGTACTACAGCAGTGATAACAGTGGAGGAATGATTCTAGATCCGACCGTAAGGGGCGTACCGAATGGTTACAACCCAACAATGGCACAAGCTGAATCAACTCAGTTTATGATGCCTCAAAAGCAGATGCAGGGAGGAAGTGTTCATGCTCAAATGACGGGGAGTCAGATGGGCATGCCGGCAATGATGGCCCATAATATGGGGATGAACATGCCTCAGAATATGGGAAATGGACAGAATCCAGATGCAATATCACTGCCCATTACTGTAGGTCCAGTGGTACCCTTGTATAGTCAGCCCAACCTAGGTATGAGCAGTCAGGGACAGATGCTGCAGAATGGGACAGAAAGAAGGTGCATAGAAAACATTCCAGGGATAACTCCGATAGCGGCTCAGCCAACTGGGTCTGGGTCCTTGATGGAGTTTAGTCCCGTATGCGCTCAATCGACACTGGTGAGGTCGAGCCCCCCACTGATAATACCATTAACATCGAACACTGAAAAGTTGCCGCAACCATCGATGGCAGTCGATGTGAATGCTACACTGATAGGGGTAAATGCGCAACAGCTGACACAATGGTTCAACAGTTTAAATTCCACACAAAGTTCAGACAGTGGGAAAGGAGACGATTACTTGAGCAGGATGAGGCTGAACATGGAAGCACAAGAATTGGTGGAAGGGAATATGGGTGTGAACAGGTTAGAATCCTACACGGAAGAGGAGTTGAGGTATCTATGTCCAAAGATCACGAAAGAGGTAAACAAGGTACATAAAAGTTTGCAGGAAGTAGCAGACAGGAACGGGATTGACATAGGCAAGACGAAGCACTTGAGCAGGAGCTATAGGTTGGATTTTGGGACCACAGATTTTGAACACATGAGATCAGCAGGCATGAAGGCACACCTTAGAGAATTGTTGCAGAGTGCCCAAGTGTGGAGGTGCTTAGACAAGTGGGAAAGCAGATGGGTAAAGAGGAAGGACAAGAGGAGGGACAGTGTTACAGAACACAATGAGAAAAGACCACAGAGCAGTGATACAGTAACTATGTTACCAATGAGGGAGACAGCAGGGGGAAAGTTAGTACATGTACCATGGCACAGGAGTGATATTCAGTCTTTTACGAATGATTTTCCCAAACTGAGGGAGAAGCCGATTGAATGGTATCAACAGACTGATAGGTTTGTAAAGCTTGCCAAATGTCTCTGGGAAGACCTGAACACTTTATTCGAGATTGTGGTTCCGGCAGATTTGTGGGAGGATTGCAAAAGAGCTGTAGGTTGGCCGACAAGTTAACCAGAGAGAGACAGAGAGACGGGTGCACCATCACCTATGGTGATGTGTCTGTACTATAAGGTGATTGAACATTTGAAGACGAAGGTTGCCGCCAAAAATGTGGATTGGCAGAAAATTGATCGAACTGCCCAAGAGGCTAAGGAATCGATTCATAGTTACTATGAGAGATTGTTGAAGGCGTTCAAGAATTACAGTGGCACAGAAGCAATAGAGGCGAAAGATATGCTTCATTTTGTGTTCAGATTTGTGGAAGGGCTGAGACCAGATATAAGTCAGATGATAAAATCACATTTGATCTGCTGGCAGTCGAAACCGATTGATGAAGTCTTGACTTATGCGAAATACTGTAGCGACGAAATTGAGGTGAAACAGAAAAAGCTGAAAGAGAAGGTGATGATGATGCAGCTTAAGGCGGCTCAGACAGGCTTGCAAGGTCTGCAGGGACTGCAAGGGTTGCCAGGGATGCAAGGGTTCCAACAGCAGGTACCGCAACAGCAGCCGCAGTTGCAGGGAGGCATGGTGTTTCAGCAACAGCAGCCGCAGTTGCAAGGAAACATGGCGTTTCAGCCACAGGGCAGAGGCAGAGGTAGAGGAGGTTTTGTGAATAATGGTCCGGATTTGAACACTGTTGTGACAGGTGTGCAGGCAATGAAGAAAGTGATGCCGTGTCACGCGTGCGGAAACGTAGGTCATTGGAAACGCGAGTGCCCAATGGTGGTGCAGGAAGGTACAGGTGCAGGTGTAGGTGTTGGTCAGCAAAACAATGATGTCAATGCATTTCAGATAACGAGAGGACCGAAAATGAGGGGTCCAAACCCAAATTTTCAGACCATGAATCAATTGCAGGGATTACAACCTATGCAGCCGCAGCAGATGCAGATGCCCCGTGTGCAGATGACGCAAATGCAGCCGATGCAACAGCAGTTACCTTTGGTACCTAATCAGCAAATGCAAATACCTTTGGCACCAATGAGTCAGCAGCAAATGATGGTTCCTCCACAGGTAACGGGTCAGGTAATGAGCACAAACGGCACAATACAACAGTTCCCATTACACAGTGAGAGTGGAATAAACAATGTATGGGAGAGTGAAAGCTCAGAAGAGGAAGGAGATTGTGTGCTTGCGGCATCCCTAGAAGTTGATCAAAAGGGTCCGTACGTAGAAGGAAGAGTAATGGGTCATCGTGTTTCATTCTTGGTTGACACGGGAGCCACACGTTCTACTGTTAAGAGCAGTGAAGTACCAAATTTGCCACTCTCAGGGAGGACAGTTCAAGTGGTGGGAGTAGCAAACAGGCATCTGACGAACCCAATAACAGATCCGATACCAATCAACATTGGTAACTATCAAGGGGTACATCAGTTTGTGGTGTGTGACTCAAGCCCGATAGCACTGTTAGGAAGAGACCTATTGTGTAAATTGGGTTGCTCGATCATGTGTTCAAACGAAGGAATAACAATAGAGACGAGCAATGATGGGGAAGACGAGGACAGTGTAGAGGGGGATGAGATAGAAACAGTTGACGAAGAGTATCCTTTGATTTGTCTTTTACCAATGATAACTGAAGAAGATATCCCAGCAGAACTACGGGAAACAGTCGGAGAGAAAGTGTGGGACATGACAGGGAAAGAGGTGGGATTGATGAAAGGAGTAGAACCAGTAAAAGTGATGGTAAAGCCCAATGCGATCTTTCCCCAGACCCCACAATACCACATGCCACAAGATACCCTCATGAAAGTTGCCCAACTTATTGACGAATTCGTGAAGCAGGGAGTACTGAAAGAAGTATTAAGCAGCCCATGTAATTCACCGATAATGGGACTAATAAAGCCAAGTGGGAAAGTCCGACTTGTACAGGATTTGAGAAAAATAAATGACATCATAATCAAGTGCTGCCCTGTCGTACCGAATCCAGCTGTGATAATGTTTCAGATCCCTTGCGAGGCTGAGTGGTTCTCAGTCATCGATTTGTCACAAGCATTCTTTTCTGTGCCTCTTCATGAGGACAGCCAATTCCTCTTTTGTTTCAAATTCCTAGACAGAGTATACAGTTGGTGTCGAATTCCTCAAGGGTTCTCTGAGTCACCGTCGATATTCAATCAGGTTCTAAAGAAAGACTTGGAAGAGTTAGAGTTGCCATTCGAGTCAACCTTAGTACAGTACATTGACGACTTACTGGTTGCATCAAAGACAGAAAGTGGCTGCACAGCCGATACCATTGCTCTGTTGAACCATTTGGGAGAGAATGGACATAAAGTGTCTCCTTCCAAACTGCAGTTCTGTCAGAAGAAAGTGAAATACTTGGGTCACCAGATAGAGAAAGGGTCACGGAAAATAATGAAGGAAAGAATTACCAGTGTACTTCAAATGAGTCCACCAAAGACAAGGAAGGAGGTGAGGAAGTTTTTGGGAATGGTGGGATACTGTCGCCAGTGGATTCCCAACTTCTCGTCTCTAGCAAAGCCTTTACTGAAATTGACCCAGAAGGATGCCTTGGATCAGATCGAACTGAAAGGGGATGAGATGGATGCTTTTGCTGAATTAAAGGAATGCATGTGCAGGGCTCCAGCTTTAGGTATGCCTGATTACACAAAGCCTTTCACATTGTTTTGCCATGAACGTGATGCATGTTCTTTGTCTGTCTTGACTCAAGCCCATGGTGGCGTAAACAGACCAGTAGCGTATTTTTCAGCTACTCTGGATCCGGTTGCAGCAGCACTCCCAGGGTGTTTGCGCGCCGTAGCAGCAGTTGGTATCAGCCTCACTCAGAGTGAAGGAATAGTGATGGGACACCCAGTAACAGTCATGGTCCCTCACTCAGTTGAGATACTTTTGACCCGCTCCCGAACGCAACACATGACTGGAGCAAGACTCACAAGGTATGAAACGACTATTCTGGGCTCACCGAATGTGCAGCTGAAAAGGTGCACTACGTTGAATCCAGCTACCTTGCTTCCTGGAGAAAATGCTGAAATTGAGAACGCTGAAGACGTCGAGCATGACTGCCTTCAGGTGACTGAATTTTGCACAAAACCCCGACCGGACATCAAGGATACAAAACTTGATGAAAATGACCAAATTCTTTTTGTTGATGGTTCATGTCTAAGAGATGGGGTGGGAATTTTGAAAGCAGGATATGCTGTATGTACTGTAACAGGGGTCTTGGAAGCGGGATGGCTCCAAGGAGTCTATTCTGCACAAGTAGCAGAACTTGTAGCCCTTACTAGAGCATGTCAATTGTCTGCATTGATGAAAGTCACCATTTACACTGATAGCCAATACGGGTTTGGGATTGTGCATGACTTTGGACAACTGTGGTCACAGAGAGGTTTCCTGACTTCTTCAGGATCCCCAGTGAAAAATGGGGAGAGAATAAGGGAATTGTTACATGCCATTCAAGTACCAGCTGAAGTTGCAGTGGTAAAGTGCAGTGCTCACACGAAAGGACAGGACTATGTGTCTTTGGGAAACGCCTATGCAGATCAAGTCGCAAGATTTTGTGCCTTGAACTGTATATTGTTAAGGGATGATTGGAATACAATAAGTGAACCAGAACTCGAACCAGCTGAAGCATTTGCCTTGAAGGTTGTAGACACATTAGAAGAACTAAAAGCACTACAAAGTAATGTCAGGGAGGATGAAAGAGATTCCTGGATTAAATCACAATGCATAAAAAGACAAGACGAGCTATGGGTTTCACATGAGGGAAAATTTGTTTTGCCAAATAGTCTCTTATCACAGCTTGCGCGGTTCTATCATGGGCAAGCTCACCTAGGGAGAGATGCCATGATAAGATTGTTCAAAACTGATTGGTTTAACCCCAGATTTCGCCAAGCTGCGGAAGCAGTTTGCCATCGATGTGTCACTTGCCAACAGATGAACCCAGGAAAGGGAACAGTTGTGAACGCGAGCCACATTGGTAGGGCAAGCGGTCCTTTTAGCCGAATGCAGATGGACTTCATTGAGATGCCTGTGCATGGAGGTTTAAGATATGTGTTGGTGATTGTGTGCATTTTTAGTCATTGGATTGAGGCATACCCCACACGTAGAAATGACAGTCTTACAGTTGCCAAGCTATTATTGAGGGAGTTAATACCACGTTTCGGATTCCCGATCTCTTTAGAATCAGATAGGGGAAGTCACTTCAATAACGAGGTGATGAAGTTACTTTGCGAAGCACTGAACATTGAGCAAAAGCTGCACTGTAGCTATCGCCCTGAGGCATCAGGACTGGTGGAGCAGATGAATGGTACGCTGAAATCGAGAATGGCAAAAATATGTGCATCAACAAATTTGAAATGGCCTGACGCATTGCCCTTAGTGCTGATGTCAATGAGAAACACTCCGGATAGAAAAACTGGATTGTCTCCGCACGAAATTCTCATGGGCAGGGCTATGAGACTTCCTGCAGTTCCCGCAAACATGCTTTTGAATATTACAGATGATATGGTGTTAGACTACTGCAAAGGTCTGGCTGACGTGGTTCGCTCTTTCTCTCACCAGGTGGAGGCGACCACCTTGCCACCGATCCAAGGTCCAGGACACGCACTGAAAGCAGGTGACTGGGTCGTGATAAAGAAGCACGTGAGGAAGTCGTGCCTGGAACCCCGTTGGAAAGGCCCTTTCCAAGTGATCCTGACAACAACTACCGCTGTGAAGTGCGCGGGGGTTCCCAACTGTATTCACGCCAGTCATACAAAGAAGGTGCTGTGTCCCACAGATGAGGAAGTTGAAGCGCTGAAACTACCAGTGCCTGATAAAACGGTGCCGAGTGCTGAGACAGAACAAAAGCGAACTGAAAGCGAACAAGCAACAGCAGGAGAAAAAGAGATATTATTGGAGAACGAAGAGTCCGACTCACTTGGGGAAGACCAAGGAGAAAGTTCAGACAGCGACGACGAAGCTGCAGGTGACAAAGAGCCTGAAGCAGCTGAGGGTAGCAAAAAGCCTGAAGCAGCTGAAGGTGACAAGGAACCTGAAGCAGCTGAAAGTGATACAGAGCCTGAAGAAGGTAACGGTGACGAAGGGCTCGAGGAGAGTGAGAAGGCAGGAGAGCCTGAGCAGAAGGGGGCTTTCCCGGAAACAGACGATACAGAAAAAGAAAAGGAAAACGTGACTGATTCCCCTGAAGGTGGGGACAAAGAAGAGCAGGACGAAAGAGTTCAAACCTCTACAGAAAAGATCGCAGGTCCATCAAACGGACACGGTGCAAAAAGAAGACTAAGGGCCTGATTCTAACTTTGGAGGACGGTGTTAAACCGTCCCAAAAGTGGCGGATATACCACCTACCGTATTACGAGTTCCATAGGATATAATGGACTCGTAATACGGTAGGTGGTATATCCGCCACTTTTGGGACGGTTTAACACCGTCCTCCAAAGTTAGAATCAGGCCCTAAGTATCTCACCGATAAAAGAAAAGGGTAAAGAAGGTTTGAACGAAGGAGGAAGGCCGAAAGTGAAAGAGAAAAGAAAGGAAGTGACTGTTGTGGAACAATCGTCAAGTGAAGAAAAGGACTTGGCGAAGGAGGAGAGTGCCAGCGAAGCAGAATCAAAGAGAGAAGCAAAATTGAAAAGGAAAAGGATACCAAACAAGAGGTATTCCGGTCCTGAATGGGCATATGCAGTCAATGATGATTGGACTGATGAGTTTGTATCTCTAAGCATCGAGAACGAAGAAGAAGAAGAGATACAAATAGAAAAGAAAAGTTTCATAGACTCTGTTGATTGAAACGGAAGTAAATGGCATTGCTTGCTGCAATCTAACGTGAGATAAACAACCAGCTGAGACATTGCTAAAACCGAATTGAGACAGATGCTGCTAACTGAAAAGTGACTGGCCTTTTGAAGAAGACGGTGTGAACATTGTGCTCGTTCAGCTTTGTAACTGAATTGCTAAGTAGTTTCATTTATAAGTGCTTCTAGCTCTCTGATTCTATACAGATCATGCCTGGGTACGCTATGCAAAACAATAGAAAGAAGTATTGTAAATACGTGTGTATAGGCTTCGTACTAACATGTGTAATAATAATAATGGCAATTGTGTTTGGAATGCATGGAAAGGGTGAGGATGAGACTATTACTGCTTCTACTATTGTTCCTGTTACTGTCACTGAACTAACACCATTGAAAAGACTAGCAATGGATGAGAGGCTCTTGCATGATAAGAAAGAGCTTTCGTATAACGTTTTCTATCGCTTACTAACAGAGTATGTTGAGACTATGGATGCGAAAGATTGTTATGTGTGTACCCAGATACCGACATCAGTAAAGGAAGGGGTGACTTATCACCACATGCCTCTTACATATGGGATTACATGTAGTTTAGTAATGTCTAGGTTTTATGGTCAATCTAACATACAGTATTTTTTCTCAAATTATGATGTTACCTTTGCTTATGTTCCTATAATAGCTCAGCTAAGCGAGACTGCAAAATATTGGGATTACAAAATTATGAGGGATTTTTTCGAGCCAATGCAACCTTTTGAAACGGCTCATGCTCATAGGGAGAACCTTACATGCTCCGTCTCTGCTGTAGAAATAAGCTTTTTAGATCGCACAGATGATAGAAGGGCTCAAATGAAGGCGAAATTAGAAAAAGAACTGCATAAGAGGACTTCAGTAGATAATTATGATTTTGCTGCTATAAAGACACAAGGGAAAATAGCTTTAGATGCTTGGCATGTAGGGAAGTTTTGTATATATCGAGGTGAATCTTACTATGACAATATTTTTGTAGGAGCGAGTGAATGCAAACATACGTTTATTTTTAAGGCCAAATGGACATTCATGATGGACGGACTTGACCCTGTCATTCCAGGGGTGTATTACATTTGTGGGCATAATGCCTATTATCGTCTTCCAAAGGGATGGTGGGGAAGATGTTATTTGGGTATAGTGTTTCCGAAGGTTTATCAGCTGGATGACATATCGATGATTAAAAAGACATCTGGATCCCACCGTATCCAGAAAAGAGAGACCGCAGCTGCTGTGGTAGGTGATATATTTGGAGCCATGATTCCTTCATTGGGAGTTGTGCTGAATTCCATCAAAATAAGGAAGTTGTCTACTATAGTGGATAACATGCTGACAAAGTTTTCAGGTGCAATAATCCTGATGGATGCTGAACTTGCAGCGGAAAGAGCTATGACTCTTCAAAATAGGCTTGCTTTAGACATTCTTTTAGTAAAGGATGGAGGCGTTTGCAAAATGATTGGTGCACGTCACTGCTGCACCTACATACCGGATAATAGTGTGAAAATTAAAACTATGCTTGCTAATCTAACAAAAGAAAGTGCAGATTTGAAGGAACTGAAAGAACCAGGAGTGTGGGAGAAGGTTGGAAAGGGACTTGCTTCAGTGGGACATTGGATTGGGGGAATTTGGAATGGAATATTATTGAAAATAATAGAAGGGATATTAATAGTGATAATTTGTGTATTTGGAATTTGGGGAATAAAAAGGGGAATAATAATGATTATGGAGAGAATTAAAAGAAGAAAGGAGGAGAAAATAATGAAAAGAATGGCAGAAGAGTACAAAGAGCAAACTAGGGGAACTAAAAGGAAAAGGGAGCTGACAGAATTTTAATGAGATAAAATTTGTGGGCTAAATTTATGTGATGACAAGTAGTCATCAGAGGAGGGATTGATGAAGCAGAAAATGAAGGTTTTGATTTATTAACGCATAAACGTAGTGCTGAAATAATCATGTGTGACATTAACCGAATTAATAAAGATTGTACGGGGACAAAATGTGCCCTCAGAGTAGTTTGCCATCATTTATACGCGTGCTTTATATAACGTGGTGTATTAGAAATGCACTAATTCGACATAATCATAAACGTGTGCTACGATTTTGCTTATTTGAAATGCCTTAGCTTAGCATTACTTTAGCGGAGGCTTTGGCCTAGTTGCCTGGTCTCACGGTTTAAACGTTCGTATTTTTCCACTGTGCTATTAAACGTGTATTTCTGCTTGAAGCTGTACTTTTCCACAGAGACTGCTCGCATGCTTATCTTAAAGTTGGTGCCAGCATGGCATATTTTCTCTTAAATTCAAGGTCGGCTTGCAGGTGCGGACAATGGAGCCTCTGAGAGTAAGCTAATCGAGAAACAATGTTGCAAATTGCGTACCCATCTCCAAGGATAATGTATGCTTAAGTAAAAGCTTGAGAACTGTCGTTTTTGATTGGTCAATTTGAAGCTAACCTATGAACCCACCAATGGAGACCCTACAGGACTTGAACTGTTGTCTATAAAACCCAGGTGCACGAGAGGGAAGCTCTCTCTATCTTCGGACATCCCGCCATTTTGACTTCGTAGCTACTATGACCCAATTTGCTGCGACGCCATTTTGAGAGACTTTGATGCTTTCTCTAGTCGAGAGAAAGAGACTTTAATGATTCTTGCCCTAGAGACTTTAACTTTGATTTGTCCCTTTACATGAAGTAGTAGCCTTAACTTGCCGCCGTGAGGCAATTGGCCCGTTCACCCCTGCCCCTTTGTCTCGTCCCATGCTGATCAAGAAACGGTACCTGTGAGACGAAGACTTCATTGATTGCTGATTGGAATTGGTAAATATGAAAGGAAATTGTAAAATTGCATTGTGTTTCTTTTAGGTAACCAACTGCTGATTTTGATAAGAACCCTAGCTAGGAGTTTTCTAAATTGATGTTGCCAAATTGTTTTTGCATGAAGTCCCACATGCTGATGCTAATTTGAGGTTAGACGAGGATTCCATATGTCACACGATGCAATTGGAGATCTTGTTATGCTGACTAAATGTACGCAATTAGCCCATTACAGATTATCGTATTAGTGCTTTGCATTGCCACTATCGAATGCCTTGTGATTCAAATGCTACATAGATTACACTTGTTTCGACGTTATGGACAGCTATTAATGTTCATTTATGTTTATCATTTGGTGTTGAGACACATCTATATCGTGCTAGCTTTGTTAATATAGGGAAATAAATTCACTAACTTTGCAATAAACTGGTGTGGTTATTCCTGGCTGAAAGGTCAGGGTTCGCCGAAATGTATTCTGGATTAATAGTTAAGTGTTATGTTGTTCAAGGTGTTGCTTACGTTCGTTATTGATTATCGATAAGAGGTGATTGATCGATTAAGGGTACAGAGAGTTCCCACTTAGCCAAAAGATTCATCGACCTAAAGAGCATCCGAACGCAGGTAAATTGTTACCACGTTCCGCTCTATCACGCCCGCGACAGGATATGCCCCAAAACACAACGTGGACACATCACAGAAAACAGAGCTGTTTTTAGCAAAGTGACTACCTGTAGATTTTGGCCTCTAGCTCAGCCGCCACCTAGGGAAACCTACCAAACCTATGCATTTCTGAAAACTAGAGACCTAGGGGAATCCAAGGAGGGGTGACTTGTGTGGCTCGGACCAGGTTCTGTTACCCAGAATCCTTTGCAAACCTCAAAATTTGGCTAAAAAAACACATGTTCCTCACATTTCTGTGGCAGAAAGTTCTGGAATCTGAGAGGAGCCACAAATTTCCTTCCACCCAGCGTTCCCCCACGTCTCCCGATAAAAATGATACCTCACTTGTGTGGGTAGGCCTAGCGCCCGCGACAGGATATGCCCCAAAACACAACGTGGACATATCACAGAAAACAGAGCTGTTTTTAGCAAAGTGACTCCCTGTAGATTTTGGCCTCTAGCTCAGCCGCCACCTAGGGAAACCTACCAAACCTATGCATTTCTGAAAACTAGAGACCTAGGGGAATCCAAGGAGGGGTGACTTGTGTGGCTCAGACCAGGTTCTGTTACCCAGAATCCTTTGCAAACCTCAAAATTTGGCTAAAAAAACACATGTTCCTCACATTTCTGTGGCAGAAAGTTCTGGAATCTGAGAGGAGCCACAAATTTCCTTCCACCCAGCGTTCCCCCACGTCTCCCGATAAAAATGATACCTCACTTGTGTGGGTAGGCCTAGCGCCCGCAACAGGATATGCCCCAAAACACAACGTGGACATATCACAGAAAACAGAGCTGTTTTTAGCAAAGTGACTACCTGTAGATTTTGGCCTCTAGCTCAGCCGCCACCTAGGGAAACCTACCAAACCTATGCATTTCTGAAAACTAGAGACCTAGGGGAATCCAAGGAGGGGTGACTTGTGTGGCTCGGACCAGGTTCTGTTACCCAGAATCCTTTGCAAACCTCAAAATTTGGCTAAAAAAACACATGTTCCTCACATTTCTGTGGCAGAAAGTTCTGGAATCTGAGAGGAGCCACAAATTTCCTTCCACCCAGCGTTCCCCCACGTCTCCCGATAAAAATGATACCTCACTTGTGTGGGTAGGCCTAGCGCCCGCGACAGGATATGCCCCAAAACACAACGTGGACACATCACAGAAAACAGAGCTGTTTTTAGCAAAGTGACTACCTGTAGATTTTGGCCTCTAGCTCAGCCGCCACCTAGGGAAACCTACCAAACCTATGCATTTCTGAAAACTAGAGACCTAGGGGAATCCAAGGAGGGGTGACTTGTGTGGCTCGGACCAGGTTCTGTTACCCAGAATCCTTTGCAAACCTCAAAATTTGGCTAAAAAAACACATGTTCCTCACATTTCTGTGGCAGAAAGTTCTGGAATCTGAGAGGAGCCACAAATTTCCTTCCACCCAGCGTTCCCCCACGTCTCCCGATAAAAATGATACCTCACTTGTGTGGGTAGGCCTAGCGCCCGCGACAGGATATGCCCCAAAACACAACGTGGACATATCACAGAAAACAGAGCTGTTTTTAGCAAAGTGACTACCTGTAGATTTTGGCCTCTAGCTCAGCCGCCACCTAGGGAAACCTACCAAACCTATGCATTTCTGAAAACTAGAGACCTAGGGGAATCCAAGGAGGGGTGACTTGTGTGGCTCGGACCAGGTTCTGTTACCCAGAATCCTTTGCAAACCTCAAAATTTGGCTAAAAAAACACATGTTCCTCACATTTCTGTGGCAGAAAGTTCTGGAATCTGAGAGGAGACACAAATTTCCTTCCACCCAGCGTTCCCCCTCGTCTCCCGATAAAAATGACACCTCACTTGTGTGGGTAGGCCTAGCGCCCGCGACAGGATATGCCCCAAAACACAACGTGGACATATCACAGAAAACAGAGCTGTTTTTAGCAAAGTGACTACCTGTAGATTTTGGCCTCTAGCTCAGCCGCCACCTAGGGAAACCTACCAAACCTGTGCATTTCTGAAAACTAGAGACCTAAGGGAATCCAAGGAGGGGTGACTTGTGTGGCTCGGACCAGGTTCTGTTACCCAGAATCCTTTGCAAACCTCAAAATTTGGCTAAAAAAACACATGTTCCTCACATTTCTGTGGCAGAAAGTTCTGGAATCTGAGAGGAGCCACAAATTTCCTTCCACCCAGCGTTCCCCCACGTCTCCCGATAAAAATGATACCTCACTTGTGTGGGTAGGCCTAGCGCCCGCGACAGGATATGCCCCAAAACACAACGTGGACACATCACAGAAAACAGAGCTGTTTTTAGCAAAGTGACTACCTGTAGATTTTGGCCTCTAGCTCAGCCGCCACCTAGGGAAACCTACCAAACCTATGCATTTCTGAAAACTAGAGACCTAGGGGAATCCAAGGAGGGGTGACTTGTGTGGCTCGGACCAGGTTCTGTTACCCAGAATCCTTTGCAAACCTCAAAATTTGGCTAAAAAAACACATGTTCCTCACATTTCTGTGGCAGAAAGTTCTGGAATCTGAGAGGAGCCACAAATTTCCTTCCACCCAGCGTTCCCCCACGTCTCCCGATAAAAATGATACCTCACTTGTGTGGGTAGGCCTAGCGCCCGCGACAGGATATGCCCCAAAACACAACGTGGACATATCACAGAAAACAGAGCTGTTTTTAGCAAAGTGACTACCTGTAGATTTTGGCCTCTAGCTCAGCCGCCACCTAGGGAAACCTACCAAACCTATGCATTTCTGAAAACTAGAGACCTAGGGGAATCCATGGAGGGGTGACTTGTGTGGCTCGGACCAGGTTCTGTTACCCAGAATCCTTTGCAAACCTCAAAATTTGGCTAAAAAAACACATGTTCCTCACATTTCTGTGGCAGAAAGTTCTGGAATCTGAGAGGAGACACAAATTTCCTTCCACCCAGCGTTCCCCCTCGTCTCCCGATAAAAATGACACCTCACTTGTGTGGGTAGGCCTAGCGCCCGCGACAGGATATGCCCCAAAACACAACGTGGACATATCACAGAAAACAGAGCTGTTTTTAGCAAAGTGACTACCTGTAGATTTTGGCCTCTAGCCCAGCCGCCACCTAGGGAAACCTACCAAACCTGTGCATTTATGAAAACTAGAGACGTAGGGGAATCCAAGGAGGGGTGACTTGTGTGGCTCGGACCAGGTTCTGTTACCCAGAATCCTTTGCAAACCTCAAAATTTGGCTAAAAAAACACATGTTCCTCACATTTCTGTGGCAGAAAGTTCTGGAATCTGAGAGGAGCCACAAATTTCCTTCCACCCAGCGTTCCCCCACGTCTCCCGATAAAAATGATACCTCACTTGTGTGGGTAGGCCTAGCGCCCGCGACAGGATATGCCCCAAAACACAACGTGGACACATCACAGAAAACAGAGCTGTTTTTAGCAAAGTGACTACCTGTAGATTTTGGCCTCTAGCTCAGCCGCCACCTAGGGAAACCTACCAAACCTATGCATTTCTGAAAACTAGAGACCTAGGGGAATCCAAGGAGGGGTGACTTGTGTGGCTCGGACCAGGTTCTGTTACCCAGAATCCTTTGCAAACCTCAAAATTTGGCTAAAAAAACACATGTTCCTCACATTTCTGTGGCAGAAAGTTCTGGAATCTGAGAGGAGCCACAAATTTCCTTCCACCCAGCGTTCCCCCATGTCTCCCGATAAAAATGATACCTCACTTGTGTGGGTAGGCCTAGCGCCCGCGACAGGATATGCCCCAAAACACAACGTGGACATATCACAGAAAACAGAGCTGTTTTTAGCAAAGTGACTACCTGTAGATTTTGGCCTCTAGCTCAGCCGCCACCTAGGGAAACCTACCAAACCTATGCATTTCTGAAAACTAGAGACCTAGGGGAATCCAAGGAGGGGTGACTTGTGTGGCTCGGACCAGGTTCTGTTACCCAGAATCCTTTGCAAACCTCAAAATTTGGCTAAAAAAACACATGTTCCTCACATTTCTGTGGCAGACAGTTCTGGAATCTGAGAGGAGACACAAATTTCCTTCCACCCAGCGTTCCCCCTCGTGTCCCGATAAAAATGACACCTCACTTGTGTGGGTAGGCCTAGCGCCCGCGACAGGATATGCCCCAAAACACAACGTGGACATATCACAGAAAACAGAGCTGTTTTTAGCAAAGTGACTACCTGTAGATTTTGGCCTCTAGCTCAGCCGCCACCTAGGGAAACCTACCAAACCTGTGCATTTCTGAAAACTAGAGACGTAGGGGAATCCAAGGAGGGGTGACTTGTGTGGCTCGGACCAGGTTCTGTTACCCAGAATCCTTTGCAAACCTGAAAATTTGGCTAAAAAAACACATGTTCCTCACATTTCTGTGGCAGAAAGTTCTGGAATCTGAGAGGAGCCACAAATTTCCTTCCACCCAGCGTTCCCCCAAGTCTTCCGATAAAAATGATACCTCACTTGTGTGGGTATGCCAAGCGCCCGCGACAGGAAACGCCCCAAAGCGCAACGTGGACACAACCAAAATTTTGGAAGAAAACAGTGCCTACCTGTGGATTTTGGCCTGTAGCTCAGCGGGCACCTAGGGAAACCTACCAAACCTGTGCATTTCTGAAAACTAGAGACCTAGGGGAACCCAAGGAGGGGTGACTTGCGGGGCTCGGACCAGGTTCTGTTACCCAGAATCCTTTGCAAACCTCAAAATTTGGCCAAAAAACACTTTTTCCTCTCATTTCTGTGGCAGAAAGTTCTGGAATCTGAGAGGAGCCACAAATTTCCTTCCACCCAGCATTCCCCCAAGTCTCCCGATAAAAATGATACCTCACTTGTGTGGGTGGGCCAGGTGCCTGCAACAGAATAAGGCCCAAAACCTGAAGAGATAGAAGGGATTGGTATTTTTGCAATATATCATTTTGATGTGTGCACATACGTCCGTGATGTGCCAAACACTAAAATAGTGAAAAGAAACACTTAGGTTATGTGAAGAAGACCCCTCACCCACCAACCAAGTTGGTGGCATGCTTCATCATCGGGGTCCCACCCGAGGCACCTAGCGTGTCACAGGTGTGCTGCGACGCCTGATTACAGCGGAGCAGGTTTTGTCATTTTTTACAACACATACTGGTTGGATTTGGCACGAGGGTGAGTGATGGTTCAGTGGATCAAATTTTATTAACAAGAGATTTCACAAAAATGAAATGCACTGCTAATAACTGAAAGGCAAAAAAGTGAACCAATGACTCACAGCTCGTGAGCTGTAAAGCCGCGACAAGGCACCAACCGCTTTACAGTCCATTCACACACCTTTCATACATGACACGCACAAGACCATTCACACCGCCAGCCACGGGCCCAGCACATTACAACACTCACATCGACAGACCGCGCCACTCAAGGGCCCATCACTTACATACGCCACATGCCTGATACAAGAATCACACCAGCTGATGGGAGTGTGGACTGCCGTTTGGCTGGCACCGCCAGCCAAGCGCCACCCCACGCACACCGGCAGCCAAGCGCCACCCCACGCACACCACCAGCCAAGCGCCACCCCACGCACACCGCCAGCCAAGCGCCACCCCACGCACACCGCCAGCCAAGCGCCACCCCACGCACACCGCAATCACTTTTTTTTATTTATAAACAACAAATAAACTACTAATTATAAAATAGGCACAAAACTACAAACACAAAACCTCAAACTAAATACACAACAGATGCCAACCGTGAAACATATGAAAATATAAAACAGACAGCTCACGCTCACGGTATTTCCCAAAAGTTTTTCCTTGTGTGGTAACTTCTAAAACAGCTGGGCACACACAGCCCAGGCTTTGAAGGGCATTCGGGGCAGTACATCCGGCTCTCCCTCCGGATTGATCTCCGGGCACATACTCTACATTTCTTTGTGGGCATGTCTTTTTTGGGAGTGGGAGGAATGTGATCTGGAAAGTGCCGATCTTTCAATCTAGCCACATCCTCCACCACTTCTACTCTAGGAACTCTTGCCGGTTCCACCACAATAAGGCTTTCTATCACCGACTCCTGAAATTTAACAAAAGTCATCCTTGACTCAGGTGAACAATCCTTGTATACAATAAAGGCATTAAAAGTTGCCAAATGAAATAAATGTAGGGCCAACTTTTTATACCACACATACGACTTACGAAGAGCAGTGTAAGGTTCCAACCTCTGATCTACTCTATCAACACCACCCATGTGCCTATTGTAGTCCAAAATGCACACAGGTTTGCGCACTTCCGCAACCTGACCCCAAACAGCCACAGGGGAAGTACTCTCATCATGGATGGTCGATAGCATGTACACATCCCTCCTGTCTGAAAATTTCATAGCTAACAGCTCATTATTCCGCAAGGCACTGCACTGTCCCCTCTCAAGTTTTTTACAGACAAGCTCCCTTGGATAGCCTTTGCGGTTAGAACGGATTGTGCCACAAGCAACAGTGTCCACCCTAAACAACTCCTTGAACAACTGCACTCCAGTGTAGAAATTATCTACGTACAAATGGTGACCTTTGTTAAACAGCCGTCTAGCAAGTTCCCACACAATTTTTTCGCTAACTCCAAAAGTGGCCAGACAACCAGGAGGGTCAATACTGGAATCCCTACCAGTGTAGACCCGGAAATTATAAACATATCCTGTACTGCTTTCTGACAGCAGATACAATTTAATCCCATACCGTGCCCTCTTACTAGGGATGTACTGCTTAAAAACTAAACGCCCCTTGAAAAGGACCAAAGACTCGTCCACACTTATCTCTTTGCCTGGAACATAGACCTCTGAAAACCGATCCACAAAATGATCAAGGACAGGCCTAATCTTAAAAAGGCGGTCACAATCAGGGTGATCTCGTGGCAAGGCTAAAGCATTGTCTACAAAATGCAGCATACGAAGAAGAAGCAAATACCGATTACGTGTCATAGTTGCAGGAAATATAGCAGTTGCCATCAAGGGACTAGTAGACCAATAAGAAGCCAGTGACGGCTTCCTGATCAACCCCATCAAAAAAGACAAACCTAAAAACCTTTTCATCTCTTCCAGATATGTGGGAACCCAATGAGTAGCTCTAGACTGAGGCTTAAGTCTGGCAGCGTTGTCCCGCAAATATTGCTCTGCATACACATTTGTCTGCTCCACAATCTCTTCCAAAAATACATCGTCCATAAACAAGTGAAAGAAATGGACAGGCAGAAAGTTTTCCGTATTAACTCTACACCCTGGGAGACTAGTAAATGCAGGTAACTGTGGCTGCTCCATGTTTGGGGCAATCCAGGTGTCAGGTCTTCTAATGGGAAACCCTTCAGCCCCAGGCTGCTGCACTCTTGGCACATCAATGTCCTCCTCTAACTCAGGCCCTTCATCTGCACTGAGAGTAGCTTCCTCATCAGAAGAATACTCTTGGACAGAAAACTCACTTCCAGAATCTCCTGCTTCCTCCTCTGCCTCAGATGCAGAGTCAGTGTCGTAATCATGGTCTGAAGACGACTCAAAGAGCATGCGAACAACCTGCTGAGCGGTCACTTTGCGGCTAGCCATGATCCTAACAACAAATGGATTGCCAACAACAACTAGCACTAAAATAAGTAATAAACAAAGTGTAGCTTTATCACAAAGAGTTATGTACTACAAAAAACTATACCACTCAGTTGCCTGAAATAGCTACTCACCAAGCAACTACTCTGCACAGACACAGCAATCACCAATGATATCCCACTAAAAAGAAAAAACAAAAAAGCAAATTAGACATATGACAACACAAACATCACTGTGCTCAAATCTAAGGACAATGTCAAACACACAATACTGCATTTAGTACACCACCTACAAACATGTCATTCATGCATGTCAACAATACTCCTTTGGAGTAAATTGCTTTCACTTACCTAAAACATGCAGCTATGCAAACCACTGGACAACTACTGCCAAAACCGCTAAGATCCACAGCAAAGGAAGCAAAAGCGTTGAACTAGAAGAAAAAGAAGAAATAAATTGTTATAATCACAAATACATATACTTTGCCTGTTGACAAACACCCCACCACCAAGAACTTAGAAGTTGTCCCTGGTACCTAAGTGGATCCTGCCCCCCCTCGGGGGTAGATGGGCCTAAAAAAATTAGCCGAAATGGGCAACACCTCTGTGCCCCCTTTTAGGGGGCAACCCTTCCCAAAGGGGGCACCCCCAGCACAAAACAAAAAAATCCCTGCCGTATTGGTGGTTTCTGCCCTCCTTGGGGGCAGATGGGCCTACAAAATTACACACACACCACACAATCCCTGGCGCCTAGTGTGCTTCCACCCCCCCGGGGCCAGATCGTCCAAAAAATGACTGGTCTGCCATCGGGGGGCCGAAACAGAAAAAAAAAACTCCCCAGGGGAGAGACCCTTGCCCAAGGGGTTGCCCTCAAAATAAACAACAAAAACAAAATCCCTGGTGTCTAGTGGATTTTGGCCCCCCGACCCCCGCGGCAGATCAGCCCAAAAATTGGCAATCTGCCCCCAGGGGGGAGGGGGGGGGCAAATACTAAAAAATGTGTCCCCCAGTGGGACGCCCCTTGCCCAAAGGGTCGCCCCCCCAAAAAAACTTTACAATAAAAATAAATCCCTGGTGTCTAGTGGTTTTCAACCCCCCTCGGGGGCAGATCTGCCAAAAAATCAGCGGATCTGCCCCCCCGGGGGGGGGGGCTAAATACAAATAAAAATTCCCCGGGGGGGCCACCCTGGCCCAAGGGGTCGCCCCCAAAATATACACAAAATATAAAATCCCTGGTGTCTAGTGGTTTTCGCCCCCCCCCCGGGGGCAGATCCGCCGAAAATTCGGCGGATCTGCCCCGGGGGGGGGGGCGAAATACAAAAAACAATTGCCCCCGGGGTGGGGCGACCCTTGCCCAAGGGGGTCGTCCCCAAAATAAACATAAAATACTATATCCCTGGTGTCTAGTAGTTTTCACCCCCCCCTGGGGGCAGATCCGCCGAAAAATCGGCAGATCTGCCCCCAGGGGGGGCGAAATACAATAAAAAAATGCCCCCGGGGGAGGGCGACCCTTGCCCAAGGGGTCGCCCCCAAAATAATAAATATAATAAATTTTCCCTGGTGTCTAGTGGTTTTCGCCCCCCCCTGGGGGCAGATCCGCCGAAAAATCGGCAGATCTGCCCCCAGGGGGGGCGAAATACAAAAAAAAATTGCCCCCGGGGGGGGCGACCCTTGCCCAAGGGGTCGCCCCCAAAATCATGGCAAAATAACACTATCCCTGGTGTCTAGTGGTTTTCGCCCCCTCCCTGGGGGCAGATCCGCCGAAAAAACGGCGGATCTGCCCCCAGGGGGGGGGGCGAAATACTAAAAATAATTGCCCCCGGGGGGGGGCGACCCTTGCCCAAGGGGTCGCCCCCAAAATATTGAAAAAAATAAATCCCTGGTGGCTAGTGGAGATTCCTGCTCCACGATCGCGGGCTCTGCCCGCGATCGTGGAGCAGGAATCTAATGAAAACAGGCACCGGGGGAAAGGAAAAACCCTTTCCTTTCCCCCCGTGTCTGTTTCCACCACCCCCGACCCCCAAAAACGAAGAGGACTCACCTTTTCGGTCCTCCTCGGTAGACGCGCTGGAAGCAAATGGCTTCCAGCGCGCCCGGCAACACTAGATGACGTCAGCGCGCTGTGCGCGCGCTGACGTCATCGGATTGCCGTGGGGGGGGGCGGGGGTGGAAGGGGAAGGTCTTCCCCTTCCATCCCCGCCTGGGGGGGGGAGGGGGGGTGCACGGGGGGCGCGCTAGCGCGCCCCCAAGTTCCCCTGTGCCTAGGACGAGATGATCTCGTCCAAGGCACAGGGGAACTGTAGCCTTGGACGAGATCATCTCGTCCAAGGCACAGAAGAGGTTAAAGACAATAGACTTGTTTGAGATGCTTCTGCTGACAGGCAGTGTTGGCAGAAGGTGGAACTGATACAGTGGGAGGAGTGCGACTTGAGTGAGGGGTTGGGAAATAAAATTGATGTGCTATACAGAAACCACAGAGGCACCAGTGCGAATACATTGAATGCTTACTTAAGGTGTGGTATGAACATTGTGCATAATTGCCTGAGAGATTGGGCAATTACTCAAGGATAGGATAGGGCAGCTGGAGGAGGGCTCTTGGTGGTACCTTTACCTTTTGGGTTTGGAGGCCTGCAGAGGGCTGTCTTTTTCCCACTCATTGCACAAATTGGGCCACCAATGAAGATAATTGGGAGAAACGCTAGCTTAGTGGCACTTGTAAAGACACCTCTTTGATGGAAATGCATATGAGAGGATCCAGGGTGGCTGAGGACTACCCCTATTCAGAAAAATAAATGGCCCAGGTCTGTGAGAGGATTGTCGTTAGGGTTCTTAAGCATCCACCCTTTTGAAAGGAGCCAGGTTGTTGCAGAAATTTAAGCGCATATATGCGTCGCGAATAGGTCAATAGTAAGATCGAGGGATAGGTGATGTAGGACATTGGGGAATTTATATTCATATGAGAGGTTCATATCATTTCAGGGTGTCCGCAAGACATCTTATTGGGCGTAGGTCAATTTCTACAATATGCCAGGATTGCTAGAACAGCCAGGGAAATCTGTACTGAGATTGGAGGGCAGTGGATAATGGTAACCGACCAGGCAAGATAAAGGGAGATGATTTGGCAAGAGCTGCTTTGGCAGGTCATGAGGTCACCGTATAATCCACACCTTAAAGAGATTAGATTACTGAGCTGTAGGTGGGTGGGAAGATACTAAAATCTGGTGGTGTAAGCTTGAAACATTGATTCGCACGACCTGTACTTGATGGAGGACACTGTTAGTTTCTGTTATATGTTTGCCTGATTGTCATTATAAAACCAAAACAAAATGAAAATAGATATTTTAAAAATAGACTGCGAATCTAACAAGTGTTGTTGCAAGAAGGCTTTAAAATCAGAAAGTGTTGCCGGCGTTGAATATCTGCCTTGAGAAAAAAAAACTATTGCAGAAGCCCATGATATTGGAGGACGTTGTGGTTGTTGCACATTCAGCTCATTCTGCAACCTTTTAAGCAAAGGATTTATAAGCAGAGCAGATGGACCCCCACAGCCATGCCTTGTCATCATACATGTTAATCCAGCATGTGAAGGAGACACATTCCCTGTCTCAGAAGGCAAGTAAAGAATGCACACAATGTGGTTAGTATCTTCTGCATACTGGTGACTATGGCAAATGACAGCAATGAAGGCTGTGGGGTGAGAGACATTTCTAGAGACTATGGCCCTCATTAAGAATACGGCGGTAAACACCGCACCGCTGGCGGTGGTGGTAACAACCGCCAACAGACGTGCGGTCTGAACCGCCAAATAATGAACCACCTTAAACACAGGCAGCCTGAAAAACACTCACCGCCAGCAGAGGAGTGCTGACAACGACGGCAGAGCCCGCCCACAGGCCGGCGCAAAGGCCCTACCCGCCCATCAAATAATGAAGCACTAGACCGCCATCAGTTCCGGGGCCGGAGCCACCGCCACGGAAAGCCAGGCGGAAACTAACCGAATAAAAGGAAACACTCACCGTAGGCACACACAACATGCCGAAGCAGACATGGAAAGAGAGTTGCCGATCATGCCAGCCCTGCTCCACGACCGAAACCGCTGACAAAGACAACCACAGTAAGTACTGCAACCTACTAAAAAAGGGAAGAAAGGGCACCGTTACATACCCACCCACTCCACCCACCCCGCAACGCTCCCACAACCCTTCACAGCAGCACAAGCCATACACCCCACAGCAAGAGATACTTACCCGACAGAAGCCAAATTCAACCTGCCCAAAGTACACACATGTGCCCAACACCCCCAACCAATGAAACGATTAACCACCTGAGTGTGCCATAAACAACACAGGCCACACATGAATTTTTATTCAGCTCAATGAACAATATAAGTGCAACATAAGGCCAATGGCCAGTCCAGTGTACGTACTCCGATGGGCCACATTGGCCCCAACTTGACTCCCACAAGTACTCCACCTCATAGGGGCAACAATGGGGCATCCAGGCAACTCAGGGAACAGGGGCAGGGGATGGGGACTTCCGACTGGGGGGGTTGATTTACGTTTGGATGGTGGAAGGGGCTTGGGTTTTGTGCTTGCAGCTGGTGGAGTGGACTTGGCCTAGGGTGTGGCAGATGTTCCAGGGCCAGCACGGGGCCCCTTTTTCACAGGGGAGGTAGCACAGGAATGGGAAGGGCGGACAGGGGTGGGCTGTGACGTGGGAGGACAGGGCCAGGAGGTGGGCCAGTAGGTTCAAATAGGTCTACACGGGATAGGAAAAGTTTCTTAGGGGCAATTGGGGTGGATCTGGAGGAAGGCATGGGAGTGGAGGTAGAGGGAGTGGACGTGGCAGGTGTAGGTGTGCGTGGCGTGGGTGCAGGTGACTGGACAGTATGCTGAGGTGTGGTGGATGTGTGATGGGTGGGTGTTTTGGTGCGTTTGAGTGTCTTGGGAGGAGGGGGGTGGACACAGTGGGACAAGACAGACTGCCAGTGTAAATGTATATTGTCTGGGTGTCTGCAAGTCTGGCGAGCGTGCTGCATGTGTCAACTAAAGTCGTTGCGGTGAGTGCAGGTGTGGTGCCTGGGGTGCATGAATGGATGTTTGATATTGTGGTGACTGCAAGAATAGGCTCAGCAACACTGAATGAGGGTCCAGAGCCTGAAAAGATCTCTGTAGGCCAGACACGGCACCGTGAATGCCATCCAGATAGGCATTGGCCTGCTGCACCTCTGATGCTAGCCCCTGGATGGCATTGACAATGGTTGTCTGCCCTACAGAGATAGTTCTCTGGATGTCAATAGCCTCCTTCGTGAGGGCAGCAGGGCTGACTGGGACAAGGGAGGAGGTGCCTGGGGCGAAGGAGATGCCCACCCTTCTGGGTGAGCGGGCGCAGGCAACTCAGGGGGGAGCAAATGGGAGGGCGGTGATGGTATGGGGGTGGCGGAAGATGACACAGAATGGGTGGGCCCACTGTGGGTCCGCCACCGCCAGGTAGCTCCCATCGGAGGAGGTATCAGAGTCACTACCTACAGTGGTAGTTGTCTCCCCGTGGTACTCCCCTCACCCTCCAACCCACTGGTCCCCTTGGCGTCGGACGACTCTGCCTCCGTGGAACTGTGGGCCGCTGCATCCCCACTTGCCAGTGCCTCAGCTCCCTCGCCAGATGATGCTGATGTACACAGACAACACAAGATAACAGGGATGGGGAGACAAAATGGGAGAGACACTTATAAATAGCTGAATGGAGGTACATAACTGGTTCACACATACACCCACCCTGAAAATATTCCACCAGGCAGCACCTAGCACTCTACACATGGCTATGCCCCTGACTAGTGGCCAGAACCCTAATCTACAGCCATTCCCCACAGCACTGAAGGACCTGACGTACTGCAGACTTGACCCTTACAACCCTACCCCCCACGGGGGTCATTATGTAGATGGACATCAGTCAGAGTCCCTGCCACTAGGCAGCATACATACGACTGCACACACACACATCCATCAAGGAGCCAAAGTATGGTATTTGTACTCACCCCCTTGTGACTGCTGTGCAGCCTTCAAGTGCCCATTCAGGTCTGGGTATGCCACCACTAGAATGCGTTGTGAAAGGGGGGGTCGTGCCCAACGGGCACCCCTTCCTCGTTGGGAGGACTTCCCAAGTTGGGCCTCACAGATCTTCCTCACCCAGCACCGCAGGTCATCGCACTGCTTCCTGCAATGGGTGCTCTGCCAGTTGTAGACCCCCAGGGTCCGCACCTCCCTGGCGATGGCCTGCCAAAGTCCCCTCTTCTGATGGGCGCTTACCTACAAGGGACACACAGAAAAAGTAACACTGAGGTCAGACAATGGCCAATAATATACAGCTGGCTATACGTCCTCTATGGGATGAACATTTTAAACATCCTAACAGCACACACGCAGTATGTCAGGAACCCAGGATAATACAGTGTCACACGTGCACACATGTATACAGCCATCTACCACCATTACACACATCCATGCCCCCCAATCAGACCATAGAGCTTGGCGTACAGGGGCAGGACCCCGTCCACAAGCTTCTCCAATTCATCGCTGGTGAAGGCTGGGGCCCTTTCCCCTGCCACATGTGGCATTTCCATGACCAGAGGCAGGACACAGCAGTACATTCAGTGGAGTGCCTGCATGCACAAGATCCCGGAGTCAAGTGAAGTTGGGGTGACGAGTTCGCATACGCACCGCGGTGGTGTGCACCATCACTGCCGGCGGCGATCATGATACGCTAAGAATGCCCACTGACGACCATGTTAAGCAATTAAACACCGCCTTATGCTATTACGTCAACCACTAGCGGTATGAGGTCACTTCCACCACAACACTTCTGGATTACAGGGGGCAGACATTTTGGCCTTAACTACGCAGTTGTGAAATCCTCATCTGCACCATGCAGGCCCTAATGTCCCCAAACACCCATAGGCATGAAACAATATACATTAGCTCACCTGAACAGTCCAGTGGTCATGTTGCTATAATGTCACACATACTATGCATTTGTGTCGTCGACAATCATGCCTGCAGTGCTGAATAGGAAACATTGTGTGCAAATGTATGTGTGTTCCTCACATGTTTTCTATACTCCTCCAAGGTACAGACCCTTGTGGCGAGGCAGGGCCTCATCGGTGTACAAACCACTTGTTGATTTGCGGACCATGGTGGAGTGCCACATCATTATCAATTACAGACTCACACGTGCTACTATTCATGAACTTTGTGCATTACTGGATCCCGCACTGAGACCGGCTAATCGTAATCAGCATGCCATCCCTACTGAAGTGCAGATGCTCTCTGCACTCCATTTCCTGGCCACGGGCTTATTTCAAGTGAAAGTGGGCATGGGTGCAGGTTTTTCACAGCCAATGTTTAGTATTATACTGTCCAGAGTCCTGAATGCATTTGTACGACATCTGCAGTCCTATGTGAGGTTTCCCTAAAGTGCTGACCTCCCTGCCATTAAGCCGGACTTCTATGCCTTTGCCAACATACCCCATGTGATAGGTGCCATCGATGGCACCCACATAGCTATCATCCCCCCAAGAGTCAGTGAACAGGTGTACAGAAACAGGAAGAACTTTCATTCCATGAACATTCAATTGGTGTGTGCTGCAGACCACTACATCTCACATGTGAATGCCATGTTCCCTGGATCAGACCATGATTCCTTTGTGCTAAGGAACAGTAGTGTGCCACACAAGATGGAACAACTACAAGGGGACAGAGGATGGATCATAGGTAGGTGTGACTGACACTTATTGCCACATAGCAGACAGCCAGGCTGTCTGCCACTGAGGGTTATCATTGACAGTCCAGTTTTGCCCCCTTTTTTAGGTGATTTTGGCTACCCCAACATGCGTTGGCTCCTGACACCAGTGAGGAATCCTAGGACAGATGCAGAGAGGAATTACAATGAGGCCCATGGAGAGACTAGGAGGGTGATAGAGCGCACAATAGGTCTCCTGAAGGCTAGGTTTCGTTGCCTACATATCTCTGGCGGTTCCCTGGCCTATGGGCCTGAAAAGGTGTGTAGAATAGTGGTGGCCTGCTGCATGCTGCACAATGTGGCTGTGAGGAATTCTATCTCACTCTTGGAGGAGGATGGTGCTGTATATCCAGACCTGCTTCCTCAGAGAGGGGATGACAGTGATGGTGATGATGAGGAGGGGGAAGATGTACATCCCAGGACCCAAATGATACAACTCTACTTCCAGTAACTATGTGGGACTAATCGATGAGATTGCTGTCTGTGCAGCATACTGTCAGTGTGCCTTTTCATCTAGGGGGGTGTTGGGTCAATAGTCATTGCCACTGTGACCAGGTCTGCATAGGACATGTAACATTATAGTATAATAGTTTGACACATCTGTAGGCACAAAATGTTATGTGTGGGGTGCAATTCCTGCTACTCAGATAAGAATAAATGATTTATAATACAGTTGCATCCATACTTCAATTTGTTTCGACATAATGACAGGGGACATTGTAATTGGTGAACTGGTGTTTTATTTGGTGCAGGGATTACATTGTGCAGTTTACAGTGATGGGAGTGGGCTACTGGTGGTTGTACAATATGGCAACATGGTTGCAGCATTTGTTGTCAGTAGTGGTATGTCCATCTATGTTTTCCAGTGTTTGGTGTTGTTTTTACACGATTTGTTCGTTGGTTCAGTAGGACACTTGGAGGACAGTTCTTGCCAGAGTCACTTCTTTGAGGGGGCCTTGGTCTTGGAAGGTGTTCCTGTGCCATATCTGGGCCTGAGGGACCGTTTGGGTGCCTGGTGTTGGCCTGTACGGGTTGAGATGCATGCCTCCTGTGTGTCCTGAGATGGTGGAACATGTCCAGTTGCTGCTGATGTTGTCCGGTCTGTATCTTGGCCTGTAGTAGGAGCTTCCTGGTCTGTGTGGGCCTCAGGCTGTGTTGGGACAAGGTGCAGCAGCGCACCTGCTATGGTGGCCATTGTGGCATTGTGCAGTTTCCAGTGCTCCATGGCCTCTTGGTAGTGTGCTACCTGCATCCTTTGACTCTGCTCCATGGTGGACACTATCTGGGCCAATCTGTCCTGGGTACGGTGATATGCTTCCAGGACCTCAGAGATCACGTCCTGGGCTGCAGCATCAATCCTGTGGCCTCCCCCTGAGGTCAGTGATGCCCTGCCACTGGGCCTAGCCCCCTGTGCCTGTGTCCTCTGCATAGGTCTGGCAGTACCACTTGTACTGGGGCCATCGTCTTCCTGCCTGTTGGTAGGAGGTGACTGTGGCCTCTCTCCATGTGTTCTACCAGTCTGTGGCCTGGATACACAGGTGTGGGGACAGTTGCCCTGGGCTGATGTTGTTGGCTGGGTGGTAGGGGTGTCAGTGGTGTCCTGGGTGGGGCTGCTGGATGATGACAGTCCAGGACTGTGTGAGGGGCCAGGGTGATTGTCAATGTCCAGGGTTCCATTTCCAGTGTCCTGGGAGGTGCCTCTGTGTCCCCATGGGGCACTGCCACTCCTTGTCCTGTCCGTCAGGGTGGCATGGGTGGTGGTGCCTTTTGGGGGGAATGGTCATTTCTGTTACAATTGCATGATCGGATGGGGTGCACAGGACTGGGCTGTTATTTGCAGGTTTTCATACTTTGGGGCAATGCAGGGTGCCTTTGTGAGGTTTGCATTGCATTTTGCTTTGGATGTGAAGGTGCATTGTGGGTGGTGTAGTCCCTTTGTGATTCCTTGCAGGGGTAGGTGGCTGTGCACAGGGGGAGGGATGTGGGCCTGTTAGTGGGTTTGTGGGCATGCAGGGTGACTGGATGTAGTGATTGTGGCCTGGGTGGGTAGTGGTCCTGGTGGCTGTTGGAGGGGTGGGGTGGTGCATGCATTACAGGTGTGATGGATATGTGGTAATTGTAGATGACTTACCCAAGTCCATTCCTCCAGTGAGTCCAGTGAGTCCCTCAGGGTGCAGGATGGCCAGTACCTTTTCCTCCCAGTCAGTGTAGTTGGGTGGTGTTGGTGGCGGTCCTCCCCCAGTCTTCTGGACTGCAATGTTGTGCTGGAACGCCATGGACCTGACCTTCCCACACAGGTCATTCCATCGCTTGCGGATGTCGTCCCTGGTGCGTAGATGGTGTCCCACTGCATTGACCTTGTTCACTATTGTCTGCCATAGCTCCATCTTCCTGGCGATGGGTGTGTGCTGGACCTGTGCCCAGAATAATTGTGGCTCCACCTTCAGTATTTCGTCCACCATGGTTCTTAGCTCCCTTTCTGTGAGGCATGGGTGTTTGAGGGGTGCCATGGTGTGTGTTGTGAATGGTGTCTTGAGTGGATCTAGATGAGGGTGCTGTTGTGTGGTTGGGTGTCTGTATCGTGTATTGTGGCGTTCGGTGTCTGCTTCCGGGGTTCTCCATATCAGTTGTCTTAATTGCGTTGAAAATGATTGTGGGGTGTGTCTGTGAGTGTTTTATAGTGTTGTGGATGTGTGTCAGGTGTGTGGGTTTCAAACTTGCCACTGTGTACATTTCTACCGCCAATGGTCGTTCGGCTTCCACTGACCGCCGCAGTGATTTGTGCTTCATTATTTGGAGGGTGGGGTGTTTGTGTGCTCGGCGGTGGCGGGGTGGGAGGTTCAGCATTTCCGCTGACAAGGTCCTGGCAGTGACTGATGGCAGGGAGATTTTTGTTGGTTTCTGATTTTTGCATCATTATATGGTGGGTTTCTGTTCACCGCCAATGGCGGTCTTCTGTTTGCCGTCGCCACGGTGGTCGATGGTGTTTACAGCGTGTTCATACTGAGGGCCTATCTCAGACTACCAAGGCCACTGTGAGAACTTGGGTCTCTTGTTGGCAGACGTATGCACCCTGTCCAAGTAGGGACCACAATACTAGTCAGGGTAAGTCACAACACAACCTAAATTATCCTGTGTCACCTTACAGTAGCTTTGCACACAGCAGGCAGGCTTAACTTAAAAGGCAATGTGTAAAGTATTTGTGCAATAACTTATACAGTAACACAGTGAAAACCCCACAAAAAGTACTCCATGCCAGTTTAGAAAAGTAGATAATATTTATCTGAATAAAATAAGACCAAAACAACAAAAATCCAAAATGCACAAGTCAAGATATCACTTTTTAAAGGTTTAGATGAGTCTCAATCCTTAAGAATCAGTGGTTGTATCCTTTAATCACACAGTACCTGGGATGCGTAAAAAAAAATGACACAGAGGGTCGCAAAGGAGGAGATACATCGGAAAGTAGAGTGATGCGTCAGTTTTTCTGGCGCAGTGAAGATGATGCATTGTTTCTTTCCACACTACAAGGTGATGCGTCGGTTTCCCGGAGCACATCCTTAGTTCCTCACTGTGATGCAGGAATATTTTTATGCCCAGGACTGATGCATGGAAAATCCAGAATGTGTTGTGAAGAGGCAACAAGCACTGCTGAGATCTGCCAGGCAATGCAGCGAATCTTCAGCTACGAGACTGGTGTTGCATTGATCCGGCAGGCGTTGCATCACATTTTGCAGGTGTTGCATCGATTTTCTTATGCGCTGAATTTTCTTTTCTTTGGTGAAGCATTTGATAGCCATGAGACTTCAGAATAAGGGGCAAGCTCAGTCCAAGCCCTTGAGAGCACTTGTGGGGGAAGGAAGATTCCTTCCAGCAGAGGAAGGGGCAGCAGGGCAACAAGCAGGACAGCAGTCCTTCCTGCAAAGCAGTTTAGATGAGTCCTTTGGGAAACACGGCAGTTGCCCCAACAGAGTACAATTGTAGGTCCAGTAGTGTCTGATTTGGTGGGGTCACAGACCCAGTATATATACCAAAAAGTGTCTTTGAAGTGAGGGAAACTTCAAAGAGTGGTTTTGAAGTGCACATGTTCACCTTTTAACCCAGTCCTGTGTGCCAGGAGCCCTGTTGGGGGTAATCGGTCCTTTGTGTGAGGGCAGGCCACGGGCGTTTAAAGTGCATGTGAGAGCCCCTCCACCCTTCCTGCTGAGGAAGACTCATCAGTATGCAGATGCAGGTGAGTGTCCTATGTTTATTGCTGCCTGGGTGGAATGCACAAGGGGAGCTGTCACCTAGCACAGACCAGACATGGATTGGAGACAGGCTATAAGGCACAGAGAGTAGTAAGTGCAGAGAAATGCCTACTTTCTAAAAGTGGCATTTCTAAAATAGTAATGTTAAATCCAACGTCACCATTAAGTAGGATTTCTCACTACTATTCCAACCACACCGAACATGACATGGCTATTCCTCTCAGATCAGAAATTACCAATTAAAAGCATATATGGGAATTTCTAATGCTGGCCTATGAGGGGAGAAGGCTCCACAGAAGTGAAAAATGACTTTGGAAATGTTTCACTGCCAGGACATGTAAAACTTACAAGTACATGTCCTGCCTTTTAAATACATAGCGCTGTACCCTGTGGAATATCCAGGGCCTACCTTAGGGATGATTTATATGTAATAAAAGAGGATTTTAAGGCTTGGCAAGTAGTTTTAAATGCCTAGTCAAAGTGGCAGTGAAACTGCACACACAGGCCCTACAATGGCAGGCTTGAGACATGGTGAAGGGGCTACTTATGTGGGTGGCACAATCAGTGCTGCAGGCCCACTAGTAGCATTTAATTTACAGGTCCTGGGCACATGTTGTGCACTTTACTAGGGACTTACAAGTAAATTAAATATGCCAAATGGATATCAGCCAATGTTATCATGTTTTAGGGAGCGAGCACATGTACTTTAGCACTGGTTAGTAGTGGTAAAGTGCTCAGAGGCCTAAAGCCAACACAAATGAGGTCAGAAAAAGAGGAAGAGGAAGGCAAAATGTTTGGGGTGACCCTTCAGAGAGGGCTATTTTCCGAAAGCCACCAATCATTTACCACCTTCATCACCAGCTGGGTCTCCAAGGCATTGCACAAGGAATACTGACACACTAACAGAATCAATACACACCTTAGTTAAAACTGTTTACCTAGGGTCAGCCATAACTGTATTTCACAAATGACTCAGCCCTGGATGGAGGACACCACCCGTCAGGCATCTTCCTCACTCAATGTTTACTGCTTGTCTGCTTTGTTCCCACTTCTGAACAGCGCTTCTGAAAGTGCGCACAGGAAGTGAGCATCAATGTTTCGAGGATGCTGTAGTATTGTCCCGTGAGGGGTGGTACCAATGTGCGACCCCCAGGGAGGGGGGAATAGGAGTGTTTCCCCAGCAGAAGTAAGTGCATTTGGTTTGATCCCTGCCCTTGAACCCTTCACAGTCACTGGATCTCGACCTACACAGGCTGCCAGTTGGAAGGCGCGGCTTGAGTGCCTGACAGGAAAATCCCTCTGCTTCTGCACTTAGGTGGGGTGGACATCCACAAAATCTCCAAGATGGTTGTTGAGGAGGGTCCACCACACACATAGACAACACAAAAAAATGCCATCACTGTCATTTTGAGCCTGATGCCGGCCCTGATTATGAATGCTTTCTGCTGCGCCAGGTGCAACAACGGCCAGATGAATCAATAGATGTCTTCTACAGCTGCCTAAACAAATTGGCAAGTACCTGCAGCCTCCCAATGAAGAAGATGAAGTAAGAGCGCAGTTAATACAGGGGTGTGCATTCTCTAAACTCTGGTAACGATCCCTACAAGAACAGAATATGGTCATGAGAGGCTTCTTAACCATGGGGCGATATAAGGAGCTGTCCAAAGAGCGCAAGATTCATATGGGCCTGGGGCAGCCATCCCCTGTTAAAACTGAGCCCATCAATACCATTCTCAAGGAAAATCCCCAAACCAAGCCTGAACGCCCCAGACCGGGATCCACAAACTGGCCGTGCAGACGGTGCGGGGACCTGTTACCACACACAGGGAACTGCCCCGTGCTAAACCACTTCTCCAAAATGTGCGGCCACAACAAGACCACCGTCAACCAATTCGAAAAAGTAAGTGTGAACCGTCACTGCCCACCCAACAGGGTTGACCGATAGCGGCAAGGACAACGATGACCAGGAGTTGGTTCATGTGGTAAGAGCGATCGACCACCACTGCTACACACACCAACGCATCACTACGTACCTAGTGGCGATACAAGGCCAATTCATTTCCGCCCTCATAGACAGTGAAACCTCCATAAACCTTATGGCCGCTGAAATATACCACAACCTGTCAAATCCATCAGCCCTACGTGCCACAAGAGTTAAGCCTGTGCCTTCGGCAATCACTCGCCTCTGGGATTAGTGGGCATATTCAAGGCAGATATCATCCATGACTCCAAATGCCTGAACACCAAAGTCTACATGTCCTAGAAAGGGTCCGGCGTCCTATTCAGCAGCTAAACCACCAGAGAAATCAACTTGGTACACTTCACCGTCAGTGTACATGCCACCGACCTTAACAAACTGATCTGAGAATTTGCACCCTTCTTCAATGGCACAGCATGCTTGAAAGGCCAATCTATCTGTCTACACATTGATAATTCTGTTGCTGCTGTGGCACTTCTCACTGGTGGATGGCCTTCCACCTTTGCCCCAAAGTTGAGCATTTGTTGTGACTCCTAGAACAATCAGGCATCATTGAGAGGGTGACAGGCCCTACTCCTTGGGTCTTCCCCATTGTGGTTGCAAAGAAACCAAAGTAACCAGAAGCTGTGCGCATTTGTGTTGATATGAGGCTACCCAACCTAGCCATCAGACAGGAGCAGCATTTGATCCCAACCACAGATGACATCATTGGAGAACTCTCTGGTTCAAAGTGGTTTTCTAAGCTGGATCTTCAGTCTGGCTATCACCAGATCCCACTACATCCAGACTTCTGGCCAATCACGAGGTTCTCCACACACAACGGCCTCTGCAGATACACTTGGTTGAACTTCAGTATCTCCATGGCCACTGAAGTGTTTCAGCACATGATTAAGGAAGTCCTGAGTGGCCTCCCTGGCATGCTGAAAATGAGCAATTACATTATGGTGCATGCCCCAATGGTGGAGAGCCACCTCACTCGACCCTGGGCTGTGTTCACCAAGTTGAAGGGGCACAGCTTGACTCTCCACCAAGAAAAGTGTGAGTTCCTAAGAAATTACATCGCTTTCTTTGGCTACTGGTTCTCTGACTAAGCGATAGGTCCAAGCGCAGAGAAAGTCAAAGATATCCAGGACGCTCCTGCCCCATTGTCTATGTCCGGCATCCACTACTTTCTTGGGCATGGAGACATACTGAGGGTGCTTCACAAATAACTTGTTGGATCTCGCTGGCCCTCTCTGCAAGCTGACTAATTCCACTAGGCCCTGCGTATGGGGTGAAAAGCGAGCCCAAGTGTTCAGGAAGATCAAGGAGGCATCATTTGCAAACACAACGTTAGTCTTTTTCAATCCCAAGCAGAAATCCCAACTGATAGTAGATGCCAGCCCCACAGGGCTGCAGGCTGTGATGGCCCAACAGCAAGAGTGCGGTGAGTGGGTGCCGGTCACCTATTTGAGTTGGACTCTCACCTCAGCCGAATAAAGGTACTCTCAAATCGAATGAGAAGTAATCGCAATTCATTGGGAGTGCTGACATTTCTATATATACCTATATATGGTCAACCATTCACTTTCCTCACAGACCACAAACCATTGATCCTGTTATTTAAAGGATCCTCATCCAAACTACTCCCATGAATTGGAAAGTAGATCTTGCAGCTGCAGGAGTTCAACTTCACTGTTAAATACCAGCCTAGCACATGCAACCCAACAGACTTTCTGTCACGCCACAACTTCCCCCGTCACCCCTTCTGAAGCCAAAGAAGCCCAGGAAAAAGAGGAGTATGTCCATTTGGTACTACACAGAGCGAGACCCATACCCATGTCACTCTCGGATGTGGTAGAAGCAACCAAACAGGATGACTACCTACAGAGCACGATCCAAGCGACCCTGTCAGGACACTGCCAACCTCTCTGGTGTGCAAAGGCGTATCACACCGAAGAGGCCAAGTCAACCTTGCAATCATTCCACCATATCCGGCAAGAGTTGTCCATCACTGAAGAGGGCTGTCTCGTGTGTGGCCCATGCCTAGTCCTCCCGGACAGCTTGAGACAGAGGGCTGTCCTGCTAGCACATGGCACTCATTACAGCATAGTCAAATACAAAAACAGGCTCAGGAGCAAAGTGTAGTTTCCAGGCCTCTATCAGCAAGTACAGGAAGTCATCAGAAGCTACTCTGCCTGCCAAACCACCGGCCAACCAGACTCATGCACCAGTCACCACAGAAGACGGGCCCTCTGGACACTATCAAGAGTGTTCTTGATAGCTATCATATGCTCCTGGTGGTCGTCGATTTTTCTCAATATCCAGGGGTGGAGATTGTACTGACCATCTCTGCATTGGAAGTCATCCCAAAGATTTTAAAAATGATGGCCATCCACGGTCTGTTTGAGGAAATCCGTATGGCCAATGGGCCCTCCTTCAACAGCCATGAATGGGATCAGTACCTCCGGTCTCAAAACATGAAACACCATTGCATCATCCCCAAGCAAACGGAGAGGTGGAGCATTTCGTAAGGATACTGACAAAAGTCATCCGAATTGCAAAGCAGAAGCTCACAGCTTCGAAAGGGCCATATACAAATATGGGAATACCGACTCTCACCCCAATCAACCAGCAGCATTGCCCCCAGCCAATTGTGTTGTGGACTCTATTCCACAACATCCTGTCTGGGCTGACCAGCTGAATCCCCAAAATCACTCTAAATCTAAGAGAGCACACAACAATGAATATGCCTCACGACAATGGCAGGTGAAGCAGAGCATTATTCAGGTGGGAGACACAGTGCTCAACAAAGACCGCCACCTGAGTGGAAAGTTTCACCTGTCTTTCTAAGCTGACCTGTGGACTGTCACTGCAGTCAAAGGTACTATGGTGACCACCAAGAGGAGACCAGAGAGTGTCACCAGGAATGTTTCCCAGATCAATAGGGTACCAAGTCTTTCATCCTACTACATGACAGCCGGCAACCTTTTGGATGACATGCCTTGGGGCAGATCTCAAGACTGTGAACACACACGAGGAGTCATGCACAGGATCCCAGGGCTTGAGAGGATCCCTCATTCCAGGCCAGTTATCTCACCACCATCATCTACGCCCAGGTCCCAGTTATCCAGCCAAACAGCCACCGGACCCCTTGAAGCAGAAGGTCCACTGCTGAGTCCTCAGCGAGGAGCGACCAGGGGCAATACCACTTTAGATCCAACCCAGGCCCACCCCAGTGATATGCTGCTTTTCTGGCTGACTGAGCGTGAGCAATCTGTGAGGTCAATCCTGACACCGCTCTGGTGCTCCTGCTCATCAACACTTCCTGCTTGTTGACCCTAGTTCTCTCTTTTTTATATTCTCATTTGTTTTCAATCTCTGTTTTTCAATTCTATATCAGGACCGGAGGCTTCGGATTATGCTCCTCTTCCTTTACTGGTCAACATACAGCAGCCAAAGAGTTAACAATAGTAAACTACAAAAACTACAAATCCCATAAACATTAGTAGTCCAGACTGCCCAATCCCAGGCAACTCCAACTATAAGAGTCTCCATGACAACCGCTCCTCCTCTTTCTTTGCTGCTGCGCAGCCGAAGTTGAGTCCCCTATTTTTCTTCTATATACGGAATTGAATATATGTATTGTCTGTATTGTATTATTACTGGGACCCGTGGAACGGGAGCAGGGCAAGTGGCACTCGATAGTCGGAAGACGAGAATCATGTCTTCCTGATGGATTTATAGTCTTTTCAGGTGTGCGCGCGTCGGGAACTGTAATTTCCTCCCGATCGTGCTTCATTGACAAAAGTTCTTCCCGCCCGTGACGCAATTTATTTTACTCCTCTGTTCTCGCAGGGCCGAAGGAAACTTAGTTTTACTCGGTCTCCGAGGGAGACCGAGTGAGTGCTGCACCAAGAGAGCAGTCCGCTCTCTATTTCCAAGCTCTTTTCGGTCCGCGCATGCGCGGAGCCGGAGATTCCGATTTTCATCTGAGTCTCCGTCTCGGCAGCGCACGGAGCACAAAACAGATTTCTCTGCCCTTTTTGAATGCCCGATGGGGCGAATAAACGTTCAGGCCTCACCTAGGAGGCTTCTGCAGGTGCTCCCTCCACATGACTTTGGGCCCTAAGAAATAAAATAAATAAATATAAAAAAGATTGCACTTGTGCAAAACTTAGATTATACCCTTTATCAAAGAGTCATTCTACCTGCTGGGGCTGCCACCTCCCTTGAACTCCATTTGTATCCTGCCATGGCTTATTTTGCCGGGGAGGATGAATATTACCAAGAGGAAGTGGAAGGTCCCTTCCCTGAACAAATGGAGGAGAGATTGGTGCAAGCCCTTGGGCACCATGTTCATGATTCGGTTAATCAAGCTTTAATAAAAGTGCTTAAACCGTTTACCAGACCTCTGGTCAGATATGGACAAAGAGAATTGATGGGACCCCCTCCTTCTGGGTCACGAAGCAATGAATCTCAATCCAGAGATCCTGGGTTTACCAATATGGGACCGGCGGGTCCTTTATCTTCAGGAGAGATCCTTTCCCAAATGGCCTCGGCCGTGCTAAATGATCATGAATATAGCTCGGATCTTCTCCCTCCTTCTGAAAATCTTCCTACTCCCTCAGGCTCGCATAAGGAGCTATCTCAGTCTTCCGACTCTCACTCGGATTCAGATATATCAGAACCCAAGCTCTCAGGCAAACGAAAACGAAAATCTAAATGCTATGCGTCGGATGAGGTATCCCTCCAGGGGAACCTACTTTTTGACCCAGAGAACATTATTCATCCTAGGTCAACGGAATGGGTCCCTTGCACTGAAGTAGCCCACTATGTACAAGATAGACTTCGCAAAGGCTTTGATAAGGATGTTTGTAGTATTCTTCGGTCAGAATGTCCCCGCCCCTCTTTGGTGGGAAAAGTAGCTGACACACCGGAGCTTGATCCCAGTGTGGCGACATTTCTCAAAAAGTTGACTAAAGACCCTAAGAAAGGACTGGATCGAGCCTGGAAGGGATGCCAGGACAAATTGCTGGACCTATCCGGTCCCATTACAAAGATTCTGGATCTCGCAGTGCAAGCTAAAGAGACCAACTCGATCTTAGATCCTCAAACTGTTCTCGAATTGTCCCAAAGAGCCATCTGCCTTCTAGGGAATGCGAATTGCGCCATGTCTTCTGAACGCAGAAAATCTTTTCTCATGTGGATAGACCCTAAATTAGCTGAGTTGGCACCCACTGAACCGGGACCCCTAGCTAATGGTCTCCTATTCGGAGAGAAATTTGTGAAAGACTTGGGCAAGTACGTCTCCACCTTTACGGCCCTTGACAAGGCCCAATCCTCCATGAAACAAATGTTCACAGGTGACCTTTTTAACAGGGCCGGATGCTACAGAGGTCGAGCGCCAGGCCGTGGTTTCCAGCAGACCTCTCCCAACTATGCTCCTAGAGGTCAGGGATACTACCAACCTTCAGGCTTCTATCCCTCCAGAGGCCGGCGAGGCCGTGGATGTGGCTTCAAAAACCGAGGTTCAGATCGGGCCCAAGATACCAATGCAGGTGAGAATTATTCATTTTTCTGTGATTCTTGGGGGGAGATTGGAGAAACACGCTAAAAAATGGGAGCGCATTTCTTAAGACCCTTGGGTCCTTCAGACTGTCCGAGGTTACAAACTAGAATTTTACGACACCCCTCGACAGAGTTGTCCTCCGTTTCCTCTCCTTTTTTCCCTAGCAGAAAGCAATTTTATAGACGCAGAAATCGAAAGTCTGCTGCGCAAACAAGCGATTATACCTACAAGCCCTCATCCAAAAGGGTTCGTCAGTACCATTTTTCTAGTGCAAAAGGAAGGAGGAGGTTTTCGCTTGATGTTAAATCTGAAGGACTTCAATCATTGGATAGTCTACCATCATTTCAAGATGGAGGGTATCCATATGTTGAGGGATCTCCTTCAAGAGAAAGATTGGTTAGTGCGGCTAGATATCAAAGACGCCTATCTTTCGGTCCCCATATTTTCCCCGCATCGGTGGTTCCTTCAGTTTCAGTGGAAACACCTATGGTACGAATTCAAGGTGCTCCCCTTTGGTCTTTCCTCCGCCCTGTGGTGCTTCCCGAAACTCCTCCGTCCGGTGGCCCAATTCCTTTGAGAAAGAGGCGTTCGCCTCATCATTTATCTCGATGATATTTTGATCATGGCACAATCCAGAGAGTTGGTCGCCCTTCATCTCTCCTGGGCGATTCAAATTCTTCAAGATCTAGGGTTCTTGATCAACAGCGAGATGTCAGTAACGCTTCCCTCGCAAAGTATAGAATTCTTAGGTTTTCAAGTGGATTCTATTCAGGCTCAGCTCAAACTACCTCTAGCGAAACAAGCCTCAATCAAGAAAGAATTACGGAAAGCCCTTGTCTCTCCGACTATATCATTACGGATTTTAGCCCGACTGGTAGGGCTTCTGGCTTCTTCCATTCAGGCGATCTTCCCAGGCCCTTTACACTACAGGGCTCTCCAACGCCTAAAGATATTGCACCTGCGCAAAGGTCTATCTTATACGGATCAGATCCCGTTATCAGAGGAAGCCAAGACAGAGATTATCTGGTGGCTTCATCACCTGGAGGCTTGGAATGGCAGAGCCATCTTTGCAACCTCTCCGGAGATGATCATAGAATCAGACGCCAGCCGCTGGGGCTGGGGAGCTCGTTGTGGCTCAGTGGAGACGGGGGCCATTGGTCCTCGGAGGAACTAAACGTCCACATCAACTGTTTAGAACTGCTAGCGGGAGCGTTTGCGATTCGTTCGCTCTCTCCCAACAAGGCCAGCTGTTGCATTCTGGTGAGGATGGACAATGTATTAGCAGTGAGATATATCAACCGTCTGGGAGGTACCAGATCTCACATGCTGGTGGAGATTGCCAGGGACTTTTGGCATTGCTGCCTTCAGAACCAGATACATGTAATAGCAGAGTACATTCTGGGTTGAACCAATGTGGTGGCAGACTGGAATTCATGATTTTTGAAGGACCGCAGCGATTGGATGCTGCATCATTCAGTATTTCAGAATCTAGCGAAGAGATAGGGTCCCTGTGTAACAGACCTGTTTGCGTCTCGACTCAATACCCAGCTTCCGAGATTTTTCAGCTGGAGACCGGACCCAGTAGCAGTGGGAACGGATGCCTTTCTCCAAAATTGGTCTCACAACATTCATTATGCTTTTCCCCCTTTCTCCATGATTCAGATGGTCCTGGCTCAGGTAAAGAGACAAATGGCAGATATAGGGGGTCATTCTGACCTCGGTGGTAAAAGGCGCTTACCGCCGGTCAGAAGGCCGCCACAACACCGCTGCGGTCGCGGTAAACCGCCACGGTCATTCTGACCCACAAGAGGCAAACCGCCAAAAACCCGAAATCAACAAAAGTCCGCCACACCAACGGCCAGCGTTAAACTGGCGAAGACCAAACCTCCACCGTCACGCCAACAGAAAAACGCCCATGCCATTACGACCCACGAATCCACACGGCGGTCTTTCAACCGCGGTATTCCATTGGCGGTACACACCGCCGCGCTCAAAATACACATACAGCTCCAAAACACAGCCACATTGGACAATTTGAAATACACACACCTGAGACACATACACACAACACTCCCACACACCCAATTAACTATAAAACACACACCCACATCACCCACAAACCCCTACGACCACAAATCAGAGAAGAACCCCAGAGAGAGACAGCACAGAATAGAGAACACCATCACACAGAGGCACACTACACCATCACCCACACAACAACCACGCGCAAAACACCACACACCACTACACTCACCACACTCATCACCGCAATCACCACCCCACACCTCATCCACACCACCCCATGGCACCCCAAAGACACCCCAGGTTCTCAGACGCAGAACTCAGGCTCATGGTGGAGGAAATCATTTGGGTAGAGCCTCAGCTTTTCGGGACACAGGTGCAGCACACCACCATTGCCAGGAAGATGGAGCTATGGCAAAGAATAGTGGACAGGGTCAACGCTGTGGGACAGCATCCACGAAATCGGGACGACATCAGGAAGCGGTGGAACGACCTACGGGGGAAGGTGTGTTCCATGGTATCCAGGCACAACATCGCGGTGCAGCGGACTGGCGGCGGACCCCCACCTCAACCCCCAGAATTTACAAAATGGGAGGAACAGGTCTTGAACATCCTGCATCCTGAGGGCCTCGCAGGAGTAGGCGGAGGAATGGACTCTGGTAAGTCGAATCTCCACTACTTCATCCCCCCCACCCCACCAGCATGCCAACTCATACCCCCACCCTCCCCCACCACCCCCATCACACATCCTCATTGCTAATGTCTCACCATCACAACCCACCCATCCCAACACCAAACCCTGCATGCCACCCCAAACCATCGACAGCCATCACCTAAGCATGCCCACTGCACATACCCATCTCCCCCACAAACCGCCGTCACAACAGCCCCCACAAAGGAATGCCAGCACTGGGGTACACGGGCACCCACCCATTGCACGAAATGGCACACACAGAAGCAATAACCATACTCTTATACCCTTGCAGGACCCGAACGCCACCACACCGCCCAGGAGGGTCCAGAAATGTCCATCCCACCCCCAGAAGAGGCCCCCAGTGATGACAGCAGCTCTGCCTCCCTGGACCCAGATGACCAGCCCGGCCCATCGGGGACCTCGGGACAGTCAGTTCCCCTCAGACAGCCACAGGCTACAGCAGACCTACCCCCCTCTGGGAACACCAGCACAGCACCCACCCAGCGGGCCCATGCCTCTGTCTCCAGGACACGTCAATCTGCGGTGTGTCCACCACTACAGGGCACCCAGGTTAACCCACCACCCCAACAACAACAGGGACCTGGGGGCAGTGGTAGTGGGCACATGGTCCAGGGGACAGAGGCCCAGGGAAACAGGGGAACTGGGAGGGCTGCTGTGCGACAGGGGGGGGACAGGCCCAGGGAACCCACTCTCCACGAGGCCCTCACCTCCATCATGGGAGCATACCACCACTCCCAGGAGACGATGGCGACGGTCCTGGCCAGGTTCCAGGAGATCCAGGTACTGCAGGAGGAACAGTTTATGGGGTTCAGGGAAGAACTGAGAAACATTAGTTCCGCAATGGGCACCATCGTTGTGGCTCTCAACCAGATTGTCACCACATTGCGGGACCATGTGGCACCACAAAGGGCCCCTGTCACTAGCATGGACCAGGAACAGCCTACCACCTCCGCCGGCGCTAGTGGACAGGAGGCCCCGACACAGCAACAACCTGCCACCAGAACCCCACCTCCTGCAGAAGAAGAACCACCCCGCAAGCGGGGCCTGAGATCTACGAAGAAGACAGAGTAGGATGCCAAGACCCCCGCCAGGAAAGGATACCCCCTGATGTCATCCCACTGTCCCACATTGTCACCCTGTCCAACCTTAATCTGCCCCTGCTCCACCTTCCACAGGCATATGGACAATGCACCTGTGAGACTGAGAATCTGGACTCTGCCATGGACATTCCTCCACCATCACCCATCACCGATTTTCAACCATGTCCCACAATTTAGCACTTTAATAAACACACTTATTGCACACAAATAATCTGGAGTCTGCCTTTTTTTGTTGAAAATATGTATTAGACATAAACGTGCAAAAATGACCAGTTACATTGTGATGACAACATACCACTGTCACACAGCTGCAGTCCATGGGCAAACAAAGCAGAGGTCACGCAGTGGGGCCCACATCTCTGAAATTGGAAGGGAAAGTCACAACTCTGTTAGCATACACTGGGTGAAAAGGACAGACAGTAGAGAGGCAGGAGACTGTAAGTAAATGTAAAATGCCGGTGTTGATTCTTACCTGTGTGTTATTGAAAATACTGCTGTATCACTGTGTCCCTGTTGTCTGTGTCGTCCTCTTCGTCTTCCTCCTCTTCACTCTCCGCAGGCTCAACAGCTGCTTCAACAACACCATCTGGACCATCCTCCTGCAGAAAAGGCACCTGGCGTCGCAATGCCAGGTTGTGAAGCATACAGCAGGCCACGATGATCTGGCACACCTTCTTTGGTGAGTACATTAGGGATCCACCTGTCATATGCAGGCACCTAAACCTGGCCTTCAGGAGGCCGAAGGTTCTTTCTGTAATCCTCCTAGTTCGCCCATGGGCCTCACTGTAGCGTTCCTCTGCCCTTGTCCTGGGATTCCTCACTGGGGTCAGTAACCACGACAGGTTGGGGTAACCTGAGTCACCAATTAGCCACACACGGTGTCTCCGTAGTTGTTACATCACATAAGGGATGCTGCTATTTCGCATGATGTACGCATCATGCACTGACCCAGGGAATTTGGCATTTACATGGGAGATGTACTGGTCAGCCAAACAGACCACCTGGACATTCATGGAATGATAACTTTTTCTGTTCCTGTACACCTGATCACTTTCACTGGGGGGTACCAAAGCCACATGTGTCCCATCAATGGCACCAATGATGTTGGGAATATGTTCAAGGGCATAGAAATCACCCTTCACTGTAGGCAAATCCCCCACCTCAGGGAAAACGATGTATCTCCGCATGTGTTTGAGCAGGGCAGACAACACTCTGGACAACACCTTGGAAAACATAGGCTGAGACATCCCTGATGAAATGGCCACTGTTGTTTGAAAGGACCCACTTGCTAAGAAATGGAGTACTGACAGCACCTGCACTAGAGGGGGGATCCCTGTGGGTTGGCGGATGGGTGACATCAGGTCTGCCTCCAGCTGGGCACACAGTTCATGTATAGTGGCTCGGTCAAGCCTGTATGTCAGAATGACATGTCGTTCCTCCATTGTCGACAGGTCCACCAGCGGTCTGTACACAGGAACATTCCTCCATCTCCTCGCAAGTCCCAGCGGATGGTGCCTAGGAAGGACAACAGCGAGCACAGAGTCAATCAACCCACAGGTAAGTTCCCACAGCTTGCACAGTACACGATTCTCTATGCATTGAATGGCTTGTATGAGTGTCGATGCAAGGCCTAGGCATGTGTGACGCAGTAGAAATGAAGCCATGTGGGCCCTTGAAATGGCGGCTGCCTGACCTGTGAAGTGCGACAATGGGATGTGAGGTCAATGCGCTGGCGTGGCACACCGTGGCGGTAGGCGGTCGAAGACCGCGGCGCAAAGCCGCATTGGTTAACATTGAACCCTATGCGTTTCAGGAGCCAATGACGAAGTGCGCCGGCGGTTGCGGGACGCACTGCCGCGGTACGCACCGCCGCGGACGTGACCGCCATTTTCTATCTGCTTAATCACTCGAGACCTGATCATCCACAGGAGAGGACCTATACTGCAAGTGCTGCTGTGAGCTTGGTCTGGAAGATACAATGGCTGCTGTGACTGGGGAAGGGGCCCCTGCCTTCACTTCTGAAGAATTGGAGAAACTCTTGGATGGGGTCCTCCCCCAGTATGCGCTACTCTACGGTCCTCCAGACCAACAGGTAAGTACACTGGGACCATGCTTTGGGGGCAATGCCTGTGTTGAGTCGGGTGGATGAAAGATGGTGGGGAGGGGAGCGATTGAGGCATGCATCAAAGGACGGATGAGAGCATGTGCCACATGGCAAGGGTGGGGTTGGGGGGCCACACACATCGAGCATGCAGAAAATCATAATAATGTTTTTTCTCCCCCTGTACATGTCACATAGGTCAGCGCCCATCAGAAAATCGACATTTGGCGTGCCATCGCCAAGGACGTCCGGACCCTGGGGGTCCACAACAGACGGGGCACCCACTGCCGCAAGAGGTGGGAGGACATCCGCCGCGGGAGCAGGAAGACCGCGGAGGCTCTGCTGGGGATGGCCTCCCAACGTAGGAGGGGTGCCACTCGTCAATTGACCTCCCTTATGTCTCGGATCCTGGCGGTGGCCTACCCAGATTTGGATGGGCGCGTGACGACATCACAGCAGACACAAGGGGGTGAGTACCAGCACATTCTGCTATCTTAGCGCGCAGTGGAGGTGTCTGGGTGGGGGAGGAGGGCTGTGGGTATCCCTAGGCCAGGGCGATTTCTGTAGGCTAGGCCCCTCCGTAAGGCATGGCCATGTGCCCCCGCCCCCCACCTCTGGAGGGTGCCAAGTACAGCTATCCATGGCCCTGTGTCACCTATGTGTGCAGTTGTCGTCCATAGGCTTGTAGGCCAAGTCCCAATGATTGAGTAGTGTACCCCAAGTGCGCGGCGTAGTGCAGGGGGCTTCTGTGTCTGTCCTCTCCGCCAACTGTGTTGCCAATGGATGCACTCAACATGTCTTCATTTCCCCCCCCCCTTTTTTGCTGCTCTTCCTGTTCATGTGTGCATTAGCATCATCAGGCGGAGGAGAAGTGGCATCGGAGCACGAGGGAGCTGCATCTCACATGGCCCTGGAGGGCCATGCAACCGACTCTGAGTTCACCAGTGAGACGGAGGGCGAGGGGAGCTCCACAACGGGGACACGTGGAGACATCAGCGACACAGACACGTCCTCGGAAGGGAGCTCCCTTGTGGTGGCGGCAACATCCGTGCCCACCGCAACAACAGGTACAGCCGCCACCCAGCGCACCAGCTCCGCCCTCCCAGCAGCCCCTCTGCGATCGCCCCGTGCCCGCTCGCACACGAAGGCGGGCATCTCCTTCGCCCCAGGCACCTCAGGCCCTGCCCCAGTTACCCCTATTGCCCTCAGTGAGGAGGTCATTGACCTCCTCAGGATGCTCATTGTTGGGCAGTCTACCCTTTTGAATGCCATCCAGGGGGTAGAAAGGGAGGTGCACCGGAGCAATGCATACCTGGAGGGCATTCATTCGGGTCAGGCTGCCCATCAGCGATCGTTCAACGCTCTGGCCTCAGCACTGACGGCAGCCATTGTCCCTGTCTCCTGCCTCCCTCCTCCAACTTCCTCCACCCAGTCCCACTCCCCTGTTCCTCTGCCTATCCCAGACACACCTACAGACCAGCCTGCACACACCTCAACACCCAAGGCCAGCTCATCCAGACATAAGCACCACAAATCACACAAGCATTCACACAAGCAACAGCCACATGCAGACATACCAACAGCCACTGCCTCCTCTGTGTCCCCCTCCTCCTCGTCTCCCTCCTCCCTCCCTGTGACGTCTCCACTCACACTTGCATGCACAACATCATCAGCCACTACGTCCATCACCAGCACACCCACCAGAACACTCCGCACAAGTGCAGTCACCACCCACACTGCCATTTACACGTCCCCTGTGTCCTCTCCCAGTGTGTCTGTCACCCCCTCTTCCAAACCACACAAACGCAGGCAGCCACCCACCCAACAGCCATCCACCTCACGACAGCCTCCGTCACAAGCACCTGCACCCAAAGACACCACACTTGACTCTCCTACAACCACATCCTCTTCCTCCACTCCCATACCCAATGCACCTACCCTTCCCACTGCTCCTAAAAAGTTTTTCCTGTCCAAAATGAACCTCTTTCCATCACCTGACCCACCCCCTCCATCTCGTAAGAGTCCAATCAGCACCTCAGCCACCACAACCCCTGGACCTACAAGGTCCATAGTACAGGGATATTGGAGTCCACCACCTTCAAGGGCAGCAACATTGGCCAGCAGTAAAGGGACAGCCAGCCCACCCCCTGGGAAGAAAACCAAGAAAGGCAAGGCCTGGCGCGAGAGGCCAGAGACGGCAGCCTCCAAAGGCACTACCCTGGCACCGTCAGGATGTGGGGTGCCACCTGGCACATCTACAAAGGGAGGCAAGGGCCACAGAGAATCACGGAAGGATGGCAAGGGCAGCACGGCTGACAAGTCCGGCAGCAGGCGAGCTGCCCAGGAGAGCCCCACCAGCCCCATTCCGGGTGTGAAGGAGGACACCCACGGGCCCGGGACTCCAGCACAGGAGGGCCTCGGAAGCGAGAAGTCGGATGGCGAGTGAACTCCATGTATTGGCCGGATATGGTGCCCTGGAGACACATGTCAAGAACCGCTGAACAGGGCCCTTCAAGACAAGCACCGCTGAACAGGGCCCTTCAAGACAAGCACCGCTGAACAGGGCCCTTCAAGACAAGCACCGCTGAACAGGCCACCGCCGTGTCAAGAACCGCTGAACAGGGCCCTTCAAGACAAGCACCGCTGAACAGGGCCCTTCAAGACAAGCACCGCTGAACAGGCCACCGCCGTGTCAAGAACCGCTGAACAGGGCCCTTCAAGACAAGCACCGCTGATCAGGCCACCGCCTTGTCAAGAACCGCTGAACATGGGCCCTTCAAGACAAGCACCGCTGAACAGGGCCCTTCAAGACAAGCACCGCTGAACAGGCCACCGCCGTGTCAAGAACCGCTGAACAGGGCCCTTCAAGACAAGCACCGCTGAACAGGGCCCTTCAAGACAAGCACCGCTGAACAGGCCACCGCCGTGTCAAGAACCGCTGAACAGGGCCCTTCAAGCCAAGCACCGCTCCGCTGGGCCCTTCATCTCAAGCACCGCTCCGCTGGGCACCGCCGTCTCAAGCACCGCTCCGCTGGGCCCTTCATCTCAAGCACCGCTCCGCTGGGCACCGCCGTCTCAAGCACCGCTCCGCTGGGCCCTTCATTTCAAGCACCACTCCGCTGGGCCCTTCATCTCAAGCACCGCTCCGCTGGGCCCTTCATCTCAAGCACCGCTCCGCTGGGCCCTTCATCTCAAGCACCGCTCTGCTGAGCCCTTCATCTCAAGCACCGCTCCGCTGGGCACCGGCGTCTCAAGCACCGCTCCGCTCGGCCCTTCATCTCAAGCACCGCTCCGCTGGGCCCTTCATCTCCAGCACCGCTCCGCTGGGCCCTTCATCTCAAGCACCGCTCCCCTGGGCACCGCCGTCTCAAGCACCGCTCCGCTGGGCCCTTCATCTCAAGCACCGCTCCGCTGGGCCCTTCATCTCAAGCACCGCTCCGCTGGGCCCTTCATCTCAAACACCGCTCCGCTGGGCCCTTCATCTCAAGCACCGCTCCACTGGGCCCTTCATCTCAAGCACCGCTCCGCTGGGCCCTTCATCTCAAGCACCGCTCCGCTGGGCCCTTCATCTCAAACACCGCTCCGCTGGGCCCTTCATCTCAAGCACCGCTCCGCTGGGCCCTTCATCTCAAGCACCGCTCTGCTGGGCACCGCCGTCTCAAGCACTGCTCCGCTGGGCCCTTCATCTCAAGCACCGCTCCGCTGGGCCCTTCATCTCAAGCACCGCTCCGCTGGGCCCTTCATCTCAAACACCGCTCCGCTGGGCCCTTCATCTCAAGCACCGCTCCGCTGGGCACCGCCGTCTCAAGCACCGCTCCGCTGGGCCCTTCATCTCAAGCACTGCTCCGCTGGGCCCTTCATCTCAAGCACCGCTCCGCTGGGCCCTTCATCTCAAGCACCGCTCCGCTGGGCCCTTCATCTCAAACACCGCTCCGCTGGGCCCTTCATCTCAAGCACCGCTCCGCTGGGCCCTTCATCTCAAGCACCGCTCCGCTGGGCACCGCCGTCTCAAGCACCGCTCCGCTGGGCCCTTCATCTCAAGCACCACTCCGCTGGGCCCTACATCTCAAGCACCACTCCGCTGGGCCCTTCATCTCAAGCACCACTCCGCTGGGCACCGCCGTCTCAAGCACCGCTGGCCCATTGGCAGAAGGGGCAGGCCCGGATCTGTGTCGGGCAGGGCTGCACGATGCACTCTGGGCACCATGCCTCCTCCAGTACCAGTGGAGTCTGTAATCCACTTGAGAGACTGTGGCTTTGCACTCCCCAGGATGGCACAGTGGCCAATCCACCCACTGTAGAGACTTGTGAGACTGTGGCTTTGCACTCCCCAGGATGGCACAGTGGGCAATCCACCCACTGTAGAGACTTGTGAGACTGTGGCTTTGCACTCCCCAGGATGGCACAGTGGGCAATTCACCCACTGTAGAGACTTGTGAGACTGTGGCTTTGCACTCCCCAGGATGGCACAGTGGGCAATCCACCCACTGTAGAGACTTGTGAGACTGTGGCTTTGCACTCCCCGGGATGGCACAGTGGGCATGGAGGCCCCTCGTGGATCTGGCGTCGTGGACTCATCTGGCTGAGGTGCCTCCCCTTCCCTTCCCCCTGAGGTGCCTGTAGTTTTTCTATCTGATGCCCCTGCAGTGTTCTCTCCAATGCCTTTGGGTCTCCTGTGTGGGCTTTGCCCATGTGTTGAGGCCCATCGGCCCACGTACAATGACTGAAACCCAATTTGGACAGGACAATTTACATATGTGTATATAGTCATAGATGTTTAAAAAAAAGTTTTACGTAGCCTTACAATATATTTTGCATTTCATGATCATTTTATTTTGTCTTTGCATTCTTCCGGGGGGTTTGGGAGGTGTCACTCTGAGTTGTTGCTCTGCATTGATGTGTAGGTAGTTGTGGGTGAGGGTGGGTGTGTCGCGTATGTGTGTGCCCGTAATCTTTTCTCCTCCCCCTCCCCTGTGTCGTAGGTGCAGTACTCACCGTTGTCTCCTGCGGCGGCGTTCGTGCTCCTGGTAGAGGAGCAGGTAGACAATAGCTGGTAGGATGTGTAATTCGGGTTCCATGCTGTCCAGATTCCTCGTGGAGTGTGTAGAGGTGAGCGTTTTCCCGTTCATAGTCTGTTTCCGCTGTGTTTTTATCGGCGGGGCTCCCGCCCCGGAAAAGGTGGCGGATTGGTGAGTTGTGATAGGGTGGGCGGTACATTGTCTCCCGCCTGTCTGTTGGCGGTGACCGCCGCGCTGTTTGTTTGTCCCGCCGTGGCAGTCGGAGTGTTAAAGTGGCGGGCTCTGTTGGCGGTTTCCACCAGGGTCAGAATTCCATTTTTTGCACCGCCTGCCTGTTGGCAGTTTGGCCGCCGCTTTAACACCGACCGCCAGGGTTGGAATGACCCCCATAGTGTTAGTGACACTGCTCTGGAAAGCCCAAGCGTGGTTTCCGGTGGCGATGGCACTATTATGTGCACCCCCAGTCAATGTTCCCTCTAATTTTTTTCCACTGTGTGCGGCAGTGTGAGGTCTATGCACTGCAGCCAAGGATACGTGCGCCAAGAAATTGACCATTCACGTGAACGCAGCGCATAACTACCAAGATCTTTGGCATTAGCCTCTCCATACCACTCAAGCAAAAAAGGGATATTTGTATAAACATTACTCCATGCAATAGGGCATTAAGGCAGTTTAGTGACATGGTAGTACACCCCAAGGACATGACCTTTTAAGTGCCACCTACAACCCAGTTAGAGAAAACAGAAATCAGGAGGTTGAACCATTATGAAACTTTAATGAATACTCTCAGAGTGCTGGAGAGGGCCCTGCACATCAAATACAGCCAGTTGTATAATTAGTTAACATTTACAATTTGATGAGCACACTGCTGATAAATGCCATGATGCCCCTGCCAAGATACAGGCTGAGAAATGTCCCTACCCCACCCACACATGGACTGTAGGAGGAGCCGCATCATAGTTTACACAAGTCAGGTGCCAACATTAGATGTGTGACATGTTTGTTTTTCTCGCCGGTCCTTGCCATTCTTCCAGTGCTGATAAACTCGGTCTAAGTCAACTTTCCCATTTGAGAGGTAAGCCTTTGTCCTCACCAGCACATCTAGGTGACTCTCCTCTAGTTTGTTTCTTAATTTGGACTTGATTGAGTTCATGAGGCTGAATCCTCGTTCGCAGTCTGCACTTGAAGCCTGGAAAGTTGCACAGACATCAACAAGCTGAGATACAACACTATATTGTGCAGCATTACGGAGAGTGAAATTCACCATGTCTTGAAAGGTCCTAAACAATCCGTTTTTTATATGCGCTGCCACCACATATTTATAATCTCTGTACTGCCGAACAACATCATCAGGGGTGTCACAATCACCCAGGACCAAGACCTTCTTATACTTTTCAACAAGTCTTTGTACATTCTCAGTCCCAAAATCAAACTGTGATTGTCTTGTTACTGTATGGAAATCAAAGCTTGTCCATTCCTTCAATTCATCTTCTGGGAACCTTCTTTCCATGTGCTCACAAAGAAGTTTAATGAAAGATAACATTGGCTCACTATCATACTCTCGGTCCTCTCTGCACAAAGCCATCAGATCTCTTACTGTGTTGTTACAAAAGACAGTGTCGCCCAAGTACTGTTCCTTTATTTGGGTAATTCTTGCTCTTGCGTACTGTACAGCTTCAACGGTAGTCAAAGAGCTTTTCTGAAACAACTTGCACAAAGATGCAAGTTCACCCAGAATGTCATTTAGTGCTGCAAAGGAAATGTGGAAGTTTGAGTCAGATAGTTTTTTGTAGCAATATTTAGCAATTGGGTCATTCTCCTCAACTCTTTCATGATCAAAGTATTTGAGAGCAACCTCGTAATTATGCAAGAGTGCACCAACAGCGAAATGCCTTGAAAGCCACCGCACCTCATTGAGTGGCCGAAAGGAGACCGCTTCACATTCAGTGACCAAAGCAATTTCATCCAGCTTGGACTTCCTTAACGGGGAGCGGGAGAACACAGTGTAGACAGTCCTCAGCAATGTTTTCCAAATCTTCTCTGTGCGCTAAACAGTGCTGCTCAACTAGATGGGGAATGGATTGTTTGAGGCGGGTAGCAACACCATTGTTCTTTCCCAGCATCACTGATGCACCATCTGATGTGAACATGACCATTTTCATAAGATCTAGCTTATTGGCAGTGTAGAAGTCTTTTACAGCTATAGTAATAGCCTCAGCATTGCATGCACTCAGAGTTACAATTCCCCCAAACACTGTTTTGTGCTCTGTTGATGTTACAGATCGGAACTTGAAGTAGAGGATGAGCATTTTTGTAACTGAAATATCTGTGCTCTCATCAATTATCAATGTGTGATACCAAGCACTGCGAAGTTCTGCCATGAAGTCAGAGCGTATCACGCTGTTGATGGCCTCTAAAAACTCAAAGGCATAGTTCTTGCTCCTCCAGCTGTCTGGTATCTTCACATACAATGCAACGTGGTCATGGATGTCTTGAACAGATAACATTGACGTGTTCATTTTGACTGCTAGCAACACATTGTTGATGAGAATCTTTATCTCCTCAGGCAGGGATCTTTGCCGTTCAACCACTTCTAGTCTGTTTGCTCTGTCGCTGGCGGTTTCCGTTAGCATGGTGCACACTCCAAAACCCAGCCTGGCAGCAGCACTTTTATTTCTTAGTGTCACCAAAGCAGATTCATGAACTTTGCTGCATAGATGGCGTTTCAAGTAGTCCAGCTTCCAGCCATCACTCCATTTCTTCCCAGTAGAAAAGTCCCGGGCAAACTTTGCTTCTGCACATACTTTGCAAATCAGGCCTACTTCAGGATTGTATAGAAATAGCTCTCCCAGTTGTACGCGAACCTTGCTCCGGGACTTCTGTGTCTCAGTCTCCACAATTTCTTTCAGCCATTCTTCTTTGAACACAAGACAGCATTTCTTCCTTTGTAGTGAAGCACTGCTCTCTGCAGAAGTCACTGCTTTGCGCGTGAACATTTTGGTGGTAATCAGTCTGAGCCTTCTGTGCCGCAAAACCTGCAAAAAAAGAGGGACATTATTTAAAGTGAGGAACATTACTTAAAGTTGGTTTTTATGTTATTGAATGCAGTCTTCCAGACAAGACTGAGCTATCTCTTGGAAAATGTTGCAACTAGCGATAGTAGCGAGTAATTACCTGGCGTTTTCTGTTTGATCTCACACCTGCCTGTATACGTAACACTGTCTAAGATCTCTGCAATAGAAGAAAAAAAATGGTTACAGAACATGCTTGTGTTCCAGTATTTCAGATGTACTACAAGGAAAAACTACTAAATAATTACCTGGTCCTTCTGCTTGTAGTCACGTCTGCCTTTTCTAACCAATGTTAGCACTGTCTAAGAAGCCTGCAAAAGAAAAGAAAAAAAGGGTTGACGAATTGTGTAATTTTATAAGTTACTAGGTGCATCACAAGTGAAATCTACCAAATAATTACCTTGTTTTTCTGCTTCTACTCACATGTGCCTTTTAGTAATATATGAGTAGTGTTGTCGCCGATGCCTGCAACAGAAGAAAAGGTGGGTAAGGTGGTTAAAGTAGGTTGTCATATTCCACTATACTAGCTGCACCACAGTGAAAAGTTGCTACATTATTACCTTGTCTTCCTGCTTCTACTCATGTGTGCCTGCTCAAATCTGTGTAGCAGGGTCTAAGATGCCTGTAAAAGAGGAAAAAATGATAAAAGCACCTGAACGTTTCAATGACTCAGTTGCACCATAAGGAAAACCTAGCAAATAATAACCTACTTTTTCTGCTGCTACTCTGGTCTGCTCGTCCTCCTCTATGACAAGTACTGTCTGAGATGCCTGCAGCAAAAGAAAAGATGGTTAACAGTTGGTTACAACATGTTGTCATATTATAATGTGCCACATGACCCAGATGGGGTACCTACCAAATAGTTGCCTGGTCCTTATGCTTCTACACATGTCGGTCCATTCAAATCTATAACTTGCTCAGTCCGACAAACCTGTAATAGAAGCAAAGGTGTGGATCATGAACGTGATTTATGTAGAGACCCTTAATCCCACCTGGAACGTCTACAGAATTACCTGGTCTTCCTTGGTACTCACGCCTGCCCGTTCAAATCCAAATGTTGACCGGCTGTAATTGGAAAGAAGATATTTAGCATAGGTTATAGGAGTTACAAAAACATTATGCATGGCAGTTCCAGAGCAAGTGAGTAGTTACCTGGGATTTCAGAACTCTGGTTCCATATTATCATCCGTTTGGAAACCTACATCACGCGTTAGGCATTCGATGATGCAGCCTTTATAGGCCTCAAGTTATCTGCTTGGCCACTCGCTATGACTAATCGGATTTACAAGGGTGAGCCATTTTTAGGTCTACTGGCTCGTTCTGGCAAGCTGACAAAAGAAAAGTGTTCTGTTCATTCAGACACTGAATGAGCAATGAAGGTGCCTTTAAGTCTTGTTGTTGACTTGTCACATTTGCTGTGGGTTCAACGACAGAAGTCCAGTGCCAGCTTATGTCTTCTTACAATTTGCTGCTTATTTTATCCTGGAGATTAATGGTTACTTTTATGCTCTGACTGCAAAGTTAGAGGATTTAATAAAGTGTGCTGTGGAGTTCAGTTTGCAAGGGGGCAAATTAGGCAGAGCATTACACCATAAAAAGGACTGTAAAACTATTCCTGTAGATAGCTTTTGAATGCATCAACATGTTAATACTATGTGTAATTCAGTTTTAAACTAGGACTTCCATTCAGTGACGTTAGTACCAGGCTCGAACCTCCCAATACTACACATAACTGTGCTAGATGGACTAGTGGGCAATTGTATTAATTGATATTGCATTAACAAATCATTTACCACTAATTACTTTTGTTTGCAGTTCATTGAAAGTGTTTGCATTATATGCATACAACAGGTAGTGAAATGTTCATAAGAGCTGCAGAATATTGTTTTTAGCTTTAACTTGGACCCCACTCAGTTCCATACTTCAATTCACCTCAATCCCTGGATTACCTACAAGACCACAACTGTGGGCCGCCATCTCCAATCAGCTGGAGGAGACTACTGGAAGCTCCAGTAGCCTAGGTTAAAGCATAATGAGGCTGATTGTAGCCCCTTTTAGGTCACACCCAAAGGCATTAAGGGTACATTCAGAAAGCTGACTTATGAATGTATTCTGCCCACTGGCTGTGGTTGTCATTTTCCTGCTTTCCATTTGCTGGTTGTTTTAGGCTGTCCACCTGCAGTTTGTACCCTCCCCAAACCTTATTTAAATCAACCTTCTGAGTCCTTTCTGTAAACAGACCTGTAGATCTTGTTCTTATCTCATCACATTTGCTGTGCATTCAAAGAGGTCAATGAATGGTTTTTCAAGGCTGCTTGTTTACTTCTCTCTTTGGCTTCAAAGTGAGGATTTGCACTGCCAATCTTGCTAGATACTTGCGTACAAAAGGTTTTTTTAGCACAGCAACTTTTAAAATAAACCATGCAAGTATTTCAAAATACTTGCATTAGGAACACAAATGTAGCACATGGTTATTTCTGAAGTGCAGTGAAAATACTTTATAGGATCAAAACCATGCATTATACTAGGTGAGGCAAGTTACACTTCACTGTGAAGATAAAAAAAATGTGCTAATAGGATGGTAACTTCAACTGAAAACATGTTGACTATTGGCGCTTCACACCACTGCACTCCAGTCCACACCACTACATGCTACACCTGTGCCAATGCTCTCTTCACCACTAAATCTGTCCCGGCCACACCACTCTGCACAACTCCACTACACCCCTGCACTATACACCATTCCACTGTGCTCCACTCTAATATACTGACACTGAATTCTACAACACTGCATTGTACTCCACTTAATTCAACACTACACTCTGCAACAATGCACCATGCCACTCCAATATACAACACTACCACTCAATTCCACAATGCCAACTTTCCAGCCACGCTGAAATGCAGCCATGCTAGTGCACATGGGTAAAACATTGTCAGAGCCAATCGATTTTGCATATGTACAACCTACTGGCTTTGCCAATGGGTGGTAGGCTGATGGTGTTGCAATTATTTGAATATGAAAGACATTGTTGCCAGACTCCCTGTCCTTTGAATGGGAACATACTTGTTCAACACATTTTGATGCACAGCAACATTTAAAGGCTAGGAAAGGTAACAGAACTTCTTGAAATTGTGTGCTCACTGATCTCAGAAGTGTGATTTCGTAGGTAATGTGCTGTTTAAAACTACCTATGCATTCCACGAGAGGCATATGCTCGGTAGCCCAAAACCGCATTGAACATTTAATCAAAATGAACCTGACCTGTGGCAAATAATTGGCATGCATCCATGTCATCTTGTCTGTGCATTGTGCATTGTGCAAGTGAGGCATTGTTCGATTCTTGGCTAAAACACAGCAACAGAAATGCACATGGAGGGAGTAAAAAGCCCGGATTTGAAGTGTGAAATCTCTTCTAGAGTCATATGCTCACTGTGCACATTTTCTTAACATGGCACAAAGACATGCTAATGCATCCCTCAAACCGATGAATATCGCAACCCAGGTTCAATGAGTCTTGCCTCGCTCATAGCTAGGGACACAGTCCTTGGGGGCTTAAAGCTATGTCATTCTCGCACACAGAAATACAGCCCATGGGGGAAAAACACCTCGTCTCGCAGTACAACAGATACAGTTCCGGCATATTCAGTTATCTCAAGTCACTCACAGCTACGTATGCAGGCAGAAGGATTGAGACCTCATTCATCTCAAAATCACAGAAAATACACGTACCTGTTTAATGGAAAAAAACAGTTGTTTCCGTCCTGCTCGGCCGTGAAATGACCCTGTTTTCGCGCTGCTTCCATTTTTTTAACGCAGCGCTGACGTCCTCTCCCGCATATGCAGGCAGCGACGTAACGTTGCATAAACGTGTGCGCTTGAAAAAGGGGCCTGCGTGGTAGGGGAAGGAAGGGTGCGCATGCGCCAGCGCCCGCACCTTAAGGGGAACATTGCCCCCAGTACGTCTGCCGTTATTCCAGTCCCTTCTTCTGGATGCCTCGGGATCCCCTCATCCTCTAGTCATTCAGAAACAACTAAATCTCATGGCATGGATACTTTCAGGAGACGATGGCAAGTGCCGGGAGTTTCAGGAGACTCTTTGTTCTTTTTGTCTCAATCCTGGGCCCCCTCCACCCATAAACGATATGAGGCATCCTGGAAGAGATGGGTGGATTGGTGCAGTGAACGGGATATTGATCCCGTGGGGGCCCAGATTTCCATGATAGCTAATTTTCTTTCAGATTTGGCTACACAGGGTCTTGCCTACAGAACGATTAATAATTTCAGATCTGCAATTTCGGCAGGACATCCCCATGTGGATGGTAAACCTGTTGGTGAGCATCCATTGATTTCTAAAATTCTTTGAGGTATTCGAATGGTAAAACCTCCTCAAACACGTTATTCAGTTTTGTGGGACGTGGATATTGTCCTTCGTTTTATTAGATCGTGGCCTTGCAATGATGATTTGTCACGCAAACAGCTATAGGCTAAACTGACTGTTCTTTTATGCCTTATTTCATGCAGACGCGTCTCAGATGTAAGGGCTTTGGATCTGACAGGTAGATCATTTACTCCTACGGGAGTTTCGTTTACTATTTCTAGAAGAACAAAGACTGCATCAAGATGTATTTCATACCCAGCCTTTCCTCATAATCAGAAATTATGTGTAGTTCAATGCTTGAAAGTTTATGAGAATATTACCTGTGAGTCTCGAAGAGATGCAGGAGGTCAATTGTTAATATCCCTTCAGAGCCCATTTGGTCCTGTCTCGTCGGCCACGTTGGCTAGATGGGTCAAATGGCTTTTGGGAGAAGCTGATATTGATACCTCGGCGTTTGGGGCTCACTCCATTAGGGGAGCTATGGCTTCCAAATACTTTGGAGCGGGTTCCAGATTAGAGGATATCATGGCAGCGCCGGATTGGTCTTCACATAATACATTTAAAGTATTTTATCATAAGACCATTGTGGATATTGCATCTAATGTCGTGGATCAGCTTTAAACTAGCATAATCCGAAGCCTCCGGTCCTGACATAGAATAAAAAAAATTCTAGCTATCGCGTCAAGAATTTTCAATTCTATTAAGGACACGGAGGCGAGGATTATCCCACCCGTATTTTACTGACAATTACAATGTCTGATGTTGGATTATTCACATACAAATTTGTGATGATGAAGTGTTTTTCAAATTCATGTTTTTCCCCCCCCTTAAGATTAATTAATTTCCAAAATTATTACAGTGCATTTCTTTCCATTTAGGTACCGTTTCCAAAGGAGATTGAAGTTTCGGTCTGAGATTTGATCTTTTCTGTTGTGTTTTTCGAGTTCGCCTACGTGTTCAGTGGCAAGTGTGAAGGAGTGAAATGTGATTTGTCTATCGCAAAGAAAGAAGAGGAGCGGTTGTCATGGAGACTCTTATAGTTGGGGCTTGCCTGGGATTGGGCAGTCTGGACTACTAATGTTTATGGGATTTGTAGTTTACTCTTGTTAACTCTTTGGCTGCTGTATTTTGACCAGTAAAGGAAGAGAAGCATAATCCTCGCCTCCGTGTCCTTAATAGAATTGAAAATTCTTGACGCGATAGCTAGAATTTTTTTTATTCTGTGGCAAGGGAGGAATGTAGTTTTGTTCCATGAGGGTTGATACCAAAGTGCGGTCACATGGAAGTGGGAATGGGAGTGTTTCCCCCAAAGACATAAGTGCATTTGGTTTTGATATGACGTCAGCGTCACTATGTGATTAAAAGTTAAGCCAGGGAAAGGGGCATGGTTCATATGTGAGGCCACCAGCAGAGAACCACCTATGTCTGCCCACGTTTTTGTCAGCCATGCTACAGCAACGCTACAGTCGCTTGCTAAGCCTCTGCTGCACCTTCAATGTGCAACGTATAAACAAATAATTGTTATTACTACAAACAAATACTGTGTTACTTACTGTGACCTTCAACATAGAATGTGTTATTGTGGACTCGTTTTGTCATTCGTGCCTTACCTAAGCACCCTGTGACTTGTAGGTCCATGCTTGCAACATGAAACCAGACACTAGAAGTTCCAGCCTGCTTGTGCTGTTGTTGACAAACGGGATGTTTACAGCCAGGGCACTATGCTACAGAAGAAGTCCAATGCCATCCAATATAGTTAGAGAAATGGGAACAGGAAGGGGCGGGCAATCCTCTAGTGATTATGAGATCACCCCCCTAAACAGACGGGATCTTGTTTAACTACAGTTTCCACGGTAGGCCGTGGTGAAAAGTGCCATTCATAAATAAAAGGAATACATACGCACTTTCGCTGCCCAACACCGTGGGCCAATGAAAAGGAACCACTTTGATATTTTCAGACTTGGGAAGCCCCATTCATGCATCCTCAGAGCCCACCTAAACAGCCAGTCAAAGTTGCAGGACTGTTTCTGTCAGTCCAGTGGTTCTGGGAGGATAACGCCCCTCAGACGCATACCAGGAGCTGTAACAGTTCAGAAAGGAAAACGCGATGAAAGTCTTCGGAATCAGCCATGCCCATAGTAAAATTAGTAACGCAAGGAAGGGAGCAGCTAAATGAGCAAGCCTTTACTGAATTTTTTTTTCCTTATTGGCATCATATAGAAAGCACATGACTATGTTCATGAATGATTAACAAATAAGCATTGTCAGCTTTGCAATATCTTCATATGATTTAAGCTATTTCAAGGTTATATTTGTGCTCAGTGTGTTATTCACCTAAAAAAGGGCAGCAGCTGTTAAGTCAAATAAGCAATAACCCGGTCACATAAGATCCGTTTTAGAAAATGTAAACTTGAGTTCATAATGATGCAATCAAAGTAGGACTTTGGGTTACAGCAAAATACATCAAGCACAGATATGTGATAAAGATAGGAATCGCCATGTGCACAACAGCACTCTCCACGCGAATACACCATGCATGAATGCAGTAGCATAGACAGAACTCTTAATGAACCGCAAAACTCAGCCCAAATATGAAACTGACATTACTATTACTGCAACAAACAGTGCACCTTAGTTCTCTCTCTCTCTCTCTCTCTCTGCATAGCAGTGACGCTTACCCATTCACCTAACCCAGGAGCGCACCCATTCACACTACTGACAGCAAATCTTCACAAACTGAATCATAATGTCGCCTGCGAGGGAAAGGGTCGAATTATTTGGAAAATTATCCTAGATTACTGAACGCACTGCAATGCAGTGGCCGGCTGTGTGCTATACAAATGCTAATATCATAACATAAGAACAGCACAAAATGAGATCACGTGGTGCAGAGAACCTCCAGTTGATTATAAGCGTGGCAAAGGAGGTGGGCCCTTCCGCCCTCTGCAGTCATCCCTGAATTCTTCTTTGTGGTTTTTGGCACTATAGTAGGGGGTTCAATAGCTTTAACCCTTGTACATGCAAGGCTCTTCAAACATTGTGAATTATTCCTTGCTGGTGCAAGAGCTGTTTAAGACCGCGACTGGAGAAGGACCAGGCTGGGAAGGGGTTCAGGGGTCTAACCCGTTCATTGCCTTTTGTACTTAACAGGTTTCTTTCAATGCAGAGGTTGGTAATGGAATGTTGTGCGCCAAACAGGAGATACTCTGCGTAATCTGACGCAAGCTCTGCTTACAGGACGACCCACGCACGCCACATCCCATTGAAACAGGATAGGTGGGACAGAACCACTACTGGGTCCTGCTAGGACCACAGGAGTGCAGGAGCAAAGGCAGGGTCCACAAATCAGGCTCAGGCGACACAAACACCTTTTGTATTTGATTCTTCCTTCACACGGATTGGTGTAAGAAATCAAATAGAAGAGTCTATGTCAGGAACAGAGGCTTCAGATTATGCTTCTCTCTCTCTTTACTGCAAATTAACAGCAGCCAATTAAAACACTTAATAACAAAAAAATACTTTTCCCATGAACCCCAGTAGTCCATATCATTCCCCAGTCACAGGTCTGCCCACTGTATATCTGTCTCTGCCAACACAGTCCTTCCTCTTTCTTTGCTGCTTGCAGCTAACAGATAAGTGACCTTTCTACACTTACTTCATTGTGGTGTACAAAAACGACATTGGTTTTATATTATTGTTGCTTACAATAGCAGCGTGGAGCAGGGGCCTGAAACACGTCGCAGCGCTTCCTTATTGTTCAAGACGCTATGTGCCTCTAATCGCTTGGTATGCGATCTGCTCATGCGTTGGCTCCAGATCCTGCAGTCCGTTTATTCTGGCCTGGACTGAAGCGCTGTCACCTCCGAGGGCGGGCTGGTATGAATCAAGGGCTTTGCCCATTTTTGAGGAGCTTAGGAGTCCAAGAGACTGCACAACCGCATTAGAAGAAGACTAGTCCTCTTTCTATTTCCATGACGCACATGCGTCCTCCCTGATCCCCTCTGTGTTTGACTGAGAGATCGGAGAGAATGCTGTGCACTCGTGTTACTCAAGCTATATTTAGGCCCCTTGAACGCCTGACGGGGCGATTAAGCGTTGAAAGGCTCTGCCTTAGGGGTTATCAGCAGGAGCTCCCTCCACATTTTATCCTGCTATTTCTTTCTACTAAAAAAGTTGTTTAACTCACTTTGTAAGCTTCTTCCTGCTTTGGCTCCCCCCTGACAATTGTGGACTCCTTCATTTATCCTGATCAAAATCATGGCGTACTACACCGAGGAGGATGAATATTTTCAGGATGTTCCTGAAACAGCTGATGAGCATCATATGGAGGAGAGATTGGTTGAAGCCCTGGACTATCATGTCCAGGACTCAGTAAATCAGGCTCATATCAAAGCATTGAAACACTTTACTCAGCCATTTGTAACATTTCGCCAACATGAATTGAGAGGGCGGTCTCTCCCTGACTCTGGCTCCAAGCATGACCAGACTTCCGAAGTGGGCTTTGCCCGACGAGCCTTAAGAGGACCAGCCTCATCTGCAGAAATCCTAGCGCAACTGGCTGCGTCCGTTATAAAGGATCATGAATATGGTTCCTTTCCAGCATTGGAGGTATGGAATCTTCTGTTCAGACAGAAGGGGTTCATTCTTCAATCTCACATTCATCAGGTTCTGACCAGGAACATGACAAACCTAGGTCATCAGACAAACACAAGTGTAAGTCTCACAACTTACAAGAAGGTGACCAGGTTCCTGCAACTTATCCTTTGATCCCGAAAACAATATTCATCCATGCTCCATGGAGAGGATTCCATGGGCTGAAGTAGCACATTATGTGCAAGACCGTCTTAGAAAGGGTTTCGACCGTGACGTGTGCAATACTCTGAGCTCTGAACGCCCTCGACCCTTGTTGTTGAGCAAAGTGGCAGATATACCTGATCTAGATACAAACATGGTGACTTTAATTAAAAGGTTTTCTAAGGGCCATAAGAAGGGTTTAGACCGGGCTTGGAAAGGCTGTCAGGATAAACGTTTAGATATATCTTGTCCACTCACAAAGATTTTAGAGCTTGCTGTCCAGTCTAAGGAATCCAATACTCCTCTGGATCCCCAAACTATGTTGGAATGGGCTCAGCGAGCCATTTGTCTTTTGGGTAACGCAAACTACGCTATGTCTACTGAGTGCAGACAATCCTTTTTGATGTGCATTGATCCTAAGCTAGCAGAATTGGCCCCTAATGAGGCAGCTTCTTTGGCGAATGGTTTGCTCTTTGGCGGCAAATTCATCAAGGATTTGGGGAAGTATGTAGCTACATTTTCCACTTTAGACAAGGCCCAGTCTTCAATGAAGAAGATGCTCAACAGGGGCCTTTTTGTCAGGGCCAGGCGCTACAGGGGTCGAGCACCAGGATGGGATTCTACCAGACCTCTGGAGGTTACAATCAACAAGGCCAAAGTTCTTACTCCAGGTCCGGATTCTACCCTACTAGAGCCCGGAGAGGCCAAAGTCGTGGGTTCAGAAACAACCGAGGTGGTTTCAACGCCCCCAAAGGGACATCTACAGGTGAGAATTATTCTATTCACAGAAGTTTTTCTGGGGGGGGGGGATTAAAGGAAAACATTATGGCTTGGGAACGCATTTCCCAGGACCCTTGGGTTCTGCAGACAGTGCAACGATACAAACTGGATTTTAGGCCTCCCCTCAACAGAACTCCCTTTCTCGACCCATTCGTTCATTTTTCCCAGAGAGAGAGCACTTTCATGGACAGAGCGGTAAAAGCCCTTCTACAGAAACAGGCCATCATCAGAACGAGACCAAACCTTTCCGAGTTTGTCAGTTCTAGTTTCCTAGTACAGAAAAAAGGCGGGGTTCACTTCTTGTACTAAATCTGAAGGAATTCAACTCCTGGGTGCTCTACCATCATTTCAAGATGGAGCGTATCCATCTCTTAAAAGATCTTCTTCAGGAAGGAGACTATCTAGCGCGACTAGATCTCAAGGACACATATCTTACAGTGCCTATATTCAAACCACACTGTCGATATCTCCAATTCCATTAGCGAGATCAATGGTACGAATTTGCCATTCTCCCTTTCAGTTTTTCTTCCGCACCCTGGTGTTTCACCAAGCCATTAAGACCGGTGGTGCAGTTCCTCAGAGAAAGAGGCGTTCACCTCATTATATTTCTCTACGACATTCTGATCATGGCTCAAAAAGAACAGTCAGTCTTGTTACATCTGTCTTGGATGGCCCACCTCTTGCAGGATCTAGGGTTCCTTATCAACTCAGACAAATCGGTCTTGACCCCATTCAGAGTCATAGAATTCTTAGGCTTTCAGGTAGGTTCAAAGCCCAATTGTTATTGCCCCCCGCAAAGAGGAGTTTCATCAAGAAATAGTTGAAGAGAGCCCTTGCCTCTCTGACTATATCATTGAAGACCCTAGCATGCTTGGTGGGTCTATTAGCCTCATCTTTCCAGGCCTCCTCATTACCGAGCCTTACAACGTCTGAAAATCATGCATCTTTGCAAGGGCTTATCCTATGCGGAACAGATTGGACTGTCGGAGGAAGCCAGAGCGGAGATTGCTTGGTGGCTAGCACACATGGATTAGTGGAACGGCAGAGCCATTTTTGCATCAGTCCCAGAGATGATTATGGAGACGGATGCCAGCCAATGGGGCTGTGGAGCTCATTGTGGTTTGGTTCAGGCAGGAGGCCCGTGGTCTCCAGAGGAGTTGAAACTCCATATCAACTGCCTAGAACTATTAGCGGGAACGTTCGCGATCTGCTCCCTTCCTCCTCGACAAGCAAAATGTTGCATTTTTCTATGCATTGGACAATATTTCAGCAGTTCAGTATATAAATCGCCTAGGAGGGACCAGATCTTGTGTTCTGGTGGAGATTGTGAAGGAATTCTGGCAGTTTTGCCTACAGCATCACATTTCAGTGACGGCAGAGTATATTACGGGTCGTGCCAATCTGGTAGCGGATTGGAACTGCCGTTTCCTCAGGGATGGCAGCGATTGGAAGCTCAGCCCTCTAGTATTTCACAAGCTTGAATATTCAGTGGGGCCCTTGTTCGATAGATCTGTTTGCCTCGAGACTGAATGCTCAACTGCCTCGATTTTACAGTTGGAGACTGGATTCTCCAGCATTGGAAATGGACATCTTCCTGCAATCATGGGAGAGGGAGATGCTTTATGCGTTTCCCCCTTTTTCAATGATCCGGAGAGTACTCTCTCAGGTGAGGAGACAGAAGGCGGAATTAATATTGGTGACGCCCCTTTGGAAAGCCCAACCATGGTTCTTAGTTGCGATGTCAATGTTGTGTGCACAACCGATTGCGATCCCGAGGGATCCGAGTCTATTGCTGGACCTAATGGGATCTCCGCATCGTCTGATGGTAATGCAGCAGTTATCGCTTATGGCATGGAACATTTCCGGAGAGAAGGGCAAGTGCCTGGAGGTTCGGAGAAAGCACTGTTTTCTTATCCCAGTCTTGGGCCCCTTCCACTCACAAAAGATATAAGGCTTCATGGAGAAGATGGGTTCGCTGGTGTAGTGAACAATGTGTTGATCCCTTGGGAACGAACATTAGTATGATGGTTAATTTTCTTTCAGACCTAGCATCACAAGGTTTGGCTTACAGAACCATTAACAATTTTAGATCGGCAATTTCAGCGGGTCATCCTCACCTAGAAGGGAAACCGGTAGGCAAACACCCGTTAATATGTAAGTTGATGCACGGTATTGGAATGGTTAAACCTCCTCAGACCAGATACTCCTCATTATGGGATGTAGATATAGTCTTACGGTTTTTGAGAGCATGGCCTTGTAATGAAGACCTTTTGCGTTAACAACTCTCAGCGAAACTATTTTACTTTGTCTACTGTCATGTCGAAGAGTCTCAGATGTTTGTGCACTGGATTTAGCAGGCAGAGTATTTACTTCTTCGGGAGTTTCTTTTACTATCTCGAGTCGTACAAAGACAGCTTCTAGATGTGTTACTTATCCAGCTTTACCTCACCATCAAAAACTATGTACTGTCAAATGTTTGAAAGCTTATGAAGAGCGTACTCATGAGATTTGAAGAGATACACACAGGCAATTGCTCATTTCTTTCCAGAAGCCCTTTGGTCCAGTCTCTGTGGCAACTTTGGCATGGTGGGTTAGATGGATATTGGGGGAAACTGGAATAGATGTTTCTATGTTTGGGGCACATTCAGTTCGAGGAACCAGGGCCTCTAAGGTGCTTTCTGCTGGTTCTCGTTTGGAGGACATTATGAGAGTGGCTGATTGGTCTTAAGACTCCATATTTAAATTTTTCTATCACAAACCTATTGTTGATATTGTTTCTGCAGTGGTGGATAAGCTTTGAACTAGTATAATATGAATCCTCCGGTCCTGACATAGAATAAATACAATTCTAGCTTACACGTCAAGAATTTTAAATTCTATTAAGGACACGGAGGTGAGGATTATCCCAACCTGAAGATAATTTATTGTTTTTATTTATCTTGCTAAAATTGTTGATGATGCTATGCATAATATTTGAATAACTGTAATGCCCACGCTTTATATCATGAGTAGAGATTAGATGTTATTTGGGTATCTCTTTTATTATTCTCCAGGTGCGGAGAACAAGGGTACCAGATCGTTTCTGTGGAGACATAGGATGAAGAGAGTCTTGTAATCTTCAAGCCGGCCGATAGTCGACAGTGAAGACGTCAGCGTTTCAGTTCTACGTGCGGACTCCAGTTCCAAGGAGTCAAGTATTTGTTTGGTTTTGATTGCAAAGAAAGAGTAAGGACTGTGTTGGCAGAGACAGATATACAGGGGGCAGACCTGTGATTGGTGGATGATATGGGCTACTGGGGTTCATGGGAAAAGTAGTTTTTTGTTATTAAGGCCCTCATTATAACCCTGGCTGTCAGTGACCGCCAGGGCTATTGTGGCGGTAGTACCGCCAACAGGATGGCGGTAAAGCAGCCTTATCATGACTGTGGTGCTTCCGCCACGGTCATACAGCCGGGACCGGTGGTATACCGCCATGGCGGTCCCGGCGGTCGTAATCCGCCAGGGCAGCGCTCGACTCTCCTTACCACCAGCCTTGACATGGGCAGTGCATGGACCCCCAGGCGTAGCCCCATAGTGCATTTCACTCCACGAATGTCGGGCAGTGAAATGCGTGGCAGGTGCTACTGCACCCGCTGCACATCAGCATTGCCGCCGGCTCTATTACGAGCCGGCTGCAATGTTGATGTGACTTTTCTGCTGGGCCAGCGGAGGGCAACACTGTTACCCTCCGCTGGCCCAGCAGAAAAGTTGAAACAGGGAGCCAGATATACCGCCAGCACTGGCGGCATACTGGAGCCCGCAGCCTCGGCAGTCTTTACAAAAGACCGCTGAGGTTGTAATGAGGCCCTAAGTGTTTTAATTGCCTGCTGTTAATTTGCAGTAAAGAGAGAGAGAAGCATAATCCTCACCTCTGTGTCCATAATAGAATTGAAAATTCTTGACGTGTAAGCTAGAAATGTTTTTATTCACAGCCAAGGAGCATTTTAGGCCTTTAAAAATGCGATGTTGAAAATACAACTATCGTTTTGCGTGCCGGGTAGTAAATACCATTGTATACGTTTTCAGAAATGAAAGGGTGCACACAAGTCATTAATGATTTTAGCCTACATTGGAGAGAAAGAAGACACAGCTGTTCAGAGGAGAGACAGAGGAATATAAAGACAGAAATCTCTATTGTAAAGATAGAGGGAAAAAGACAGAAATAATGGAGAGGAAGAAGTTAGGAAAGGTAAAGAGACATATGTTATGTTTGATTTCCACCGACCATACGTGTTGGTAGCAGTCCGATTGCCAAGATTATGCTCCATGGATGCCAGGGATCTGCATAAATGTGTGCGGGTCCCAGAGGCTCGCGGGGGGCACATTGGCTCCACGCTGGACAGCAGACTCGGTTCAAGGCCATCCCTTTTCTTACAAGGATATCTATTGTCTTGGACCTAGATACATCCAAGGTAAACTTCAACATTGAATTTTCCAGCGTGCTGTCTTCGCTGAAGCGACCGTGGCAGTTTTCTATACCTTGCTCCAACTGCTATCTTCGCAGGGAAGATCTTTCTGGGTTCTCGTGTCACTGACTCTATTTTCGATGGCTCTGCCAATTCATATTCATTAAATTAGCATTTATAAATAATTTCGACTAGCTCGTAAGCCACATTTTTAGTTGTTGATCTTTTTCCTTTAGGCATTTTTCCTGTCAGTTTTTAAACAGCCCTAGCGTCAAGATCCCTTACTGTGAATGTTATTTTTACAAATGACGCACTCACTCACTCACTTAGAGATGCACCCCCACCTCCCCTTAACAGACATGTATGCACAGTCATGCATACACCGCACAAGTAGACAGAAACAAGTGCACTCCCAGACTCACACGTACACACACAGACACATGCTACCTCATGCAGGCACACACGCACACATCTACGCATGCTCAAGCCCACACCCAATACTGCGAGCTCTGCCTTTGTCCCCTCTCTCACTTGCATGAATACTGGTATCACTGGTATGTGCTTGAGGTGTCTACCTTCAGTTACAAAAGCGCTGTTGTATGTTGTCTGGGCTGGTCCTGAATCCAAAGGATTAGGGTGAGGACAGAACTGTGTATTTCGCAACTACAAGTCACCTGTTAGGCTTCTGTAGGGTTGAGCGGATGGAGAGCTGTGTTTTATGTTTGGGCTCCCTTGGCCCTCGGGAAGCCTGGAGCGACCACCTTGGTGAGCAAAATCAGGCAGGGGATGGATCAAAGTTGTTGGTCAAGAGGAGGCAGGCAGGCTGTGGTGAGGGCAGTGATAAGTAGAGGCGACACTGGCTGCCAGGCGTCCTCTGTTCCGTCCAGATCCCAACCTCTTCCTATCACAGACTGTGCATCTGGAAGGCTCAGACAATGGGATGAGCAGGTGGAAACCTGGTGGTTAGGTAGAACCTCTGTCAGAACTCAGTGCTAGGCTCCTGGTCCTAGTCCTCACACTCATGAATGGATACACTCACACTCATCCACAGGTACAAATATACAAACACAGACACTCATACTCAGGTCAGATAATATTCCTTCTCTTCTCCACCATTGCCAGGGACACCTACTCCCTACTTTACCGTATATAGCCTGAAGTGTTCTGATATTGTCAATAAACAGTGTGGCAACAACTAAAATATATGAGCAGTTGTGAGGTCAATTAATCCTGTATGCACCTGAGTCTATCTAAGTGTCGAGCTATGCCGAGCACTTCTATACTTACAACAAGAGGATTGTCGAATGGTGAAGGTAAGATTTTATGTTAAGATCCTACCTGTTATGTATAGGAACGTAGTATCCCACCTGGTGACCTGGACTCACTGATATGGGGTGGTAGCCAGTCCTTCATTTGTAAAAAAAAAAAAAAAAAGTCTGTGTCAGGGCTCTCATCAGATGGCCACTGCAGCTTGTACCACATATTGTCCCAGCCATCCTGCCAATGATAGTAACAACACATTCTAACTTTCACACTCCCCCAAGTGTGGCAATTCGAAATATTTCAGGCTTCCAAAGCTATAATAATGGACTGGACGGTAGGTAATAGTCATTTTTAATGTATATTGAATTAATAATTACTTATTGTTGCAGTCATCTCTAAATTAGCCAGACAGTGCCCCCTTGTGGCAGACTGTCACAAGCGCCATTGTTGACAATTAAGTGCTAGTCGCGAGTACCAGAAACCACTGGCTCAAATTAAGCACTGCAGTAGCCATAGTGATAATTTGCTGCTCGTCACCCATTTACTGCTTACCATAGAAATGAGTTGGTCTAGTAACTACTTTTCAACCTCTGCACTTTTCTGCATCTCACGCTGGTGAGGTGACATGCCTTTGGAAATCTCCAAACTGGTTAAGAATTTTTGGTTCTCTGCCTGCAAGAAGGGCCCACTCTATATCTGGGGCACACCTGAGGAGGCGATGATGACTTCTGCCAACAATGCTGGGCTTAGCAGGGCAGAAGTGCTGCAGGGCTGCCATGATGGAAGTACCCATGCACTTCTGCTTGTAGCATGCAGACTTGGAAGGCAACTGAACTGCTTTGAAAAGTTCTAGTTCACGCTACAGCAGCGTGGCCACATAGCAGTCAGAAGTCTCTGTCAATCATCCTCGAACCCTGAAAGCATACGTCATCCTTTCTTTCTGAAGAGAAACATTGCTTTGTATCCTGCAAGGTCTCCAAACATGTGGTTTCCCCTCAACGCTGAAAAACTTTACACCTGCTTCACATTTGCAGTACTTCACACTCACGATCAGAAATTTATGTAGGGAACATGATCCTATATTAGCATGTTTGCTTCCTCTGAAGGGCATCATATACAGCCTTCTAAGGCTTGTTGTAAAGCAAGACGGTACTCCAGCAATAGTTAAGATGATTCATTTGAGCAGCACAGCATCAACAGGCCTGCTGTCTTGGCAGATCCTGGAGTTGTGCTTCAAGACATTCCACACTTTCCCATCCTGTGGGACCACACTATTGGTATTAACCTTTACCACCTTCAAAGCCTTGCTCTATGTAGGCATTCCTTTTCTACAATACCCGGTAGCCAGATTTTCACCCAATCACCCACCTGGAAACTCGCTTTTTTAACCCTCCACATGGCATCATACCACTCATTCATCTTACCTTGCTTACCTTACACCCTTCTGACCATTTTAGCCACATCCACCTAAACACTTCTTTTCACCCACTTCTTTCGGAACCACGATGGACACAAATTATTTACAGGATTTCTCCCTTTGAACAGTTTGAATGGACTGACTTCAGTGACAACTTTTCTCTCAACATATTCTTCCACTCACATCCAAACTTATGCGCTTTAAACACCTAATCCTTCAGTACACAATGAAACCTCTTAACCTGTCCATTACCTTGGGGTTCATATAAGGCTGTGGTAATATGTTGGAGCCTGCAAGTGTTTGAGATCCCCTATTTCCTTAGACTTAAGTTGAAAAACATTATCTGTGTTTAACATTTCTGGATACCCGTCCCTCGCAAACATTTCCTTGAGGAACTCAATAAATACCCTGGTGGTGATCTGCGTAATAAGCTTGACCTCATGCCACTTAGAATGATAATCCACTAGTACTAAAGCAAACCAGGCCTCCTGTGACAAGGAATAAAATGGTCCTGAAACATCCAAGGCGACTTTCTGCCATGGAAACTCCGGCCACCCTAAGGTGCAGGGACCACTTTCAGTGTCCTTCCTCCTCTCACACAATCCTCACACTCTCTAACCATTTGTCCACCTTCCTATCCAATCCTGGTCACCATACACTGGTCCTAATGAGTTTCTTCATAAAAGACATACCCAGATGTTGTTTATGAGCAAGCTGAAGAATCACATCCTGCATTTTAGCTGGAGGAACACACTTACCACCCTTGAAAAGCAATCCACCCTCTAGTTCATCGGATTCCTTCCAAAATGGTAAGATCTCAGGGTTCAAACTCTCTTTCCTTGGCCACAATTTCAATGCATCCTCTTTCATCTTTTGCCACAAATCATCCTTGATTCTACTCTCCACCCACAACACTTCACCAGTCCCTTCAAATTGATTGTCTACCACATCCTTAATTGTGTCAATCATGTCAAATTCTTCCTTCACACCATTCTCATGCTCAGTACTACATGGCAACCTGGAGAGACAGTCCGCCGTGACATAATTTTTTTCTGGCACATATCCATCTTTGAAGTGGTACTGTTGCAACTTGTCATTAGCCCGCTGATTTGAGCGGAAGCGTTACAACCACCTCCGGTGATAAAATATGAACAAGTGGTTTGAGATCTTTTCTCAGAAGAAAATGACTTCCACACACACAGTTGCAAAAATGTTTAATCGCCCAAACACACTCCACTAACTCCTTTTCTATTACTGCATATCTCCTCTCAGTGTTATTCAGAGTCCTTGAAGCAAACGTCACATTCCATTCTTCTTTTCCACATCTCTGGGATGACACACCACCCAAACCATACATACTTGTATCAACTGTAATTATACATTTGTTCCCCATACAAAAGGCTAAAATCATAGGTGCTTCCAGTATATCACTTTTGACTTGTCGAAATGCTTGTTGCTGTCTATCAGTCAAACACAGCATCTCTCCTTGTCAAGGCACGTAAAGGTTCCATCTTAGTTGCAAAATCCTTGATGAATTTACTATAATATTCACACGTTCCTGCAAAAGACAGTAATTTCTCCTCTGTAACTAGTACAGGTGCCCTCCCGATGGCATCTATTAAAGACTTCTTGGGCACCTACCCCTCATCAGACAATGTGTGCCCCAAAAACTCCACGGAATTCAAGAAAAGTTTACATGTAGTTTCCTTTAAAGTTAGCCCATGGTCTTCTAATTTTTTACACACTTCTCCAAGATGATTCAAATGACTCCTAGAAAATATGAGGATTTCATCCTGGAAACATTTAACTAATGAATGTATGTTCTTAAATAAATGGTAAATTGCTCTTTGAAAAACTGTTGCCACTGAGGCCAGACCAAAAGGCTTCTCTGAAACAGCCCCAGCGGCATAAGAAATACGGTATAGTGCTTGGAATCTTCAGTCAATTCTATCTGACGATACGCAGATCTCGAATCAAACGTGGAAAAGACCACTGCTCCCTCTAGCATACATACAACTTCATTTATGTTGGGGAGAGGATGGCATTCCACTTCGACATTGGCGTTCACTGCTCTCAAGTCAACACATAGGCCCTAATTACAACTTTGGCGGTCAGCTCCAAAGACCGCCATATTATGACCACGGTGGTGATCCCTCCCACATACAGCAAATGCACCGCTTAAACCACCAGTGAGGTTCGGCAACTGACCATGGCGGTTGCCATTTTCAGTCTGGCAGAACACCATTCACCGCTCACCATATTAAGACATAGCAGACCGATAGGATTTCTGGGGCGGGACAACCACCATGGAAAGTTTGGCGGAAACTACCCATATAAGCGTAGACACTCACCTCCAGGGACACAGAGGAGTCCGCAGCTGCCATGCACCCTGAACTAGAAGTCCTGCCGATGCTGTACCATGCAATGGAAGTCCAGGAGTAGCAACATGACAAAAATTACAACCGTGAGTACAGCCGCCTAGCACACAAGTGAGGGAGGGGACAGTGGGACACCCACACGCACAACACACACCATACACACATACCACACACATGGAGAACAATCTGCTGAAAAATACAACAACTACACAAGGCAGAAGAAAAGAAAGCCAGGACAAATACCTGTGAGTCAACCACTGTATTCTGGTGGAAGTAGCACCCACAACAAAACTGCAACTATATACAAAGGGCCATTGGCCAGTCCAATTGTCCATGGCAACCCACAGGGCAACGAAATAGGCCCAACTTGTCTCCTTACAGCCCAAGTGACTCCACTGGCAGGGACACCAATGTGGAATGCAGGCCCCTCAGGGGGTAGAGAGGGAGCGGGGGGATTGGAAGGGAGTTCTTTGGACTTCGGTTTTGGAGGAGGTGGGCTCTTGCTCCTGTGTTTAGGGGAGAGGGAGTGGGTCTGGAGCGGGGGTGGGAGTGGTTGCCTTGTGTCCTGGAGTGGAAGTCTTCTTAGCGGGGTGAGGGACACTGGAAACACTAGGGGAACCATGGGAGGACTAGGAGCTGGAGGGACTGGGCTGGGGGAGCGGGACCTTACATTTAGGGACAACATGGGGTGGGTCAGGAGGAGAGAAGAGGTCAAGGCAGGCAAGGAAAAGTTTTTTAGGTACAGTGAGGTGGACTGTGGGAGCAGGTTTGAGATTGGAGGTAGAGAGAGTGGTTGTAGGACGTGTAGGTAAGCTGGACTGGGTTGTAGGTGCATGTAAAGTGTGCTTGTCTGAGGTGGATGACAGTTGAGTGTCTTAGTGGGAGCGTATATGTGGTTTGGGAAGGGGGGAAGAGAGGGAGGGAGAGGACAAACAGGTTTTGTGTATGTATATTGGGGTGGTGTCTGCAAGTGAGGTGGGTGTGATGCATGTGGTTGTGATGGTGGTGACTACGCATGTGGTGAATGGGGTGATAGTCTGCGTGTCTGCTATTGTGGTGACTGTGGCAGGATCTGGGACTGAGGATGCAGTGCTTGCAGGTCTGAGTGCTGATGTGACTGTGAGGGAGGAGGTGAAGGGGGAAACAGTGGAAGCAGAGGCTGTGACATGTGTGTTGGCTGTGTGTATGCTTGTGGTGTGATCTGTGGTGCTTGTGCTTGTCTTTGCGAGTCCTGCCTGTTGTCTTGGATGCATGCGTGTCTGATTGTGTGCTTGGGATGGGTGCGGGGAGAGGGCTCTGGGACTGGGTAGAGGGATTTTCTAGGGGGGGCGGAAAAAACTTGGTACACTGGCTGCCATCAAAGAGGAGGCCAGAGCCTGAATCGACATCTGTAGGCCAGCCAAGCCAACGTGAATGCCCTCCAGGTAGGCACTGCATTACTGCATCTGGGATGCCAGCCCCTGGATGGCATTCACTGTGGTTGACTGCCCTACAGAGATGGATCTCAGGAGGTCAATAGCCTCCTCAGTGAGGACTGCAGGGCTGGCTGTGGCAGGGGCTGAGGTGCCTGCGGCGAAGGAGACACCCACCCTCCTGGGTGAGCGGGCATGGGCAACTGGGTGGGGAGTTACTGGGAGGGCGGTGCTGGAACAGGGGGTGGCGGAAGATGATGTTGCCAGGGTGGTCCCAGAGGGGTCCGCCACTGCCAGGGAGCTCCCATCAGAGGAGAAATCAGAGTCAGTAGAATCAGCTTCTGTCCTCCCAATGGTGCTTCCCTCGCCCTCCAGCCCATGTCCCCTCGGTGTCGGTGGACACTGACTCCTGGGTCCCGCGGGCTGCAGCTCCTCCACTCGCCAGTGTCCCTGCTCCTTCGCCAGATGATGCTAATGCACACAAGGGCAGGAGAAAAAAAGGAGGGAGGGAGGGGGGAAAGAAAGGGAGCACAGGGTCAATTACAGCAATAACTGCACATACGGCATACACATCACAATAACTCACTGGTAAATTATACTATGCATTGACAACCACAATACCACACCATTGCCTGCAAACAACAGCTGAAAGTAAGTCTGAAGAAACTACCATCTGCACATCTCCTGAGACTCACTAATCCATGTCTGCCTGTTGACAAAGACACAGCTACACTTACTCCGTTACAGCCTTTGCACAACTCGCAATTGCCAGATCACACCAACTAGGCAGTGGACATCAGTGCATCACTGCAACACTGGTGAGGCAGGATGTAGACCCTTACTGAAAAAGATATATCTCAGCTAATTACTAATACCGATTGTACATACACACTCACTATGGCAATGCAGAACCACACAACATTACCTACAAGGGCATACTGAGGCATACATTGGCTATTCCCTTGACATCAAAAGACCTTGACAGGCATTAGGAAACAAATGTACACAGTGAGTACTCACCCCTTTGTGGCTGCTGTGCTGCCCTCAAGGGCCTATCCAACTGTAGGTTGGCCTCTGCCAGTATGCGGGCCATTAGGGGGGTCACGGTCCGGCAGGCACCCCTCCCTCGTTGGGAGGACATCCCCAGCTGGGCTGCCACGGTGTTCCGGGGCCAGCATCTCAGCTCCTCCCACCTCTTTCTGCAGTGGGTGCTCTGCTGGCTATGGACCCCCAGGGTCCGCATGTTCTTGGCGATGGCACGTCATAACCCTTTCGTCTGATGGGGGTTGACCTGCATAGGAAACACACACAGAAGGACACCATTAACTACACACTACAGTCAGTTACAGCAATGGACTACATACTACATAGATCCCACAATCATCATACACATCACTCGTACCTCTGTGTACATATTGCATGCAGCAGACAATACTGCCTGGAGGACACACGCATGCACACACATACATCAACATACAGCCATGTCATATCCAAAATAACTAAAAGGTGCTCGCCATGATCTGGAGGCCCATATAACTGTCCATACAAGGGCAGGGTCCCATCCACAAGCTTCTCCAGTTCTTCAGATGTGAAGGCCGGGGCCCTATCCCCTGTAGCACGGGCCATTGTGGATTCCAGACACAGGACACAGCAGCTCATGCAGTGGAGGTCTTGACAGGGTGAGAGTCAGGAGTCAAGTGACATGGGCTTCTGAAAATTGCGGTCATGTCTGCGCTGGTAATCATAGTCACCACCGGTGGTGATCATCATTGGCCCCAGTGTTCCATAGAGTTCAATGTTGACCAATGAGGAGTTGCACGGCAGTTCAGATCACCCTCCGCCATGACGTCAAATGCCAGCGGAGTGAGGTCAGTTCCATCTGTCCTCTACATGCAGGACAGACGGGGCCCATTTTCTGATGTTTGTTGCCATTGTAGGAAATTAAATGTGTGTCATGGGTACTTATGGTACATACCAAGGAAATCCCTACATGTCTACATTATACATTTGGTGACAGAATCTGGCTCATATATAAGAGCTCATACTAGTGCACTGCATGCAGAAGAATAGTTGACATAAACATTACATGTGATGGGACAAATCAGGTCTCACAACTTAGACTACATCTGTGAAGCAGTATGACCATTTAATGAAAATGTATAGTATCAGAAGTCCGTTTGCATGGAGAGGTCACCTGAGCAGATAGCAGTCATTGGTTACCTGAAATGTATGAGGCAGCTCTATTTACTGTGATTTTGTGGGTTTCCACCTTCCTGCTATCACACACTTGTGATGTTTTTTTTGTTCAGGTACCATCCACTGCGGAGGAGGAGGAAGGCACCAGTGTACAGACCCCTAGTTGACTTGGCTACACTGCAGGAACGCCATATAATTCTCACCTATCATCTGGACCGGGCCACAATCACTGAACTGTGTGCACAATTGGAGCCAGATCTCATTCCTGCTCTTCGTAGTCCTACTGCAATACTTCCTACAGTACAGGTGCTGTCAGTGCTCCACTTCCTGGCCAGTGGATCATTTCAGGGGACAGTGGGCTTGGCTGCAGGTATGTCTCAGCCAATGTTTACAAAAATGCTGAGAAGGGTTTTGACTGCCTTGCTGAAACACATGGGCAGCTATATCACATTCCCCCCAAGTGATGAATTGCTAAAGGCTGCTTTCTATACAATGGGACATTTTCTATATGCGATTGGGGGCCACTGACGCGACCCATATTGCTTTGGTTCATCCCCAGGATAAATGAGCAAGTGTTCAGAAATAGGAAGAGTTACCATTCTATAAATGTGCAGATGGTGTGCCTTGCTGACCAGTATTTTTCCCACATTACTGCCAAGTTTCCAGGATCTGTACATGATGCCTACGTAATGAGGAACAGCAGTGTCCCATAGATGATGGCACAACTACAGAGAGAAAGAGTGTGGCGCATTGGAGAGAATGATGTTACACACAATGGGGCATATTTATACTCCGTTTGCGCCGAAATTGTGTCGTTTTTTTTGACGCAATTTCGACGCAAAACTAACTCCATATTTATACTTTGGCATTAGACGCGTCTCGCGCCAAAGTCAATGGAGTTAGCGTCATTTTTTAGCGTGGACACCTACTTTGCGTTAATTATATGCAAGGTAGGCGTTCCCGCCTAAAAATAGACTCCGAGGCATGTGCGTCGGATTTATACTCCCGGGCAAAAATCACGCCCGGGAGTGGGCGGGTCAAAAAAAATGACGTACGGCTGCTTTTGCGCCGTTTTTTAGCGCCTGCAAAAGGCAGGCGTTAAGGGACCTGTGGGCTCTGAAGGAGCCCAGAGGTGCCCCCCCATGCCCCCAGGGACACCCCCTGTCACCCATGCCCACCCCAGGAGGACACCCAAGGCTGGAGGGACCCATCCCAGGGACATTAAGGTAAGTTCAGGTAAGTGTTTTTTTTTTTTTTTGTGGCATAGGGGGGCCTGATTTGTGCACCCCTACATGCCACTATGCCCAATGACCATGCCCAGGGGACAGAAGTCCCCTGGGCATGGCCATTGGGCAAGGGGGCATGACTCCTGTCTTTGCTAAGACAGGAGTCATTTCTATGGGGGTTGGGAGTGAAAAAAAATGGCGCAAATCGGGTTGAGGCGAAAAAATTGCCTCAACCTGACTTGCCCCATTTCTTGACGCCCAAGCTCCATATCCCCCTACGCCGGCGGTGCCTGGTGTACGTCGTTTTTTTTAACGCACACCAGACGGCGCCGGCGGCTAACGCCGGCTACCGTCATTCAATAAATACGGCGCCCGCATGGCGCTTCAGAATGGCGTTAGCCGGCGCTAATTTTTTTGACGCAAAACTGCGTTGGCGCAGTTTTGCGTCAAAAAGTATAAATATGGGCCAATGTATGTCAAAGTATGTTACCTGGAGTTGTCCTCTGTGGTATTGTACACATGTAATGTGTGTTTCTTACTATTTCCAGGTGACTCCAGCTATCCAAACCTCTCCCGGCTGTTGACACCAGTGAGGAATCCAAGGACAGAGGCAGAGAATCGATACAATGAGGCACATGGACGGACCAGAAGAGTCATTGAAAGTACATTTGGGCTACTGAAAGCCAGGTTCAGGTGCCTACATATTTGTGGTGGATCCCTACTCTTCTCCGCTGTGAAGGTCTGCCAAATAGTTGTGGCCTGCTGCATGCTTCACAATTTGGCCCTCAGAAGGCATGTGCCATTCCTGCAGGAGGAGGGGGGAGACAATGCACCAGAGGAAACTGAAGACACTGATGAAGATGGGGAGGAATATGATGTGGACAACAGGACACATCTGATACACCAGTACTTCCAATGACAGTCAGGTAAGATTGTAGTTCTTTTCATACCACCAGTTCAACGAAGAGCTATGTGGCAGCAATGATGTACCAAGCTCTAATGTGTGCATGATGAAACCTAACACTGTTCCATCTGTGATTGGTGTTGCCAGTGGTATGATGATTGGTTAGAAAGCTTATTCTGCCTATGCAATCTATCTGCTGTTTTGCAATTTCACATACATGCCCACATCCAACTGTGTCCTCAGTCCAAACAGTACTTGTTGCTAGAAATGTAGTGTGAGTTTGAATGTGCTTACATACCCTCTCTGTGATTTTATTGTCCCTGACAGTTTGGACTGGAATAGGGGATATAGAAGAGGGTCTGGCTTACTATGAACATGGCATAGCTAACACCATGGTACCTTGTCTAAGGCCCTTACAAAAATTGTGTATTGCTCACAAGTCGTATTTGGAGTTCATTGCATTGGAAAATATCAAGTTGATGTGACCAGATGAATGTAGGATGTCATGTTACAGGGGCTCATGTTGCTTTGTTTCCCTTTACTGCTAATGTAAATGTCACTAAAGGTTTCCCTTTTTTAAGATGTTGGTCTGGTCACTACGGTGTACTCATGGAATGCCTACAGACAGCTTTCACACAGTTTGGTGGATGGTGACTTGTGGCAAGCACTTACACTGGTAATGTGTACCCCAAGCTGTCTGTACATTGGATGGATTCACACTTCACATGATATTTGCACAGGGAATAACATTCCAGACATGGCATGTACATGCAAGAAATGCACAAATCCTTCTGTTGTGTTAAAGTGTGTTTATTACAATTACAAAAAGGAAGGGATAGTGCAATTGAGTGGGGTGATGGTTGACGAAATCTTCAGTGTAGTGGCCCAGTTAGTTTGTAGCACAGGTCCAGTATCCATGGAGGCATAGGACAAAGGAGCAGTGGCAGTCCAAAGTGAATAAGGTGTCTCATTGGCATACAAGGGAGACATGTTGGTGAGGCTCACCTCCTGGCAGTGGTTTTGGTCCTGGCTACAGTCTCTGTAGGATGTCTGTCTCGCAGGGAACGTTTGCGGGGCGGTTCCTCTGCTACAGAGGGAGGAATGTTGGTGGTCTGTGGGTCCTGTGGCAGGGCCTCCAATCCACTAGCTGCAGCAGATGTAGTAAGCTGGTCAGTATTCTGGCTAGTGGAAGGGGGCCGCTGGTGTGTTGTGGACTCACATATGATTGTGGCAATTTCATTGCACCCCTGCAATGGAGGCCATGTTGGCATTGTGGGCCTGCAACTGCTAAATGACCTCCTGGTGGTGTTCCCTCTGCAGCCTCTGGTTCTCCTGCAAGGTGGTAAGTACGTGGCTCAACCTGTCCTGGGATTTCTGGTATGCTCCCAACACTTGTGGCAGTGCCTCCTGTGCAGACGGTTCCCTGGGTTGGCCCACCCCTTGGCACACAGATATCCTCCCACTGGCCCAGGTCCCCTGTGCCTGTGTCCCCTGAACTTTGTGCCCACTCCCACTGACACCAGGACCTCCTTCTTCTTGCCTGAGAGGTGTTAGCTCCAGTCCCTGTACAGGTGGGCACATGTTTTAATGACATATCCTGGGGACAGAGGTTTGGGGACATTGGGTGGCTGCTGTTGTTGTGGAGTCGGATGTGGGGTGCTTTGGGGTGGACTAGGTGTTGCTTGAGGTGTCTGTCTGACCAGTGGTACCAGATGGGTCACAGATATCTTCCAGATCCAGACATCCAGAATGGCTGTCATCACTGGGGCCTTCTTCTGGTGGAGGACTGGGTTGATGTGGCACATGCTGCCGACTGACATTGCCTGGGGTACCTGTGGACATGTATGTTTGTTGTTAATTTCACATTTAGATACATGTACAGCATAGATGGGTTTCCCCATGGGATGGGTGCTGTTTATCCACCTTTGGTTTGTGTGTGAATGATGACTTTGGAGAGGTATGATTTAAGTGGGTTGGGCATGCAGGGGAACAATTTTGTGGGTGGTTATGGGGGTGGTACTAAGTTTGGGATGGAGTGGGTTGAAGGGAGATAGGGTGACGGGTAGACATGCCATGCAGGTGTACATGGTGGTAGAGAAGTATGAGTGACTTAACCGTGTCCAGCCCTCCAGTGATTCCAGTGAGGCCCTCAGGATGCAGGATAGCCAAGACCTTCTCCTCCCATGTTCTCAACTGTGGGGGAGAAGGTGGGGGTCCACTGCCAGTATTCATGACAGCAATGTGGTGCCTGGATGCCATTGCACGCACTTTCCCCCGTAGGTCGTTCCACCTCTTCCTTATGTCATTTCTTGTGCGTGGATAGGTTCCCACAGAGTTCACCTTGTCCACGATTCTCCGCCATATCTCCGTCTTCCTGGCTATGGATATCTGTTGTACCTGTGCACCAAACAACTGCGGCTCTACCCTGGTGATTTCGCCTACCATGACCTGCAACTCCTCATCTGTGAAACAGGTGTTCTTTTGTGAGGACATGCTGATTGTGTAGTTGGTGTAGTGTGTGTGTTGTGCAGAGGGTGGAATGTTTGGTGGGGGTGCAGGTTGTGTGAGTACGTGGGATGCTGTGAAGTAGTGATTGAGTGCAGTGGTGATGTGTGTGCTTGGTGTAGAGGTATGATGTGTGCTGTGTGATGCATGAAGGGTGTATAAGTGGCTGTGGTTTGTGTGTACAGTTCTACGGATATGTGGGCTGGTAACGTGTAGTAGAATTTTGGATTTTGCAAAGAACTGTGGGTTGTGTGTGGGTGTGTTTTATAGTGCTTTTGGTGGGTGTGTACGGTAAGAGTATGGGTATCGGGTGTGGGTAATTAAATCTAGCCAATGTTGGCTTCTGTTGTTGTGGAGTGGCGAAATGGACCGTGGTGGTCCGCACCGCCAATGGGCTACCGCCGTTGATGGACCGCTGTGGTGATTCCTGGTCATTATTTGGAGGGCGGTTTGCTGTTAGCATGGCAGTAAGGGTGGTGGGACCGACTCTCTCCCGACTTCGTTGGATCTGGTGGTGTTGCAATTATGGCTGCTTTCTGGCGGTTTTGGTTTTATGACTCATGTTAGGTTGGAGGATTGCCGCCTCCGCAGCGGCCTTTTGGCAGCCGTCACCACGGCGGTCTTTGGGAAACACTGTCAAAGTCATAATGAGGGCCCTAGTCTCAAAGTTTGATCCTCTTACTGCACCAAAACTATGGCTGCCATTCATTCTGAGGACTCAATCTCTTCTATGATTCTCTCTCTCTTCCAGCATAACTTTCAATTCTTTCCTGACATTTATGGGAACATTCCTTAACTTCTGTCTCATAGGGTTTGCTTCCTTTTTCATTCTAATTCTGTGTGAGTATCCTTTCAACTTGCCTAACGTATGGGTAAAAACTTTAGGAAACTGAAGACAAATATTCTCCTCATCATTCTTGTCCGCTACCAGCAATACAGGCTCTTTGATTCTCTGTTTAAGGATTATACCCAACTTCCATTGGTCTTTCCAACCGAGTACATTCACACCTCTATCAGCAACATACAATTTGATCCGGGCCCATCTTTCTTTGAACTCCAAATCGACTAACGCATAGCTTACAATGTCAATGGTAAACCCATTAAAGTTCTCGGCAATGATATCAGAGGCCTTTAAATTATGTATTTCCAAAAGCACCGAAAATTGTTCAAGGGAATTCTTCCTAGTGATGATGGTTCAAGGAGAACCTCAATCAGCCATAAGTTCCAGTTCGATATTTAAAATCTTCACAATGCACTTAGGTGGACCTTTGATCTCCTGTTCCTTCTCGTTTGTACTGAAAGTTTTAATGGGCAGCACTACACCTTTACTCTACCCTCCCGTCCTGCCACATTTCATGTTTGCTCCCCTCTGTGTCCTAAACAAGACACTTTTCCTTGTATTAGTTTTCTTTACATCACACGGTTAAAATGCCCTACTTTTCCACATTTTTCACAATCCTTCCTGATAGCAGGACACTACGCAAACGAGGCAATGTGGTTGGTGCTCCCACACCTGTATCACGCTGTCACTTTCTCACCTCTTTTATGCATTAGAATGAGCATTGTTCACTCTACACACACTAGCCTCAGTATTAGTCACTTTGCAGACATCTTCATTGCTAGCAGCGTTTTTGTTCACTATTGAAGAATCCATCTTTTCAATTGCTCTAAAACTTTTGCAATAGAAATCACAACATGTAATTTGGGATACCCCATAACCCACAACTGTTCTTATCTCTTTTTGCTCTTCACATTCACTATGATCTGATCCCTTATCATTTCATCCGCCAAGGCCCCAAAATTACATGTCATTGAAAATGACCTTCACGCTGTGAGAAACTCAATAAACGATTCACTTTCTTTCTTTACGACCAGGTGTAGAATTGAAATCTATTCAACACAATACTAGTGGTGGGTTTGAACCTAAGTTCCATCCTTAATTAAGCTTCCTGGTATACATCAATGTCCTCTTTCTCCAATTGAGGTAAAGTTCTAAAAACCACCTGGTCCTCTGATCCCAAACAGTGTAATACTCTTTTTCTTTCTGCACCCATGCGTTGGCCATCAATGGCACTCATATAATTCAGAAATTCCTCTTTCCACCTCACCCATGGCACTACAGGTTCCCCCTTGTTTGGCAGAAACTTAACTGGAGGATCAAACTGCATTTTGAAGATATTAGGTCACAAAAAATCAACAGATTTCCCAAATAAAGTAGAATAACTTTGAAACAAACAAACAAACAAAATAAAACCTGTAAGAGAAAACAATATAAGTTCTCTTTGTCCTGCTTTATAGGTTCCACTGTCAAAAACTGAAGTGTTTTCTGTGGCTTGGCTGCAGAGCTGCAGCCAAGCCACAGCAAACAGCTATGTTCCAGGGGTTGGCACCCTGGGACATAACAGGAGCCGGCTCTGGAGGGTGGCATACCCCAGGGCCATCAGTGGCTCCACAACGGGTGCTGCGCAGCCTCCCTCCAATGTTAAGATAGCCCGGGGGTGGTGGTCCCAGGGACTAATGGGGATCTGAAATGGTACCCCTTCAATATATTTACTCTTTGGTGGTGGTCCCCAGGGCGCGGAGACCACAGCCCCCCGCATACATTTTAATCAATGCCCTGAGGAGGTGGTGGTCCCCGGTGCACGGGGGCTGTGGGCCCCCCTGCATATATTAGAATCAAAGCCCCAGGGAGGTGGTGGTCTGCGGGGGCAGCAGCCCCCCCATATATTAAATTCAAAGCCCTGGTGAGGTGGTGATCCCTGGGGCTGTGGAGGGAGGGCCGGGAGGCCCACCCACACAAACTTATCAATGCCCCCGGTGACCTAACCCACCCGGGGTTGCCATTAAAAAAAAATACAGACCCAGGAGCCCACGCTTCTTTTTGAAAAAAAAATTGGCTGTGAATATTGTGAATTTGCGGTAAAATGATAATTAAAAAAAATGCTTTTTTGCTCTGGGGGGTCGTCGGAGCTAAGGGGTCAGGGTGTCCCCACCCTGGCCTCTTTTATTTCTTTTTTACTTTTTTACTGGAATTTGGCTGAAGCTGAGTCCCAAGATGGCTGCCAACACTTCCTGGTTTGAAGTGTTGGCAGCCAATCAGAGCTGTGCATTTCCCTGCACAAGCTTGTCTTTGTTCATGAATACTTTGTGGCCAGAGATTTACACATTTGAATTTTCCTAAATTTGTCAAAAACTACTGAACGGATTTACACCAAATAAGTGAAAGCGTAATCTGCGTACTGAAAGCTGGCTTTCTGTCAAATTTGGTGTAATTCTGTCCAATGGTTCGGGCTGTAGACGTGTCTAAAGGGCCCATGGGACTTAACATGGGAAACACAATGTTTTTTTACCCCCTTTTTGTTAGCCCCCGCTCGACGTATCACCCTGAAACTTTTCGTGCACAACAAGAATCATCACAATACTTGTTTTGGAAAATTCCGTGACGATTCATCAAATAGTGCCAAAAATATAGGCAAGTCAGAAACACTTTTTCTATGGAAATTTGGTCCTAACTATAACTACCTAGTAGCGACTGCCACTAGGTAATATATATATACATGGCGTGACTGCCGAAACGCGTTCTGGTGTTTCCATATAATTCAATAAAATGAATTCACTCGTACACTGTGTGCCGGAGAATCCTTAGAAGAGAATGAGAAATAGCAGTTATATATATATATATATATATATATATATATATATATATATATATATATATATGAAGCAAAAAGAAAAAAATAATATTCACACACTCGGGTTTCAGGAACAAGAAAAATCAATTTAATCCATACACAACGCGTTTCGACTGACACAGCAGCCTTGGTCACGTGATAAATATCACCAATAAAATACCTTTAAATACTCTCCTAGACTAAACATAAAAATAGGACTATCACCATGTGAATTGAGTAAAAACCACACATAATTACTTTGCAAATATCATTATACTAACAAAACTAGTAATAAATACATTTATGTAATAAATTAATACCCCAAATAAAACTAATATGATTAAAGTGCCATCATTTGCAGTTCCACAACTTTTCACAGGTTCATATTTTTTTGTGTAAATTCATTATTTTATAATCTGTTAAAAGGGGAACAAACACATCAGGAAACAGTGCTATTATGTATTGGAGTTAATATTTCTTTCTAAAACATAATATCTATAATAAAATATTGTTATAAGTTTTAGGAAAGTAAAAAATCAACCAGATAGTACAGATATACACTGCTAATATATCATCACAGGCTAATTCAGGGTCGAAATTTATCTACAATACTAAATTAGGCATTCTTATCTGAATATCTGCAAAGTGGATCACCCAACGGTATTGTGAAAAAATTATGAAAAGTTTTACGGAGAATGAATAGAAGAGAACAAGTAGAGTAGAGATTGATTGATCTCCGTCCGACCCAGAGTATCTGAAAGGAATATCCAAAAATAAAATAAATAAATAAATACCATACTAGCCTTAAAGAACAAATTAATAATTACAAACTAAATTAAAGACAAATATAAAGAGGCAAGTAAACCAACACACCCATGTATATTAAACAGTGCATGATACACACCTCATAAATAATCATCTCCACAATAAACAATAACTATTTACATCTTCAAAAAATTATCTTTGACAAATTAATACACTGGGCAGATAATGTAATTTTATCAACAACCTAATGATTCTCATATAAGTGAGTATTTAATTCTTCCCCCATATTAAAACCTGTCGGGGTCTTGGTCTCTAATTCAATGATATATACTGACTTTTTTTTCCTTAACATTAATTCTCTGTTCCCTCCTCGATGGCATGGAGGAACATGTTCGATACCGAAATAGGAAAGTTTAGTACAATCAGAGTTGTGTTTTTCTTTGAAATGCCTTGCTACCGGATAATGCTCATCATTAGATGTAATAGCTCGCATGTGTTCTAAAATCCGTTTCTTCACACTATGGGGGTTATTCCAACTTTGGAGGAACTGGTAATCCGTCCCAAAAGTGACGGTAAAGTGACGGATATACCACCAGCCGTATTACAAGTCCATTATATCCTATGGAACTCGTAATACGGCTGGTGGTAAATCCGTCACATTTGGGACGGATTACCACCTCCTCCAAAGTTGGAATAACCCCCTATGTTTGGTACTTCCAACATACCAACTCAGGCAAGGACATTCCAAAACATAGATCACAAAGGGGGTACTGCAAGTTATAAATTGAGAAATCTGTCTTGTTTTCCCAGGTTTGCGTAAAACGTATTGTTTCCGCATAATGCTATTCCGACATGCTTTGCAATGGCCACATGGAAAGAAGCCTTGCAAGTTATGTTGTCTCAGTTGTGGAACTGTGGTAATATCATTGGACCTCAGAATATTATGTAAACTTCGACCTCTTCTATAAGTGATCCGTGGTCTTTGCTGTATTGTACCCCCAATTATAGGATCACTTTTTAAAATATCCCAATTCTTTGAAATGATTTTATTAATCTGTCTCGTATCCTCATTATATGTCATAATAAGTCTCGTCCCATCATCGTCATCATCTTCCTCTTGTTTGATAGTATTATCAAAAAGGGTATCAGATCGTTTCATTCCCTTAGTCTTGTCAATTGCTCTTTTGATTACCCAATCTGGATAACCCCGCTGTTTAAACCTTATAATCATCTCACTTTGTTCAGCCTCAAACGCTTCATCAGTACTACTGATTCGTTTTGCTCTCAATAATTCTCCAAAGGGGTTACTCCATTTTAAACTGTCTGGGTGACGACTTGAGGCATGTAGTAAACTATTGCCCGCTGTATGTTTCTGAAATAGTTCAGTAGTAATATTCTGTTCCCTGATCTTTATCAGAATATCCAAAAATTCAATAGAGGAACTACTCATATTGCAGGTCAAACCAATATTCAAATCATTTTTATTCAATTTGTCCACAAACTGAGTAGCCTCTTCTTTCGTTCCTTTCCAAATAATTAAAAGGTCATCAATATATCTAAGCCAAAGGATTGCCTGATTGGCTTCAGGGTATAATTCTTCATTTTTAAAGATAGTCTCCTCCCACCAGGCAAGAAAAAGGCAAGCAAAACTAGGAGCGAAGCATGTACCCATAGCAGTCCCAAGGGTCTGTTGGTACAAAATCCCATTAAACAAAAAGAAATTATTAGTAAGACAATATTTGATCATATCTAATAACATCTCGGTATGGGCCAGATATTTCAACGACCTGGCGCGCAAAAAGTGTTTGCATGCAGTAATACCCTTGTCATGATCTATAATGGTGTACAAAGAGTTGACATCCAACGTCAACAACAAAAAGTCATCTTCCCACACAATACCCTCCAATTTGCCTAAAAAGTCCTTTGTGTCACGGACATACAAGGGTAAATTGATAACAAATTCCCTTAGGAAGTGATCAACATATTTGGAGACATTTTCAAGCACACTACCACAAGAGGATACAATTGGGCGTCCCGGAGGATTACTTTCATTTTTATGGATTTTGGGAAGTATGTACAAGATAGGCAGTTTGGGGAAATCTCTTTTCAAAAAGCAGTATTCCTCCCATATCAACAGGCCTCTATCTTTCCATTACATCAGCAACTGCCAAATCCCAGAAACACTATTGATGTATGCCTCCTTGGTAGTAACCTTGTAAAATAATGTGTTATTCAATTGACGCATAACTTCCTCAATATATCTTTGTTTGTCCATCAATACTATATTACCGCCTTTATCGGCAGGACAGACAACAGTATCCTTGTCTTCAGCCAACTTTGTAATAAAGGATCTCTGTAAACGTGTCAGATTCTGATTGCATCTCGGTTTAAACCAAGTTTTATGACGAAATTTCATTAAATCCTTAACCACCATGTCATAAAATGTATCGATGTTGTCATGATTCATGATGGGGAAAAATGTAGATTTAGGTTTAAAACCCGTGGGAACCGATAAATCGTAAGTAATATTTAACTCATCAAGAATTTGATAAACATTATTAGTTACATTAGCATCTAAATCATTTCTTTCTAGTTCATACAATGTTATTAAGGAATCAACATCACCAATACTCAGCACATCCTGATATTCAGATGTCAGGGGACTAATATCGCCCCCCTCTGATGGATTCTTTAATTTGAACCATTTTTTCAATTTCAATTTCCTAATGAATTTATAGAAATCAATCCTAGTCTCCGCATAGTTGAAGCGTTCAGTGGGGCAAAAAGAAAGACCTAGACATAATGTCAATTTATCGCTCTCAGACAGAACAAAATTAGATAAATTAACAATAGTTTTATTCACCCTGGTGTTATCCATTATATCTGCGAGTTGGAGCTTCTTGTTATTTTTCCCACTTGCCCCATGTTGTAATCGGTTCTTGTTGTAATTTCTAAGTCTTTCTCGCCTCTTCTTGGTCCGCCCCGTCTTCCTCTTCGGCCTGATATCCTGCCCTTGTAATTCGAAGTCTGTCCCTGCTGGTTCTTGGAAATTAGCCTGCCATGACGCAGCAGGCGATATTCGTCTAAAAAAGTAGCTGGTTTGTGGGTAATTTCCTCAATAGATTTTTCACTTTCCGAAGAACTGGGGGTGTCAGACTCCCTTATGCTATCTACATCACTCTCAGAAATAGATTGTCCTTCCTGTAATGGGTGATTCATACGGGGTGACTTGTATAGATGATCAAATTTCCTGCTAAAAGTCAGGATTCTTCCACTCTCATAATCACCAAAATCTCTATGTAACTTCTGTTGTTTTTTGGACTTAATATCATCCTCGTGTTTCTTTAGTCTCAAATTCATGGCTTCCAAAAATTTAGATATTTGGTCCTTTTCAGATCTCACATCAAGGTCATCTCTCATTTTCTTAATATCCTCTAATAGAACTTTTCGATCATGCCAGGCATATTTAATAAGAATTTCGAGCATGTGTCTTGAGCTGATGGCGGAATTGGCTGCTCATTCTTTCAGCATCTCCGGGTTGGGAGTCTCATAGGAAGGGGTAATAAAGATTCGTAAACCCCTAGGAACCATTTGTTGGTCCACATAGTTTTGTAAAGATGTAGCTTCCCACCATTTGGATAATTCAGCTTTACACATTTTCTCCAATTTATACAGTAAAGTCTTTAGGTCATTGTTACTCTCTGGACGATAACTGTAAGGTGTTTTCTTGATAACATCTGTAGAGAACAATGCATGTGCTGCCAATCGTCTCTCGTTTTCAATCTCATCATTCATTCTCCAAAATCAGAAAAAATAAAAATTAAAGAGAAATAAAGGGAACAAGGAAGAAAAAGACTATTCAAAAAACCTGAAACCCCCAGAAAAATTCCTAGTTCCCCTTGCCAAATTCTTAATATATAAAATTTAACAAATGCTGCCAAAACTCTACCAAAAATGCCTTAAATAGGATTTATAAAGATGTACTGTAAAGAATGTGCTATAAAAATATATGTCCTTCTTCTTATGTCTTCTCTCCAAGAGAAAAAGTAAACAAGACGAGAAAAAATTATTATATGTATATCGCACAGTCAGTGCAATGGTTTCAACGTAGGAATCCCGTACTTGTAGTTGTTAACGTTACACAATCGTAACAGCCAGAAAAACACAAATAATAACACACCCGATTAAAGTGTTTCCGTGACAGTCAAGTTGAACACTAAATAATAGTTCTGTAGCAGAAAAAATACACAGTTTTGTTCCGTGTCTTGTCGAATCCTCGTAAATCCTAATGGGATGCTATAATCCCACGTCTAAGATATATATCGGACGGAGATCAATCAAACTCTACTCTACTTGTTCTCTTCTATTCATTCTCCGTAAATTTTTTCATAATTTTTTCACAATACCGTTGGGTGATCCACTTTGCAGATATTCAGATAAGAATGCCTAATTTAGTATTGTAGATACATTTCGACCCTGAATTAGCCTGTGATGATATATTAGCAGTGTATATCTGTACTATCTGGTTGATTTTTTACTTTCCTAAAACTTATAACAATATTTTATTATAGATATTATGTTTTAGAAAGAAATATTAATTCCAATACGTAATAGCACTGTTTCCTGATGTGTTTGTTCCCCTTTTAACAGATTATAAAATAATGAATTTACACAAAAAAATATGAACCTGGGAAAAGTTGTGGAACTGCAAATGATGGCCCTTTATGTCAGGTGCTAGCCGGCGCCTACAGGGCCGATCGGGAGATTGTAGTCATTAGGGACTACACCTCCCATGAAGCCCAGCGCGGTAGAGATCGCGTAAAAGTCGGCGCACCCTGGAAAGGGTGTGCGTTATTTGTGCTAATGAGGCAGGTCGGAGCCTCAACGAAGTAGGAGCGGACGGCGTTCCCCAGGGGGGAATTCATCGGCGGCCGGAAAAGAGGAATGAGATTCATCAGGGCCCCCTCCTGGAAACTGACTTTTTACCGGCAGAAGGAGTTCCTAGCTGCTCCTCCTTTCGAATTCCAAGTACTAAGAAGGTGGTAAGCGGCAAGCTTGCTACTTGCCGGAGGCTATCGCCTTTCTTTATTTCTGCATTCCTTACGGCCAGGTTGTGGGTGACTGTCATATATTGGAGCACTTTACTTTTTGAGGTACCATAATAAAGGAACGGCGATCTTATGAGACATAATCTTTTGGCTTTTTGTTGGCGGCAATTCAGAATGAGATTTACTGTTTGCAGGATTCCAAACAGCCGGGACAAATAATTCTTGTCAACATTCACTGAGATATGAACGAGTTACTTCTTCAAATATACGTGACATTAACGAAAGGCTTAGTGGATTAACTGAATCATAGGAAGAAGTACAAAATAGATTTTCTTCACCTTATTCTTTCTCCTCATGTTTGTTTCGTTATACGTACTGTAGTATTGTTTAGGAGGAAGGGCGGTGAGACCCTTAGGTGATTATTAGTGGCCGTAGTTGGCTTGGGTCATCCATTGGTGATACTGATGGAACATAGTCAGGCTTTGGACTAGTTCTGCCCTTATGAGTTATGGGCAGGCCAGGTCGTTTTGGTTTTAGTGAGACCTTATGAGAATAGACAGACAATGTGATAATTAACACTGTGTATTTTTCTTTACAGTTATCCCGTCCCTGCTGATCCTTCCCCTTCCTTCCCTCGCTTGATTACTCCAATGCACTGTGGTTTTTTATCAGTGACTTGGTGGTGTCAGGAGGTGGACCTTGTTTGCATCACACCGAGTCTGAGGAGTACCTACACCGTGACAGAATAACGCACCCACGAATAATACTCCTCCTGCTCGGTGTAATGCAAAGATGGCATCTATGGATGATGTATTACAGGCGTTAGTGTTAGTGCAGCAAGAGTTGGCAGATTCTAGGGTGGAGGCAGCGGCACTAAGGGACAAGGTAGAAAGGCTTACTAGGAATCCCTTCGATGCCTCAGCATCTACACCGCAGATAACCGTGAACGTCTCCCCTCCAATCCCTTTGGCCAGTCCGGAACGGTTTTCAGGGGACCCCAGGAAAGTTCAGGCTTTTTTAACGCAGTTGTCTCTTCAATTCTCATGTAGACCGGCGTCTTTTCCCTCTAACCTTTCCAGGGTAATGTTCGCTATTTCTTATCTCTCGGGAGATGCAGCCAACTGGGCAGTGCCGTTAGTTAGAAACGATGACCCATTATTATCGGATTGGAATGCCTTTCGGTCGGCCTTTGAGAAGGTGTTTGATCACAGAACAACCACCTTTAGTGCTGATAGAGAATTGCTGGAACTGAGACAGGGGAGGTCTGACCTGGTTACTTATCTTACCACCTTCAATAGACTGGTAGCGGAATCAGAGTGGCCAGAGGAGAAAAGAATGTCTCTCTATTATCAAGGATTAAGAGACGACATGAAGGATATCCTAGCCCAAATAGATCCACAGCCTTCCACGTGTACCGAACTTGTGAATCTTACCTTGAGATTGAATCATCGGCTAGCAGAGAGAAGGGGAGAGCGTAGAGCGGGTGATAGGCGGCCGGTCATTCCAGAAAGAGAGGGGCGACCAGTTCCTAATTCCCATGATTTATGCGGGGAACCTATGGAAGTGGGAGCCGTTAGGGCACCTCTGTCAAAGGCCGAAAAAGAGAGTAGGAGGGTACAGGGGTTGTGCATGTATTGCGGCAGGAAGGGTCATTATGTGAGAGAATGTCCCCAAAAACCAAGAAAAAGGTTCTCCTACTCCCCCACTCAAAAGGCCGCGGTGACGTCAGGGAAGATATCAGAGAAAGAGGATTTGCCCTTTATAGAACCCCTATCGGGGTTCCGGTTGACTTCTTTAACCCTCTTGCCACAAGAAGAAAAGGCGTCACACCTGTTGTTATCCGTAGAGCTGGTGTCCCAAGATCGAAACCATCCTGTATGGGCAATGATAGACTCAGGAGCCACGGGAAATTTCATAGATGAAGGGGTGGTTAAGAGACTGGGACTTCTGAGAATTCCAAGAAAGAACCCCGAAATTGTGTTGGCAGTTGACGGTACACCACTGAAGTCTGGACCCCTTACTGAACAAACTGAGGATGTGGGGTTGGTTTTCAGTGGAGTATCTCCGGCACGCAGAGAAATAATCAGGCTAGATATAATAGAGGCTCCTCAGTATGAAATAATTTTGGGAATGCCCTGGCTAAGAAAGAGCAATCCTGTTATCGATTGGCAAACCAAGACGGTTAGTTTTCAGTCCGTGAGGAGTGAGAAAGTCTGTTCCTTATATGATAACCCCCCCGCGTTAGCGTTGGCTCAAGGGTTACAGTTGGCCACAGTGGTGGAGAAAGCGGTGATATTGCCCTCTGTTTACGCCAAGTTCAAGGATTTGTTCGACGAAGGTCAGGCGGAGACATTGCCACCCCATCGTATATACGATTGCAAGATAGATCTGATTCCGGGAGCACTCCTTCCTTCTTGTAGGGTATATGCTCTATCAGACCCAGAAACCAAACATTTGCGAAGATATCTGGACCGTTTCCTGGAAATCGGGTTCATTAGACCATCTTGTTCTCCGGCAGCTTCTCCACTCTTTTTCATAGCTAAAGCGAATAAAGAGTTGAGAACCTGCATCGATTATCGAATGCTGAACAAGAACACGATAAGGAATAGATACCCTCTTCCCCTCATTCCTGTGTTATTGGAACAGGTGAAAGAGGCAACTATCTATACAAGGTTGGATCTGAAGGGGGCTTACCATCTGGTCAGAATCCGTGAAGGGGATGAATGGAAGACGGCGTTCAAGACCCGTTATGGCCTGTTTGAATACTTGGTAATGCCGTTTGGGTTGTGTAACGCCCCGGCGGCTTTCCAATACTTTCTGAACGATGTTCTCAAAGAATACGTAGACCACTTTGTGATCGTTTATATAGATGACATATTGGTGTATTCTACCTCCTTAGAGCGGCACATGGAACATGTTTCCCTAGTACTCCAGGCATTGCAACAGCACCATCTTTATTGCAAACTGAGCAAATGCGAGTTCCATGTACAGAAGGTTGAGTTCTTGGGGGTGGATTTAAGCCCGGAAGGGTTCTGCATGTCGACAAGAAAAATACAGGCGGTTCAAGAGTGGCCAGTGCCCACTAGTGTGAGAGACGTGCAATGCTTCCTGGGGTTTTCCAATTACTATAGAAGATTCATCTGTCATTTTTCCCACATTGTGTCACCTATAACAAGGTTGCTAAGAAAGGGAGTGTCTTTTGTTTGGTCAGAGGAGGCAGAGGAGGCCTTCTGCTTCTTAAAACAGGCCTTCTGCTCAGCGCCTATACTTCAGCATCCACAGCCAGAAGTACCTTTTATAGTCGAAGCAGATGCCTCGGATATAGCCATTGGGGCTGTGTTATCCCAAAGAAACAAGACCTCGGGACAGCTTCATCCGGTGGCGTTTTTATCTAAGAAGCTATCTGCTGCGGAACTCAACTATACGGTGGCAGAAAAAGAACTACTAGCCATCAAGAAGGCATTTCAGGAATGGAGACACTATCTCTGGGGGGCCCAACACCCGGTCACGGTATATACTGATCACCGAAACCTGCAGTATATGAAGGAGGCTAGACAGCTTACCCAGCGGCAAATGAGGTGGATGCTGTTCTTTTCAGAATATGAGTTTGTAGTAACCTTCCGTCCTGGGGTCGACAATCGCAAGGCAGATTCACTGTCTAGACAAAGGGACGCGAGGAACATCACTTCAAGACCTGATGAAGCAATCATCCAACCGGAAAAAGTGCTTTTTGCCCTTCATATATCTCACTTCCTAGAAAAGGTCTCTAAGCATAAGTCTGCTGCTCAGTGGAAGGAGTGGGCCGAAGTAAGTCAGGACCGTACCCTTAAGCATGGAATACCGTTGCAAGGTAATCGTTTGTATTTACCAACACCTGAACTTCGAATGCAAGCCTTCAATTGGTGTCATGATGCGGTAACAGCTGGTCATCCGGGGTACACCAAAACTGCGCAAATAGTTCAACGACATTTCAGGTGGAAAGGTTGGGCTAAGGACGTTGCGACATGGGTAGCTCGGTGTGAGATATGTGCTCGATCCAAGGGAGAAAACGCGAAGAGCCAGGGCAAGCTGATGCCTTTGCCCACTCTGGAAAAACCATGGCAAACCATCAGCGTGGATTTTGTGGTAGGATTGCCAATGGATCAGGGGTACAATGCTATCATGGTGGTAATCGATAGTCTTACCAAGATGGGTCACTTTCTCCCTTGTAGAAACCTACCTACAGCAAGTCAGACCGCCCATCTAATTCTGTCTCAAGTGGTGCGGTTACATGGTTTACCAAGAACCATTATTTCAGACAGAGGCCCCCAGTTCGTTGCTAGGTTTTGGCGCATGTGGTGCAAGGTTCTGCGCATTGAATCCGCCCTATCCACCAGTTTTCACCCACAAACCGATGGCCAGACGGAGCGTCTCAACCAAACCCTGAAGAAATATCTGAGGTGCTATGCAAAAGACGCGCAGGAATCGTGGGTGTCATTGCTATGGCTGGCCGAACTATCGTACAACAATGCTTGGCATAGCTCGATAAGGGAGTCTTCTTTTCGTGCTAACACAGGGTTCCACGCGGAGATGTTGCCCATAATCATACCTCGGGATGTCACGGATCAACCTACTGTCCATGCTATGGTTAAGAACCTACAATCCATGCCAAAAAAAATACGACTTAATTTGGATAAAGCCAAGGAACAGTATAAGAAATGGGGTGATGTACATCGGCGTGAGGGGCCGGTGTATCAGCCAGGGGACCGAGTGTGGCTTTCCACCAAGTATATACGTTTTAAGATGCGTAGCATCTTTCATCCTCGTTACATTGGTCCTTATGAGGTGGTACGCAAGATAAACCCTGTGGCTTACCGTCTCAACTTACCTGCTTCCTTAAGAATCCATCCGGTGTTTCATTGCAGCCTTTTGAAGCCAGCTCTGTCCGCGACCCGGCGGGCGGTGCCTCCGGTGGTTAGAGACGGGCAGCTGGAGTATGAGGTGCGCAAGGTGTTGGATTCCAAACTACGGGGGGGTAAGTTATGGTACTTGGTGTCGTGGAAAGGGTATGAGGCCGAGGAGGATTCATGGGAGCCGGAAGGCAATGTTCATGCCCCTAGGGCGGTGCAACGGTTTCATGCTTGTCATCCCACTAAACCTGGCCCTAGGAGGCGCTTTGGAGGTGGGCGTACTGTCAGGTGCTAGCCGGCGCCTACAGGGCCGATCGGGAGATTGTAGTCATTAGGGACTACACCTCCCATGAAGCCCAGCGCGGTAGAGATCGCGTAAAAGTCGGCGCACCCTGGAAAGGGTGTGCGTTATTTGTGCTAATGAGGCAGGTCGGAGCCTCAACGAAGTAGGAGCGGACGGCGTTCCCCAGGGGGGAATTCATCGGCGGCCGGAAAAGAGGAATGAGATTCATCAGGGCCCCCTCCTGGAAACTGACTTTTTACCGGCAGAAGGAGTTCCTAGCTGCTCCTCCTTTCGAATTCCAAGTACTAAGAAGGTGGTAAGCGGCAAGCTTGCTACTTGCCGGAGGCTATCGCCTTTCTTTATTTCTGCATTCCTTACGGCCAGGTTGTGGGTGACTGTCATATATTGGAGCACTTTACTTTTTGAGGTACCATAATAAAGGAACGGCGATCTTATGAGACATAATCTTTTGGCTTTTTGTTGGCGGCAATTCAGAATGAGATTTACTGTTTGCAGGATTCCAAACAGCCGGGACAAATAATTCTTGTCAACATTCACTGAGATATGAACGAGTTACTTCTTCAAATATACGTGACATTAACGAAAGGCTTAGTGGGTTAACTGAATCATAGGAAGAAGTACAAAATAGATTTTCTTCACCTTATTCTTTCTCCTCATGTTTGTTTCGTTATACGTACTGTAGTATTGTTTAGGAGGAAGGGCGGTGAGACCCTTAGGTGATTATTAGTGGCCGTAGTTGGCTTGGGTCATCCATTGGTGATACTGATGGAACATAGTCAGGCTTTGGACTAGTTCTGCCCTTATGAGTTATGGGCAGGCCAGGTCGTTTTGGTTTTAGTGAGACCTTATGAGAATAGACAGACAATGTGATAATTAACACTGTGTATTTTTCTTTACAGTTATCCCGTCCCTGCTGATCCTTCCCCTTCCTTCCCTCGCTTGATTACTCCAATGCACTGTGGTTTTTTATCAGTGACTTGGTGGTGTCAGGAGGTGGACCTTGTTTGCATCACACCGAGTCTGAGGAGTACCTACACCGTGACACTTTAATCATATTAGTTTTATTTGGGGTATTAATTTATTACATAAATGTATTTATTACTAGTTTTGTTAGTATAATGATAATTGCAAAGTAATTATGTGTGGTTTTTACTCAATTCACATGGTGATAGTCCTATTTTTATGTTTAGTCTAGGAGAGTATTTAAAGGTATTTTATTGGTGATATTTATCACGTGACCAAGGCTGCTGTGTCAGTCGAAACGCGTTGTGTATGGATTAAATTGATTTTTCTTGTTCCTGAAACCTGAGTGTGCGAATATTATTTTTCTCTTTTTGCTTCATTAATTACCGGCTTGCTCGTACCGGTTTTCGCACCACCCCTCTGGGCTGATTGAGATCTCTTTTCGAGTATTGTGGCTTTTGAATATATATATATATATATATATATATATATATATATATATATATATATATATATATATACAGAAAAAGCATTAAATATGAACGTAAGAAGGCTCTTATGTACAATCATTCATTCTGTCCACTCTCTGAGGTAGCCGTCTGGCAACCTCCTTTGTTTGGCCTCCCTTACACAGGTGTGATGGCAATCTTTCTTGTCTCTTGTCATGGAATTCACTGCTTTGTTTATTGAAGTATTTGGATATCTTTCCAAAGTGGTTTTCACATTAGCAGCATTTCAACACATAACTGGGGATTAAGGTGATCACCTACCTCTGGATGATTATGGGCACTGTTCCAATACAGAACGTTTGTGTGATAATCAAATGCAGTGGTTTTTACAACTTTGACTTCCGTAGGCTCCCACTTAGTCATTACTGGAACCCGGAGACCCCCACTGAATCATTATTGACTTCAAGGGATGCCTACTAAGTCATCACTGGAAGTCAGGGACCCCACCCTAAACAGTTTCAATGAACAACAAAACAAACCAAAAAGTACATAAAAATACATAAAACAATCAATCATCAAACACAAAAACAGATTATTGCAATTTTTATTTAATTCATAAACAATACAGAAAATCTAAATTTAAATTTTGATGGGAAGACTGGAACTTTTTTTAATCCAACTGAGGCCACTCATTGTGCATAATATATTCTGTTTAATGCACTTGCACTGCTCCCACAAATCAATCTGAGGATATTTACTTACTTCTTAGCCTCCAATTTCAAAAACCTTTCCATTTAAAGAACATTTTTAAATATTACAATTTACACTTTGTGTCTTCATTTATATACACTGCATTAATCTGTTCATTTTGTTTAGTTTTCTAAGCAGTTGCGGTCCCCATAAGTAAGCTCTGTGGACCCCCAGGGGTCCCCGAATTACAGGTTAAGAACCACTAGCCTAATACCTTCTTGGTGGTTCAGTCTTGTGTTTTTTCCATCAAACTAATTATGGTACACACCTGGAATCCACGATTTCTAGCCAAAAAGTTCAGGACTGGAGACAGTGTCCGAAATGACTTGGAGTGAGCTGGACACCCTACTGAGATGGTAAATCTGGAAAACCGATAGTCTGCAGACATAGCATGTTTTCTCATTCCTGGGATCATCATGATTTTTCTTTCTCTGTTTAATATTGGTGTGATTTTTTGCGGTACCTGAGCACATTTCTTGCCTTCCTGTTAGAAAATGGGTCTCTAGTTTGCAGAGGTATGCACCTTGTACAAGTGGGGACCACAATCATAGTCAGTGTAAGTCAGTTACACACTGTGAGAAATTGGGTTATTGGTTGACTGGGGTGTGAGCCCTGGTCAAGCAACAGCCAGAATATCTTTCAGGGTGAACCACAAAAAGTCACTAAATTAACCTGTGCTTAACCCTGGGTAGCTTGGCAAAAAAATCAGTCAGGCTTGACTTAGAGGCAATGTATAAAGTATTTATGCAGTACACAAACAACAATAAAGTGTCAACACAACACAATAAAAAACATACCAAACCAATTTAGTAAAATAGAGACAATTGTAATAAGTAATTTGACACCGAAACCATAAATATCCAATTAGTAGAACAAGAGTTATGAAGTTTTAAAGTTTAAGGTTCAAAATAGAGCTTAAAAGCAAAAAAGCACCAACCGTGGATATCTGATCACGCTAGACTGGGACAAAGTCAAAAGTTAAGGCAGTATGAATACACAAAGAGGAACGGGCCAGGTCAGTGCTTACTTTCGAACTTAAAATATTTTTGAAGAAAAAGTCTCTGAGAAGGTAGAAGTTCAGCAGGGCAAGGCTGCAGGGGTATCTGAGGAGGAAGCATCATCGTTGGATAGCCATGGATCGAAGCTGTGGACCTTTGGACTTAGTTGTCAAGATGGAAGTTGAAAATCTCTAGCGGGATGGAGACAGTTCCATGTGATCAGATACCCCTTTCGCAAAAGAGTGCTGAAATGGATCTGCTGCTGGGAAGAAGAACATAGCTGCAGAAGCCACAAAGTCAATCCGACTGGTGATGCACCTCGGGTGGATAGGCGAGCAGGTTGATCACGGTCTCTTCCTGGTTCTCAAAGCACACTTTGGCCAAATTTTGTCCTCAGTTTTGAAAATTGATCATCTGGGAACCTTTAGCACCACAGCCAAGGGTCAGGAGTGGATGGAGACCTCTTGGGGGTTCAGGACTCCCTCAGGCTGGATCTAGGTGCGGGTTCAAAATGGTGGGAGCCTGTTATGGCCCTGTGTTTTTTATACAGGCGGCCAACAAATTAGCCCTTGGACTCACTTCTGGAAGTCCTGGGTGTAGGTGAAGATGCAGGGCTCAACAGAAGGGCTGGCCTCTGAGGGTGTTCACGGCATGCTCCAGGCAGCAAAGCAGTCCTTCCAGGCATAGCAGCATTCTGGGTGAGTGCACAGCAGGTCACAGCAGCCGGCAGTCCTCAGAGTCCTTCCACAGATCCAATAGTGAACTGAAGAGTGAGAGCCCTATTTGTATACACTGGTACCCTGCTCCAGGAAGAAGGTAGGAGAAGTTTCCACAAAGGTTCTTTGAAGTTCCAGGAGTTTCCTCACTTCCCTGCCCCCGGCCTGCAATGAAGCTGCTCCGAATTACTGATGATATGGGTGGCGGGTTGCCACGAGGCCGCTTCGGAGTCCTGATGGGGTGAGGGCCAGGCTGCAACGAAGCCGCACTGCAATCTTGGCTAAATGAGCAGCAAGCTGCCATGAAGCCATCCTGAAATTTTGAGCAAAGGGACTGCTCCTAGCTGGTTGCACTGCAATACAGGGTCATTAAGCCTATTGTGTGGTGGCACAGCACAGCCTATTCAGGTGCAAGTAGGGCTGTGCTCTGCGTCCTCTACCCACACCATCCTGTCAGCGGGAAAGCCATTCAGGCTCTGCTAATACCACTATTGTGTGACTGTCTGCAGTGAATTCACAAAGTCTCAACTGTCAGTTACACCCAGTCATGTGACCTAATGCAGGCTGCAGGCACAGAAGGCTAAGGGCAGGAAAATGCCAACTTTGTAAAAGTGGCATTTTCAAACTTGTAATGATAAATTCGACTTTACCATTAAAGAGAGGTTATCATTACAAGTTCATATGTACCAAACATGCCATATCTATCTCCTCTCATTTACGAATTACAGATTATTAAATGTAAAAAGGAATCCCCAATGTTATCCAATGGAAGTGCTAGGCCTCACAGTAGTGAAAAACAAATTTGGGAGTTTTTCACTCCTATGACATGTAGAACTTAAAAGTACATGTCCTCCCTTTTAATTACACATCACCCTGTCCTATGGGCTACCTAGGGCCTAACTTAGGGGTGACATATGTAATAAAATGGACATTTAAGGCTTGGCTAGGGGTTTTAAATGCCAAGTCAACATGACAGTGGGACACTGCATCCAGGCTGGAATGGCAGGCCTGGGCATGTTTTAAAGTGTGGGGGCACAATGTGCTGTAGGCCCACTGGCAGCATTTAATTTACAGGTGCAGGATATATGACATATGACTCTACAAGGGACTTACATGTAAATTAAATGTGCCCATCAAACCATGTTTTAGGGGAGTGAACACAAGCACATTAGCACTGGTTAGCAGTGGTAAAATGCACATAGTCCTAAGGCCAACAAGGCAAAAAGTAGGAGGAGAAAGGCAAAAAGTTTGGGAGTGACCCTGTAGAGAGGGCCATTTCCAACACTCACCATCAGTTAACCTGTGCTCACCCTCTGGTAGTTTGGCACAGAGCAGGCAGGCTTAACTTAGGGGGACAATGTGTAAATTATTTGTGCAACACTTCAAACAATAAAACAGTGAAAACAACACACAAAGACAATCCACACTAGGTTAACAATTGAGCTTAATTTAATGAACAAAACAAGACCAAAACAACAAAACTCCAATAAGCAGACGTCGAGATATGAATTTTTAAAGAATAACTGCAAATATATTGCTTAGAAAGCATAAATCGCCAACAGGGGCTATCTGATCAAGCAAGACCGGGTCTTAGGCCGACCGCAATGGAGCACAGTTCGGATACAGGGACCAACCTTGTCCCGTTGAACTAGTACCTTGTTGCACCGTTGTTAGAAATTGGGTCTCTAGTTGGGAGGGGTATTCACCTGGTCCAAGTACGGACCACAATCCTTGTTATAGCAAGTTAAATACACAACCTAAGTTAAACTGTGCTCACCCTCTGGTAGCTTGGCACAGAGCAGGAAGGCTTAACTTAGAAGGCAAGGTGTAAAGTATTTGTGCAACACACTTACAGTCATCAAAATTACAAACCACAGAAAGGACTCCACATGGGTGTGTTAAAAATAGAGGTTATTTATCTGAATAGATCAAGACCAAAAACAACAAAAATCCGATGAGTATTCATTTTAAAAAAATATCACATTAAGCGCACTGTGCATGAGGCTTATTTTAGAGTCTTTATGGTATTGTGCGAGAATATGGGTGCCCTTCTGTGAGGAGCACAGAATGGGTTGATTGTCGCTGTCGGGAGTGGCCATGGTGAACAGTACAAGGTATTATATCCTCGGTATGCAGAGAGTGCAGCAGAGGTTTAAAGGTCACTTGGGCCTAGGGGTCCAAGTAGACACTGTTGCTGCCACAGGTTGAGGCAAAGTGATCTGAGTCGGGCCACCGAGACAGCGAGAAGCAGTGTCGCATTCAAGCGTGACTAACCTGTTTGGGAAGGCCAGTGCGTATTGTGCATCTCTGTCACTTGAGGACATGGGCAGCGTCCCGCACTGAAGCAGCTCTGAAGTCCTGGTGAAATGGGTGGCAGGTTGCTGTGAGGCCGCACCAAAGTCCTGATGGGGCAAGCGGCAGGCCTTAACGAAGCTGCACTGAAATCTTGGCTAAATGAGTGTCGAGCTGCCACAGTAACTGACAGGCTGCAGCAAAGCCGCGTTGAGAACATGGTTAGATGAGCAGCAGGTTGCTATGAAGCAGCACTGAAATCTTGGTTAAATGAGCAGCGGGCTGCAACAAATCTGCACTGAAGTGTTGATTAAGTGAGCAGCAAGCTGCAATGAAGTAGCGCATGAGGACTTTGATGTCCCGGAGACATGGCGTAGAACTGAGGGCAAGTCGGAAGGTCCTTGTAGTCCCTCTTGAGGAGATAGTTGAGCCTTGGGTTGCAAGACAGAGATCAGCTAGCAGCAAAGCAGCTAAGCAAAGCAGTACAGCAGTTCCTTGACACTGTCAGGCACAGCAAAGTATCAATCCTTCAGCACAGCAGTCTTTACTCCAGCAGAGTTTCCTTGAGTCCAGAAGTGTACTGACTTTAGTGGGTCAGAGGCCTAGTACTTATACTAAAAAATGCCTTTGATGTGAAGGATGACCTCAAAAGGTTTCAGTGCAGTGAAAAGGTCCCCCTTCCACTTGAGCCCGGCTCCAGACTATCAGTGGTGGATAATCAGCCCCATTGTGAAGGCTCTGGCTGTTACCCTTTAAGATGTAAGTAGGAGCCCTTCCTAACCGCCTCCCCAGGAAGACCCATCAGAATGCAGATGAATGCAGATGCAGCTGAGTATCCTGTGTTGTGGGTGTCGAGAGGGAATGCACAAGTGTAAATGTCACCTAGCCCAGGGCAGACATGTATTGGAAACAGGCTGTAGGAACTCAGTGCAGCGAGGGCAAAAAACTGCCCACTTTCTAAAAGTGGCATTTCTGGAATAGTAATAATAAATCCGAGTTCACCAGTATTAAAGTATTAAGGTATTATAAGGAATTCCCAATATTGGCCCATGAGAGGGGCAGGCCTCATAGTAATGAAAAATGTATTTGGCAGTTTTCCATTACTAGGACATGGAAGCCCTAAAAGTACATGCCTTGCCTTTTTACTTACACAGCATCCTGCCTTATGGGCTACCTAGGACCTACCCTAGGGGTGACTTATATGCAAGAAAAGGGGAGCTTAAAGTTTGACAAGAGGTTTTAAATGCCAAGTCAGGGTGGTCGTGAAACTGCACACACAGGCTGTGCACTGGCAGGCCGAGACATGATTACAGGGCTACCTAAGTGGGTGGCACAACCAGTGCTGCAGGTCCACAAGTAGCATTTAGGGAGAAGCACATGCACTTTAGCACTGGTTAGCAGTGATAAGTGCTCAGAGTCACCTAAGGCCACCCAAAAGATACAGCAACAAAAAAGGAAGTAAAAGGCAAAAAGTCTGGGGTAAAACCACCCTAAGGATGCCAGGTCTAACAACCGTCAACGGGCCCGAGGTGTGGAGAAGAGGTGATGGTCATCATCGATTTGGCTGGATGTAGGTGATGTGTTGGTTCCAAGCTGCACAATCACAGATGCGTTGGCTGTGGTTTCTTAGTGATGTAGACGATGCGCCGTTGTCGAGCTGTGCAGCCGGTGATGCAATGTCTTTGTCCTCAGCGGCGGTGTGTTGATGTTGAGTGGAGATGCATCAGTTCCTACTGGTGCATCGACGGCGACGGGTTGATTTTGCAGTTGCAGGACTTTATACCCACATCCAAGGGCCCAGGACTGGATTGGCATCACTTGGCAGGGCAAGACTTGCAACAAGCAAAGTCCAGGTGCTGTTGCAGGATAAAGTAAAGTCTTTGATGTCCCTGAGACTTCAGAAAAAGGAGGCAAGCCAGCAATCCCTTGGAGTCACTTTGGTTCTGGGGATGTAGAGATGCAGGTCCAGTCCTTCTCACTCCCAGGCAGAGGGTGGCAGCAGACCGCAGGTTAGGCACAGCAGGGCAGGGCAGCAGCGCAGAAGCCCAGGAAAATCCATCAGGTTGGCAATCCCTTCACCAGCACAGCAGTCCTTCCTGGCAGAATGCCCTCAGGTCCAGAAGTGTAAATTTATTTGGTGGGGTATGGGGTCCAGTTTTTATACCCAGTGGTGCCTTTGAAGCAGGGAAGACTTCAAAGAGAGGCCTTTGATGCACAGTGTCCCTGCCCTTCCTGTCCTAGCTCCAGACACACTATACAGGGGGTTATGCAGCCCTTTGTGTGTGATGAGGACACAGCACATTTAGGTGTAAATGTCAGCTCTTCCCTCCAATCCTGCCTAGGATGGGTCATCGGGATGCTGATGGCCCATTAAGTCACACCTCACTCACTTTGTGTGTGGCTGTCTGGAGGGAATGCACAAGTTCCCAGCTGTCACTCACTCAGACATGTATTCAGAGACAGGCAGAAGGCACTCAATGGTTAAAGGAAGAAAATGCAAACTTTCTACATCAACTTAAAATCGGACTTCGCCATAAGTTGTGATTTTGAATTATGATTCCAGGGACACCAAACTTGGTGGTCCCATCTCTTCCCAATTGGAAATTACACTTATGAAATGTAATAAGATAATCCCAATGTTATCCTATGGGAGGGACAGGCCTTGCAGTAGTTTTTCACTATCTGGACAAGTAAAACTTAAAAGTACATGTCCAACTTTTTAACTGCACTGCACCATGCCCTTGGGCTGTTCAAGGCCTACTTTAAGGGTGACATATGTATTAAAAAGGAAGGTTTTGGCCTGGCAAGAGGGTTAGCTTACCAGGTTGACAGGGCTGTTTAAAACTACACACACAGGCTCTGCAATGGCAGGCCTGAATCATGTTTAAAGGGCTACTGAAGTGGGTGGCACAATCAGTGCTGCAGGCTTACCAGTAATATTCCATATACAGGCCACGGATACATGTGGTTTACTAGGGACTGATAAATAAATTAAATATGCCAATCACGGATAAGCCAATGTTACCATGTTTTAAACAGAGAGCACATGCACTTTAACACTGGTTCTCAGTGGTAAAGTGCCCAGAGTCCTAAAAACAGAAAAAACGAGGTCAGCAAAACAGGAGGTCAGAAAGCAAAAAGGTTAGGGGAAACCGCATGCCCATTATGGGACGGAAGAGAGAGAGAAAGAGAATGGAAGGAATGCGGGGTGAGCCTCAGGCCCCCTCAGACATAGGCGGCTCCCTACACCCTGTGGGAGCCAGCATTGCACCCCCAAAGCAGGGAGATGCTTTTAATAGCAGCTCAATGCTTGCGGATGCAATGTTTTAATCTGTATTTCCTGCACTTGTATTTGCCAGGCCCATCGGCCAACCCTCCTGCATACACCCACATCCAAGCTTCTTTACAGTGTGTGTGTGTTTTTTTTCCAATATTTCTCTGGATCCGCGGTTCCACCAGTGGAAACGCAGGTCTAAATCTGCAGTTCCACTCATGGAACTGTAGTTCCACAGATCGGACGAAAAAACATTATTGGGCAATTTTTTGCCCACGACCCCTCTGTCTGTCCTATGGGGTCAGGATACCTGTATCCTGACCGCTTACGTGTTTTTTCACTCTCCTTTTCCCACCCCCGAGCCAATGCGACAATCAAAATGGCAGCTGCAACCTTTTCTGTCAGGTTGTGACCAGCCAATCAGGGCCTTGCTTTCCCCCCCGGATTCGTGAATCCAGGCCCGGATCTGGGGAGGATCCGCGTCCCTATATATCTATATTCTTTGGCCTTAAATTACTCCGAAACTACTGAACAGATTTAAACCAAACCACAAAATGTGTGATCTGCGGAACATAATTTAGCTTTGTGCCAAATTTGGTGTGATTCCGATAAGCGGTTCGGGCTGTAGGCATGTCTTCCTATGGAAAAATGAATGGGGAAAAATAATTTTGTGACTGACCCCCCCCCTCTTTTTCTCAGCCCCCTGTTGAAGGATCACTCTGAAACTTTCAAGACAGAAGCTGAACTTAGCAAAGTATAAGTTTTGACAATTTTGTAAAGATTCCTCAAGCGGCGCCAAAGTTATAGGCAAAACAAAAAAAGCTTTTTCTATAGAAACTAGGTCCTAACTATAACTATCTAGTAGCGACTGCCCATGGTGTAGGAATTGCCTGTTTCCATTTGCTCTCTTTCAAGTGTCTGTGAACTAATTATGTTTCTTTATTGGGTTCAATATCTAGTTGTTTTGATACTGGAGTAATAAATTGCACCCATCATATAGGATTTGCCTATATGATGGGTTCATACAGACAAGGGTCAAATAACTCTAAGATGGCTGTCAATGGAGTCAACAAAGAGGGACTATTAAAGGTCAACCACTTTCCATTTCATAGTTCATTTCTCAGAATTGAGACTAATGCAAGATAGCCATACCACATCAATTTTTAAGAGTGAGTACCAGTGCCAGAGCCTGTACTTGCTAAGATTAGGAGGGTCAGCTCAGCTCTAGGTACTCAATTTTGATGGGCCAGGCACGTCTGCCTTATGCAATACCAGCTAAGATGTGCACTCTTACGTAGGTGCACGCACATGGTCAATACATTACCAGAGCTACAAGGAACAGCTTTGCTTTCATTGTGAAGGCACATATGATATTTCATTTGCATGATAAGGAATATCAGTAGTAGCCAAGCATGGCACTTTAACACTGTGGGAGACGCAATGTGGCTTATTAGGACACAGGGTGAGGGCTTCCCATTGTCAGATGTAAGCAGGTATGTGGGCTCAGACAAAGGAGCATGCAGGCATTTTCTAGAAGAGAAGTCTTGTGTTTATAGTTTCACAGGTGTGGAATGTACACTGAGCTTGTTACACCTAGTTTTTCTGTTAACCAACCATTCAACAGGCAGGGCTGGACACAAACACCTGCTTAGTGCCAGGATACCCTTGTTGGTGATAGTGTGCTTTACAAATACACAAAACATAACATAATTCTAGTCCCCCTGCAATGTGTTAGAGAATATACAAATCAATCAGTTTATTTTAATCACAGTTCATCCTTTTACCAATCAAAGACTTGCTCGTCAGTGCTGGAAAGATACTGACGTGTTTTATGATTCTCGTCATTCATAAGAGAAGAGTATTCCTACATAGGGGGTGTATACAGCTGCTTGTAAGATGATGAAGTGAAATACCAAATGAGGCCTTGGTACAGGCTCCATGGCTGAGATAGCCACTTAACTACAGAATTGTATTTTATTATATTGCAACATTTACATATTGCTCACTACCACTATGTGGGACACCAAAGCGGTTGCCTACCAGGTAGCACTGTACATGGTGTAGAGTATATACCTGAGTCTTTGTTTACTCTGCTTTGATCCTATGTGAGAAGTATTTCCATGCCTTGTGTGTTGATACCAAAGGTGAGGTTATTGTGTTACGGGATGCATCGCTTTACAGAGTGATGGATAAAGAAGTGTGAAAGAGAGGAGCTCAGTTTATGGTTTTCAGGAAACAGCTTTCTGGTCTCTTTATGGCATTTTTTATGATCATAAGTCCACTTATCTGTTTACTTCACTTAATTGTCCATTCTGAAATTTTTGTTTTCGTTTATGGTACTGCTCATGCATTGGTTGGAAAGAGAAATGGTGGCAAGATCTCCTAGGATGTACCTTTGGTAATGTCACCCCATATCTAATTGTCATTGTGAGATGTTAAAACATGGACAGAGTATGTAGCTTGTTGGAACCTGCAGTGGTGGACTAACTTAAAGTCCTCTGTTGGCCAGTGGCATGTGGCATATTTCTTCAGTTATTCCTTGCCTATTCAGTTGGTGATCTGTGATTTAATTATGTGAATTGGTACATCGCTTGGCTTTTGTGTCTTATGTTAGTGTAACAGTGTTAAGCAGCATAAGGGAACTATTATGCAGCCTGTATGAACTAGAATCGACATCCAGAATGTTGAGTGTTATTGTACTAGCATTAGTGTAGAACTGGAGGGTCATATATTTTATAGCATTGTAAGTGCATTTATATAGTGCCTACTGCCCTTGGCAAGGCATTGAAGAACTTTACACAAGACAGCATGCTGTTCCAAAACCCAACGTTAGTGTTTCTCAAGTGGTTATTGGGATTAGTCTTGTGCTCTTAAAGCAACCATTCCATGCATGTACTCCAGCACCTATGTAGTATATTAAATAGTATATTAAATAATATGGGTTGGGTGTGATCTTTATTGGGGCTATATGTGAATGTGTGCAAATTGTTAGTGGTGTTAATAGACGGGCTAAAGAGAATTAGGTTGCAGAGGAATGACTTTTGAAGGAAAGGCTGTGGTCTTTGGAATGAGCAGTGGACAAATTGCAGAAATTCAATAACAGTGATTAAGGCAAAAACATTTGTCACTTACAGCAGGCTGTGCTTAGAGACAGGAGACTTGCAGGGGGTTAGAAAGTAAAGAGGGGTCCATTTGGAACAAAATGACAGGCAACAACTCAAAGATTTAAATCAAAGTCCAGATCAATTTTTATAGGAATACAGTGGAGACTTTTTGAGATTGCATTCAACAATTTGTGGATACGCAACTGTAGACAATAACAAAATTATCTCCATGTGGCATAGTGTTTTATTGAGTACTTTTCATAAGCACTAGAATCAGTTGAACAGTCTATTCCCTCAAAGGCTACTCACAGACCACTCCTTTAGAAAGAGCAGCTGATCCACTCAAGGGCTGAAAGCATAAAGTAGTGGCTGGGTGCATAAATATGGAAATATCAAAAGCTTTAAGCTATGCTCAAAAGTAGCAGTAACTTCATGATCATACCAATGGGAGAGAGTGTATGGGATAAATAATGAAACATCGAAAAGGAGATTCTGGAAATGCTGCAGTGGGTGCTTTCTGATGCTCACCCTTAAAGTTTGTCTCACAGTGTTAATTATAAAAAGCAAAGTGGGATCCATTTTGGATACTCCTGGTTGTGGTATGGCACAAGACGAAAGTAAGGATTACTTGCTCAGACAGCGGCAATGGATTGCCTGTATTTCTGTGGTTGGAGCGTTGAGACCCAGACTATGAAGTGAGGAGGATATAGACAGGGATATCTTTAGTAATTCCACGACCCTTGTTAGAAAGGGGTTACTCATTAGTTCTTCATGAGCACTGGCAGTGGTGGATGGTAAGGTGGATATTGGGACTGCTATTTTTGTTGTATAAACTGAGGACGTTTCTAGCCAGGCCTGCCATTTGTCTGTCCCTAATTGCTGCTTCAAAAAGGTTAATGACAGTAGGGCGCAGAGATGTCATACTTTAAGGGGGTCATCCTTTCGATATTCCTACTTGGAGCCAACCCCTGTGCTTCCTGCTGTGAGAAGCATCACTCTAGACAAAGACTGGGAGCATGAGAAGGATACTTGAAATAGAACCAATTCAAACTTGTTCTGCAGCATGAGACAGTTCCATTTGCACTATTGTTCCATATGCACCATACCCTGACCAATGCTAAACCTTGAGAAGGCTGGCCAAGGCCAATTTGCAGCAATGTGCCCCCTACTTCCTCCACTATGCATTTGCCTCAGAGGAAACTTCCGACCTATATACAAGTCCTTGCAGAACATCTTCTGCCATCAATGAGCTTGCACTAAGTTGACTCGCAAAACGTCACAGGGTGTGACAAAGGGATGAAACTGCACCCTCACTCTAAACATCACACAAGACACAAAAACTGTTTCCTTTACTTAGTATCAAAGCCTTTGTCTAATCACGATGAATGTTTAAAAACTGATATTGTACCTCACAAAATCTATACTGATGTATTCACTAAACACCCAAACATTATTTTGAATATATTATTTTTTTCAAATAGCCATTATTTCAATTTCATCAAAAATACAATCAAAAATATAACTAGATTACACAAATCACTAGGAGAATTACCAGTTCAAAACATTGATCAAGCTCTACAACTACCACAGTAATGATTCATAGAGTCCAATGAAATGTCAAAAACATGGTCCCTATTGTCTGTCTTGTAGCTGCCTGAAATTTGGCAAAGGTATCAGTCATATTTTCACATCCTCCTTGGACGGCGTACAACAGTGGACAAATTAAAACCTTTGACATACATTTCGGTGAAACAATCCTATATAAGCCTATTCTTCGTTATGACTATCCATAGCCTAGCAGTGGATCATAGTAGAAGAACTTCAACCTCATCAAATTATTGTAGGGCAATGCGAGTCAGCTTCAAAAACAACTGGAATGATTTTACTTAACATGCATTTGAAGATATTTGAAAGTGCATGTTACATCATAAATTTGTAGATATATGAGTCCACATCAAGTGATCATTCATTACGAAAAACATTAATCATAAACCCACTCAAATTTGACCTGTTCGGTCTACATGTACATAAAAACAGACCAAGCAACATATTTTTGCTCCTGCCAGCGACACATTGTCATTCTTTGGATACAAGATTATAGATAGAAATAGAAAGACATAGAAATCAGAAAATATACATATTTTTCTCTAACAATATTGAAGTACATGTCCACAATAAAGGGATCCATATTATCAGTATCACATGAATCACATTTAATGACCAATGATTACAATTTAGTTAATAAATGAAAACAAGAATATATAGTATGAAGAGGTCAAGTATGGCAGATGCAGAGGAAGATGTGAAACCTGTATTTGCCAGGCATGCCCGAGAAAGGAGACTGTTTGCTCCTACTACAGCATATACGAAAGCCATATGCAACCGGAGTATCCATAAATCTCACTCATAATCAAAGACTGAATTTCAAAGAAGACCTCCCTAAAAAAATAGAACATTCTTATTATAGTAATTTCCAAACTATATACACATACCTGATACCAGGGATATCGGTGTGGCCTTTCAAACAATGACCAGGTAATCATTTCACATTCTACATCAGCAAATACCCTGAGTTAAACCAAAAACCAAAATTTTTTTTTTAGAGAAATCAAAACAAAGGTTCTATAAACTGTAATATATCACTTCCAAAAATGTTGATAAACCTCTGACTCCACAATCTAATCTACAACAAGCCTACAATAATGAACTAACCAATATTGCTAGGGTTTATGACCCCAAGTGTGAAAGATACGCTAGTCTCCCATAGCCCCAATTCAGATATAGCCTTGAGGAATAAAAGACAAAGCGGTGGCCACTGCTTGGCTGGATATATTCCCAAAGATTCAGGGAAAATAACTAAAGCCTGTAGGAATGGTCTAATCTTCCTTTCTTAGTTTGTCAGTATGTCCACATGGCATGACGGTAAATACGGGACAATACTGTATAGACAAACAAACTTTTCTGAATGTTAAGTCCCAAGTTAAACCCAAATTAGATAGGGCCTGAATCAACTGCACTGCAAGGTACAAAGTCCTTCGGCAAAAATGTATACTATTAAGTGTTATGAAGTGAAAGTAACTTTCAGAAAATTACCTTTTCCCTGCCAGATGTTCATGCATTTGCTTTCATACTCCCGCCAGCCAATAATCAGCATTTGAATAGGTGTGAGAAGGTTGTGAAATGCTTCCTAGGAGCAAAGAATAAGTTGACCTGAATGGGAAGAGATAACTCATCTGTACTTCCAAGAATAAGCAGGGAAGGTCTTGGAACATCCTTTTTGACCTAACAGTGTCAACTCCTGCGTGGTTTACACATAACACTTTGGAGTGTACTTGAAAGAAAGGGAAAAAGGCCGCTAAAACAATTCATGTGTATCCATTGTCTGGTTGCTGGTAAATCCTACTTTTGTTCTACCTGAGATCTGTCCCTGGGTTTATTGGGGGAACAGTGGCTGCTTCAAACTTGATTTTAGTGTAAGGTTTGGGAGGGTAATGGGATTACCATAGTACACTCCCCACGCATACCCAGCCCTCAGAGCCCAAGTTGACTGTCCCTGAAGACTTTTGCCATTTTGAAAATGCCAGAATTAGGTAGGGTTGGTCCCAGGTACTTTTACTCCATTGGTTAGGCTGTGTCCAGGTGTCATTCCCACCCACTAGCAAGTGCCAGAAATGCATGTGGCACCCCTAAGCACCTACTTCAGAACGGTTTTTTGCCTGAGGAAAAACAGAAGAGGACTGAACCTGCTGTCTGTGACCTGAGAGGAGTCCTAAAGGACTGGGCCTGTTCCTTCTTGTACCCAGGACAAAGATGTGGACTTCAAAGATCATATGGCTGACCTCCTGTAAAAGCCACAGGGACACAAGAAGCTAAACGTTGCATTTTGTGAAACTGCCTTACTGACTTGTGGCAACTGGGCCTGATCTGGACTCTGCTGTTGTCCTCTGCCTCTCCCCTATGAGTCCCTAAGTGCTTCCACTGAGGTCCATGGGGGGGCTTTAAAAGTGTATTCCTATGGAGGGTTGGGAATTAAAGGATGAAAGTCAGAAGGTCAAATCTTTGACCAGACGGGCCTGCTTGGTTTAACTGACCCACAGTCCATTGTAATTAGCGCCAAACTGTGCCTCAGTCCAGGTCTACCACAACTATTGAATATCATTGGCACTTTGTGTTTCTTAGCACTGTTCTTACATAAAAACTTTAAAGATTTATATCTCTGGTTCACTTTATTGGGTTTTGTCATTTCAGTGCCACTTGTTTGTTACATTTTACTTAAATTGTCTAGTTCAGTGTGGGGTTTCTATTGTTTTGTATTCTGACTTTATTACTGTTTTGCTATTTAATAAATAAATACTTACACATTGCCCTATGTTAAGCCTATCCGCTCTGTGTCATAGCTACAGGGCGTTGAGTTCAGATTAATTTAGAGATTTTAAACGTTCCCTCTGACAAGCGTTGTGATTACCCTGTGAGGTGGGTAGTTGTCCACCCAATTAATAATACAGTTTATTGCAAACTGCAATTGAAAAGTGTCAAAAAGAAAAGTTTGTGAAGGGATGAGAATCCTTTCCTTGTGTAAAAAAGTGCAAAAGTGTGAGTATATAATTCTTACAGGATGCCTCCTAAAACTGTATTTAGAAATGCAATCTAAATCCTGAATACAAATAGTTTACTGGAATACTTTTCTATATCTAGTTCAGTCTTTTGTTGAATCCAAAAGTATTGTAACCAGTCTGCAAGGTTTCACTTAACTCTTGCAACAGGGTTGCAGTATGTATCTTGATTGACTAGCAAAGACAGTAGGTCATATTTATACTCTGTGTGCACAGTTTGTGCATCCCCCTACCGCCACACACCGCCGGCTGATGTCTTTTCTTTTGACGCTAGCCGAACCTTATCGCCGGCTTGCGCCATTCCATAAAATGGCACCGGCTTGCGCTCAGGAATGGCGCAAGCTGGCGGTAAACTTTTTGACGCAAAACTGTGTTTGCGCAGTTTTGCGTCAAAAAGTATAACTATGGGCCACTATGGCTTACAAGGAACTTATATTCTATGTTTTAAAAATGTCCGTAACCGCCTGCAATCCTTGTGAGAATTGGTTCATAGGACATAAACCTAACTTGACTGGACTCAGCCATCTTGTGTAGCACATCAAGCAAGACGCAAACTCTCTTTCCAGTGGGGCCAGCACTTCAGACACACGCCAAGCCTTTCCCGCTCCTGAATGCACACACCATCAGAGTATTATGATTCTGTGCTAGTCAAGTGAGAAAAGGTGAGTGTGGCCTATAGATCATAACACTGAGCAGTGGGTCTCACCTGAGCATGTTTGGAATTTCACCACAGCTGCTTAACCAACAAATAAGTGCCTCCTAAGAAAGGAATAGTCTCTTCTGATGAAGAGCACCCACCATAAAACGTGTAAAGAAATTTCAAGCACTGGTGGGTGTTACCTAGCTCCTAAAACTTTAAAATTATTATTAAAATGAACAGTTTGAACAGCATTAAACATTGTACATTGAGAGGACTTGTGCAATGTGTCAAGTGTGGAAACCATCTCTCTGAAATTGTGACTTTGCCTTCACTTACTTTCTTTACTTTTTTTTAATTTGATTGCAATTGCTTCATGACATGTAATATGTCAAGCAAGAGTCTTCTTGGTTTGACTGACCTTTTATCCTCAAAGGCACTGCCAAACTCCAGACTGTAACAGGATATCTAGCAGTGCTCAAGAAAATAATTCAAAAAGAACAGATGATGGATGGAATGCTGAACAATGCACATATTCACCCCAGTCAGATCTGGGTTTAATCCATTGTTTTTTTGCTCACCACGCCACCCCAGTTTGGACCCAGCCATATGCAAATCACTCTTGACCCTGTTCCCCAGGGGAACAGTCCAGCCCAAACTGCCAAGCCAGGTCCTCCTTGAACCAGAAACAAGCATCCTAGGACCGGTTTTAGGGTTTCACCCTTAATTAGCCAGGTTAGCTTGAATCTAGTGGCGCAGTGAGCATGGGACTGACGTCTGAGCATACCCTTCCCACATAGAGTGACAAATGAAAAAAGAAAAGATGATGGCCGGAATGCTGAACAATGCAAACATTCAACCCCAGTCACAAAGATCTGGATTTAATCCATTGTTTTTTTGCTCGCCATGCCACCCCAGTTTGGATTCAGCCATAGGCAAATCAGTCTTGACCCTGTTCCCCATGGGAACAGTCCACTCTGAACTACCAAGCCAGGTCCTCCCTGTACCAGAAACAAGCATCCTAGGACCGGTTTCAGGGTATTACCCTTCATCATCCAGGCTAACTTGAATCTAGTGGCGCAGTGAGCACGGGGCCCATGTCTGGTCATACCCTTCCCACTTAGGGTGACAAATACAAAAATAACAGATGAGGGAAGGAATGCTGAACAATGCAAACATTCACCCCATTCACAAAGATCTGGGTTTAATCCATCATTTTTTTGCTCACCACACCACCCCAGTTTGGACCTAGTCACGTTCTCTGTACTGGGAGTGAATGTTTTACATTGTACAGCATTCCGTTCATCACTTGTTCTTTTTGCAATTGTTGCCCTAAGTGGGACAGGTATGTCCAGACGTAGGTCCCATGCACCCTATGCCATTGGAGTCAAGCTAGCCTGGCTGAGGATGGGTGATACCGCGAAACTGGTCCCAGGATGCTTGTTTACAGTCCACGGAGGACCTGGGCTTGCACTTTGGGCTGGACTGTTTCCATGGGGAACATGGTCAAGACTGATTTACATATGGCTGGATCCACACTGGAATGGCATGGGTAGCTAAAAAACAATGGATTTAGGTCCAGATCTGTGTACTGGGGGTGAATGTTTGAAATTGTTCAGCATTCCGTCCATCATTTGTTCTTTTTGCAATTGTTGCCCTACGTGGGGCGGGTATGCCTAGACGTGGGCCCCCTGCTCCCCATGCCACTGGAGTCAAGCTAGCCTGGCTGAGAAGGGCTGATACCCCGAAACCGGTCCCAGGATGTTTGTTTCCAGTCCAGGGAAGACCTGGCCTGGCTGTTTGGGCTGGACTGTTCCCATGGGGAACAGGGTCAAGAGTGATTTGCATATGGCTGGGTCCAAATTGGAATGGCGTGGGTAGCAAAAAAACTATGGATTTACGCCCAGATCTCTGTATGGGGGTGAACGTTTGACATTGTTCAGCATTCCGTCCATCACTTGTTCTTTATGGAATTGTTGCCCCAGGAAAATAATTCAGCAGGAATGGAAAAAACTGAAGACCAGTAAAATCCTTCTAACTGACCAGCCCAAGCAGCAAGGCGATGAGGCGTGAAGATATACAGGAATGGAGAGAACGCAGAGTCCACAAGGTCCGGTGAGTGAGTAATAATACAGAAACAATTGCGATCTAACTGGACCTTAAAATGGAGTCCTTCAATAGTAGAGAACATGACATGACATCATTCGAGAGGAAAAAGGTTCAGCCATCTTGGATTGGGAAGGAATAATTATATATATAATATATGTTCTATTAAACTAATAAAGCCTTTTATTTGCCTATATTTCATACGCCCATCTTAATATTAGGCAAGACACAAAGATTTCTGACCTTTTCCCCTTTTTTTCTAGTCTTAGGAGACACAAACATTGCCATCAGCGTTATGTCCTTGTTGAAGAATGAGTCGGGGTGGCCCAAAAATGTCAGGAAGCAAAATACACGGGGGCTGACAAGGGAAACAGCCACCCTATCAGAACCCGCACGTGGTTGAATGGTAAGGAAAAAATCTGTGCAATGTGGCCCAAACATAGCCAGTCCAAATTTAACCATAATCAGAAACATTTTGTGGACCACCAGTTGAGATTACCACTAACCGATGCTGCCCATTGCACCAAATATGGAGGCATATGTGGGACCCCTCTCTGATCAAGAAAAAGACTTGCATGCACACCTTGCTGGGGTAGAGTGTGAGGTATGTAAATTCATATAAAAACAAAATAACAGAAATCTTTTACTGAGAAACATATTAATACAAATAATATTTGGTTAAAAAAACTTCAAGAATAGTTGAACAAAAAAACATAATTTACTGGAAATAAGGAATTTAAAAAAATGTTTTAAAGAAAAATGTGGACTTCATATCAAATGCTGTTTAAGGAACATATTTTAATATTAATGCGGAAAATAAGAGGTGAGGAGAGCAACGCATGGGGAAACAAGCGACCTGTTCACAAAGAGGACTTACATTTGTGAGTAAGTTACACAGTTAAGCTTACTCTCCCATTTTCTGTTGGAGGGTTTTGCAGGACCAGTGGTTGGGCATGCGAGGTGCTGGACTTACTTCAGCTTTTAGCTGGAGTAATTTACTAGTTTTGGTTCCCTCTTTGACAGTAGTAACTTTAGAAGTGCAGTTTGGGACTCGCAATAGTCTTATTCACTTGTGGGTGGGTGCATGTCCCTTTGAAACTCCCTTCTAAACTTTTCCTAAACTCCTCCTTACTCCGTCCTAATCCCTCCCTTTTATTTGTAAATATCCCTCATTTTCCAGCCACTCTCCTCTCTCTCCCCCATTTACTACTAAAACGTATTCTTATGTGCGCAGAGAACCCGCAGTAGTGGTGGAGATCTTTGCACAGAAAAAGATAGGCGAGCCAGAGGTGGAAACTCTGCGTGTACATGTATGAATAGAATTTTGTAGTATGTTAGTAGCAGTGCTTTAAATGGGCCGGTACTGTCCGGTACTGAGTACCGGTATTTTTTTATTTTGAGAGGGAGAGTACCGGGACATCTCAAGAAAACGTAATACTTTTAATTGGAGAGTACCGGCACTTCTCGGAAACAAGCAGGTACTCTGGCACAGAGTACCTGCACTTTAATTTTTCCATTTCAAACACTGGTTAGTAGTACAACTATAGTACTAGTATTAACGTACTACAAAATGGAGTTTGTGAATAGGCCCGGAGGTAGGGGAATTGTTAAGGGGAGTGAGGATTGGATATTTAAAAAAAATAAAAGGAGTGAGAGTACAGTAGCAAGCCCCCGCAATAAAAAATAGGAGAATAGGAACACGGGGGAGTGTGAAAATAAACACATTTTAAAAATCTGCAAAGGAGGGGAGCTCGGGAATGTTCGTCTGCCAGCTCGTGGACAGGCAGCTATGGAGAGTCCATTACCTTAATAAAATCCCCTCCCCGGAGCTCCCTTGAGACACGACCTCCACATCTGCAAACCGCTCACGCATCCCCTACTGCCTTCTTTAATTACATTAGTCCTGCTGATGATTTAAGATACCCATTGATGTCTTCTCTTTATGACTGGCAAGAGTGTACTGCCAGGACTAAAAATCCGGCTCCCTTTCTCTCTCTGATTCAGCAGCTATTATTACAGCGTTTATGGCCAAAATTAAGGAAACTGGCTGCCACTCAGATGGGGGTGGTGGTTTAAGGTGAGAGGATGCCAACACAGAAACTCAACAAAGTAAAACTAGAGCGAACGTCTGATTATATGCCTAGGAGCGACAAAGCATCTGGAAAGGATTATGGAAAATGTAGATAGCAAGACCCCATCTCTCACAATTACTGCTTCAGTCACAAATGGTGTTTGGCATTGCCCGTTGCGTCCATCCAAAAATGATATCACACTAGAACCTAAACCCAAGCTGATAACATCAAACACTCTAGAATGCCTATTATTAGTGACTGTGAGATGCAGAACTGGGCAAGGAGAACAGTGTTTTTTGTCTACACCAAAGGATCTTATGGCACAGTTAGAATACAAATTGCATATTCCACCTTAGTTAATGTTACGAATGGAAGGAAGAGGTCTGTGAGTGACGGGGACCCCTTGGCATCGCCTGTCTGCCTGTCGGCCGTCCCAGTTTGAAGCTTCGACCTCTGACGTCCTTTCCTACGCCCTTTCTTCCTCCCCCTCCCATCTTCCCTCCAGCTCGCTAGGAAGAGATGAGCCGAGCACGCCTCGGCCAATCAGAAAGTAGGAGTGATAGAGGCGCGCGAGGGGATTGGCCGAGGATAAATGACAGCCAAACCGGTCGGTTTGCAAACAGGGACCACAGTGAGGAGACACTTGTAGGAAGTGGCGGCCGAGAGAGGTAAAGCCTGGTGATCCAGCAACAGGTCTGTGCCCGGGAGCCTGTGATCGTCCTTCCCTGCCTGCGCGTGCCCACTTCCGCCAACTGCTGTGCGCACGCCATGCCCAGCGGAGCGAACGCGTCTGCAGTGGCTGAAGCCCAGCAGCTCACGTACCAGCCGCAGCCATGCCAGGAGGCAGCAAATGCCCACGTCCCAGATATGGCCACTTACCGAGCACTGTACAAGAAATCAATTGAGCACCCGGAAGGTATCGTACCTTTTGATATAGATATTTTTTTAGAGCCTTACACAGTGTAAAAATAACAAAGCGGTGTATCACAAATGAATGCAGTGCTGTAAACAAACTGTAAACATTGCATCACAGTAATGCAAATATTAAAATATCAGCGTTTCCCAAAATACTTGAAAAGTAAATCATAAAATAAGTACTTTCTATGCAGTTCTTAAATCAAGTCATTAAGGCAGTACGAAATGATATAGCTGGAATTGAACTGAATTTTAACATCAGTGTTTCCAGAATTTCCCAGTTTCACAAACAGTAGCAACTTCGCCCCCTAAGATTTACAGGAATTATTTCAGGCATGTGAATTGTTTTCCAAACGTCACGATCATTACATTCCCATAGTGCCATGAACTGTGGATAATAACCAATGGGATGCCTAGAAAATTAGTTCCTGGGTCTGGTTTCCTTATCATTAGATAATTATGACAACGTATTTGATTAATCAAAGCGACCAAACACACTAACCTATTTATCCTGGGCTCTTTTTGTTCAATCAGGATTCTGTCTACGAAAGCTAAACAAACCCTAACCCATTCTATTCAATGCAGTTAGCAGTCTATTGTTACCTGAGTATGATAAAGAAACACGACTCACTCCGACCCACAAAATATCATTATACAACAGACAAGAACATTCTCCACAAAGGCCTGCCTCATCTATTGACTAACATAAGTTACCAGTTGTCATCCATTCATATATATATATATACATACAGTTCTAAAAAAATGCCACTGTACAGTTGCTAAATAAATTCCACAACTTCTAGAACACCATGGCAGTTGTTTCCAATATACGTGGATGTATTTATTGCTCATTAATTAAAGATAATGAACGTGAACTATTGTCTAGATAAGAATGGCAATTTCATATAACCCTTAATATTAGGGTTTACCTGGTTTGTAGGCAGCCCCAATTTTTGAGGGTATGGGAACCTGGACACAGGGAGGCGAGACGATATGCTGAAGATCACAAATGTAGTCAAATGCGGATGGTCGGATAATAAGTCAGGTCTTATGGTTTCACAATCTTCAAAGCCTTCACCATGCCTAGTAGTAGGTAGGCCATGAAAACCCTTTCAAGAGTTTTAATAAATATGCTTAGGCTTTATTCTATATGTTTATGTAGGTCTCTTGTGGAGAGGCACTAGTGTGAATAATTGGATTCAAATCCAGTAACTCACTGTTATGGCGTATCAACAGTTGTTAAAAGCTATTTCCCGATGCCGCTTCATAAAGGAATTCTAGGCTGCTCTTGCTGGGCTTTGTAAGAGTCTATCAGAGCAGCGCTGGTGAGCTAGAGCACAGCTTCAGGGGGGAAGGGAAAGCACAGAGAGGGTGGTGGTAGGTGCAGGAGGCCATGTATGTGTTTTATTTGACAGAGGGAAGAGAGGCCATGTTATAAATGGCTTCCCCGTTATTCCTATGTGTCTGCGTAGCTGTTAAAAGCACGGGCAGATGATTTTGGGGGTGATAACTAACATAACATTATGGATAAGTAAAAAGTGAATTATGGGGATGTTTTTCACTTTGGGTTCTGAGTAACATCATAGACAACTGGAGCTTCATTCTTGGTATTTATGTTATAGAACTCAGAACACCTTTGTAGAAAAAATCCCTATAATTCACTGTTACTTAACTATAGTTCTAATAGTATGTATTGCTCTCACTGAAAGTCACTAGTGTAAACGCCAGATTTAAAAACTGGCAATTCGCTGCTAAGACGTAGCAGTATTTGATAAGAAAAGTTGTTACCCACTGTTGCTATGTCACAAAGGAATTCCAGGCTGCTCTGGCAGGGGTCTCACAGAGCCTGTCTGTGCAGCACTGGCAGGCTGGAGAGCACATCAGGATCAGGGAGGCGCGGATAGGAAGGTACAGAGAGTGGTGGAGGTGGGTGGCAGGAAGCAAGGTATTTTTCTTTTAAATTTGGGACAGGACATGAAACCATATTATGTGTAGCTTCCCCATTATTCCTCTGCTCCTCTGTATAGCAGTTGAAAGCAAGGGCTGATGATTTTTGGGAGGGGGGAAATATATAACATAAAATTAGTGTTGATTTAAAAATGCATTACAAGGATGTTTTTCACCTCTGGGTTATGAGCGCGACATCATAGACAACTCAAGCTTTGCTATCGTTGTCTATTTGATGTCACTGAGAATCCCTTGGTGAAAAACATTCTCGTGATTCACTGTTCCCCATTTATAATTCAGTACATTTTAATCATGGTGGTAAACTTTTAAATGCCATGGCACCAACCTCAGGAACATGGAGGTAGGAGTAGGTTTGGCAAGATCTGAATCTTGGAAGAGGTGGTCAGACACAGACCCTGCAGGGGATGCATTAGCTCACACAGCCATGGGACACTTCTTAACCTAGGTGGATTGAGGAAACATGACTTTGTGTAAAGGCCGCCCGCAACAGTGAGCGGAAAGAAAATACATGAGGTACAAGATTACTTTGGAAGACATATATGTATCTAATTATAACTTGGGACTGGTCAACGTTTGTTTGGGGCTTGCCTGATAAAATGGTGTGCCTTTCTACAAAATGTGTAGGTGGCCTCAAAGTACATGACTTGTTGCCTCCCAATGTTACACGTTAAATTATGCATATTTACATAGTGCCTGTAGCTCACTAATGTGACATAATGTGTAACCATTTGCGACAGAAGTATTTTTAAACATTGCTACCTGTAAATTGCTTCCTCTTTCCCCCATCTTCCTCCTCAGAATTCTGGAAGGAGATTGCAGGCGAGTTTCACTGGCAAACACCACCAACGGGCAAGCTGTTTGACTTCAATTTCGATGTAACCAAAGGCAGAGTCTACATAGAGTTCATGAAAGGAGCCAAAACCAACATCTGCTACAACGTCCTCGACAGAAACGTCAAGGAGAAAAATCTGGGAAAGAAGACCGCATTATTGTGGTAACTATTTTATTTTTCATATTGCTGTGCTTATTTCTTCTCCTGGTTTTCACTTTAGTTCTACGTCACTTTTTTAAACAACTGCTACTTGAGTCTGTATTCAAATATATTTTTTGAGCTAAAGTGGATTTTCTTTTATTCCTGTCAGCACAACAATAGTTCACCTTCTCCTTCAAGCCCCCACCTCCGCTCTTATGTGCCGTGGCCTTGTTTTGCATTTGCTGGACGGGTGTCCACACCCTTCTGAAAGGAGACAATAGCAGCAGAGTATTATGTAGATTTGAGATATTTGGCACGGAAAATTTGGAGTTCCTTCAGAAACCTTGATGCTGATTTAGGTTCAAAAAGGTCGAAGAAAATAATCAGGGTTTTATGTCCTTGTTTTGTTCGGGTCAGGTCGTTTGGAACGCCTTTCCATAATACTGGTGCTTTAAGTAGGAGTGCCCCGGATGTGTGTCTGTGTGCAAACACCCAGGGCCCTGGGGAACGCATTTACGGAAGCTGGAGGGTGGTTAAACAGACCGGCACAGCAGTAATCAGAAAATAACAAGAGCCTGCTGTGCTGGAACTTTACACGTTGCATTTCCTTATTCTACTGTAATACTCTGTACCTACAAAAAATGTGTCTTGCGAACCATTTCGAGTGACGTGTGTGCATGGGGTTTAGAGAGCGCAAATCTAGCTGAAAAGCAGTGGAGGGCCCTACACAAAAGGTGGGCGAGTAATTCGAAGATAGGTGCTTATAACAAGATGGGGGTGGGGGGCGCAAGGGAGAGAGGGACTCTAGACGGTTGATGAGTATACAGGGGTGGTCAGCGGGGGGATATTAGCGTGAAGCCACATGTTGCACGAAAGGCGTGCCTTCATTTACTTGTGGAAAAAGATCCCAAAGGATGCTTGTCAGATCTGGAATGGAATCTTGTTCCAGATTCTCAAATGTAGTTTGAGAAGGCTTGTTGTCTGGTGTTCTCCTTGTTGATGGTAGGAGCCAGAGTGGCATTGCTGCCTTTGTGTTTGTAAATTTACTGAAATGCTTCAAGAAGACATCCTGTAATAAGGCATCACCCCCCCACCCCCACCTTACCAACTATCTAATTACCCCCACTCTACTCTTATTGTTTCTAAGCACTTGTGTTCCTAAAATATGATTTCCTGTGTCTTCTTTAAGATGGTTTTATTTGGGTGTATCCCCTGCCTACTGGGCACAACCATAGTCTAGCGGCCGCAAAAGAGACCTAGTGCAGTGGTTCCCAACCTGTGGTCCGCAAAGCCTCCTCAGGGGGTCCGTAACTGCTTAGAAAATTAAATACTATTAACAGATTAGGTCCCCAGCTTTCAGTAATGACTCCGTTTGGGGTCCCCGGATTCCAATAATGATTCAGCGGGGTTCTGAGATCTAGTAATGATAAATTGGAGGTCCTCAGAAGTCAAAAGGTTGGGAACCCTTGACCTAGTGTATTACCCACTATGCATCACATCTTAAACACCTGAGTTTTCAAGTTAGTCTCCATAAATAATGAGGGAAGAAAAAGTGCAAGTACCATGATGTAAAGTAAAAAAAAAAAAAAAACTTTATGAACTAATCACCCCTGACGCTGAAAAGAGTAGATGCCTGCTATGCTTTGGTGATGCTCTATTTCCTAAAAACTATATAGGCCGTTTGTGAAGGACAGCCACACATGTCATATGGATGCATTACAGACAAAAATAAAGTTTGCATCTTCTCCCACCTCTGTCACTAAGTGGTGTGTGCCAGATCTTCTTCACTAAAGCTCTAATTGCAAGTGGCTACTAAATTCTGAAGTGGCTGGTAACAGCTGCTAGTGACCCTATCGCAATTATGAGATCACCTGGAACACTTCAGTTCTGTTTGCTTTGACCTGAAGACTCTAGATCTCCTGATCAAAGTCTGGTAAAAATGAGCACGTACCGAGTGAATTGGACCCAGAATTACTGTTTCCTGATTTCTTAGGGTTAAACTTGTTGATATTTACACCCCCCCCCCCCCCCGGAGATACCAGTACCCCTGGTATCAGTAACTGTGGCGTGAGGATATGCCAGTTTATTTTCCAGGCCACTCAAAACGAAGGCCTACGTCTTTGGTGCAAATGACCGCTATGTTAAAATCATTTCACACGAAAAAAATCAATTGGTTGCTCTGTGGACAATGAGAAGAGAGTGTACAAAATTATCTTGTTAGTGAAACTTCTGGAAGCAGATCTTCAAAGGACATGTCACTAATAATCATACTCTGCAAAATTTAAACCTTCCTTTTTGTAATTTCTAAGCCACTCTAAAGGCAATTTTCGTTTCTCACATTGACAGTCCACATGCCCTGCTCATGAACCTGCCCAACACCATCTTAGCCTGAAGAAGGGAGTCTTAAAAGTGCAACATGTGTTATTAGAGCCCTGGAGAAACCTGCCCACATAACCCTCCCCCTCGTCGATCTAAATTTACTTCCCTTCAGATTCATACATTCTGAACAAAATCAGCCACATCGTCTTTAAGACCATCATTCCGAAGAAGCCGGGCTACAGTCAACAAATTCTCTGGCCCCTACAGAAGCAACCAGAGTAAAGTCTGAGCCCACAGAAATGTAACAAAGAAAAGACATGTCAACCAGCCTCAATGCACTTTCCCACATTCAGGAATAAGTCCTGTCACCCCACCCCCAACCCCAGTCCCAGACTTTCCCTGTCACCCAGCCGAATCCCTTCTCACCAATTCATAATTCAGGAAGGTGTTGAAGACCTACATGATTGGCAATTGCTTTCTTTGACACTTGAAATCTTGCTGTTACTTAGGTGTGCCCAGTTCTACATTTGTTAAAAAATAAAAAAACTGAAACAGGCACAAAAGTTCTTCTGAGGAGCCTGCCAGAAACACTGTTAAATACCAATATTGTTGGTATACAACAATATTGTTGTATACCAATAAACACTGTTACATATTTATTGGTATAAACACTGTTTAATACCAGTATTGCCTAGTCTTTATTCCGCCATGCCTCTTCAACCACCCTGCTCTTCCTGACTCTTTGTCTCTTTATTGCAGATGTTTTTTCTTTTTCCCTTTCTCACTATTTTCATCTTTCTATTCCTCACTTTTTCTGCTTTTCTCTTGCTTTCTGTGGGTCAAAGTCTGATGATAAAAAATGAGTGCCGGTCCCCTCAAATGAGCACCCGTGCCCCCCTACCGGCAACCTTGGTATAAAACAAGCACTGGTTAAACCCACAGGTGGAATGGCAATGCGAACGTATGTTATTCTTTCCCGTGTATATGCCTCTTCATTCCCTTTATTCCATTGTGCTATGTCAAGTGCTCCGGTACTTCCAGAGCCAGGTCAGTGCTCCACAAATACTCTGATTTAAAAGAAAAATCTCAGTGTCTGTTGCAGTCATAGATGCCAAGACAAGAAGAGTCAAGACATAGAGCTGCCGATGCACACTCCGCAGTGTGACTTGCAGAATTAGGTGGAAAGACAACTATACTCTCTGTGCGCGACACATTCCTTTGGAACTCAGTGAAAAAAAAAACAACAATGATGTGTGTGATTGAGATTTGACACAGCTTGCTAGTTGCTTGTGATTGGATCTTTTGGGCTAGATTGCATTTGCTGATAGCAGCCAAAAATCAAACAGCAAGAAGAAAGATGCCATCTTCTTTCAGTAGTTTATCTCCAAATCTCTGCTTAAATAAATTTCTTGTTTTCTTATGCTAAATGTACGGGGTAGGAAATTGTGCATACTTTTTCTACAAAAATGAGTGACCTTTTATGAAAGTTTTGCAAACTACATGACATTTCGCTTTCATTACTGAAGGTAGTTTGCCGGTCTCTCACATTACTTTTGCTTTAGCAGGGTCACACTTCAGCCCTTTTTCTGTGAAAAGGTGGCAAAAGATACTGGCACTAAATTGGTTAGAGCAGAATACCTCTTGATGAGACATTTTCAGTGCAAACCAATCTATTGCGGGCAAAAATTAAAGGAAATGACATAATGGCAAATTTTGTGATATTTCTAAAATTTAACTAGCGGAATGTTAAATGTTGCATGGGCTTAGTTACGTCAAATTTCAAACCCACCTGGTTTGTTTATTTGGGAACATTAACAATGCAAACAATATATGAAGAGAACAGCATTATGAAGCTTAAGACTGTAGTTCCCAAACATTAAATAGGTCTCTGGGTTTTGCAGTATTTGTAGTGCCATTCATAGTTGCTTCATCAATCATGCTAGTTACAAGTTAGTTCGACTTCAAACTGGTTAAATGTCAGAGGGATAGGAAATCTAGTTTAAGAGCGAGTCTCATGCTGTGTAATTGTCTTGTATTGTAATAGTATTTATATGGCTCTTACTATCCCTGAAGAGGCGTCGAAGCGATTTTCGGCGAGTAGCACGCTACTCTGGAACCCAAAAGGAATTAGTGGTGGAATGGAAGTTCTAGCAGCGATTCGCAGCTCTCTTTCTGCCTCATGACATATTGATATCCCTGAGCCACATAGATTTACTGGGCATAGCCTTGCATTCCCAGTACATGACTACAGGTGGTGCACCCTCATTATGTCAACAGCATTACATTGACGGTTCGCTACGTCGACAATGAGCATTACCTCACCATGGCTGAAGTTACATAATTGGCTAGGTCTCGAGATAGAATAGTATATGTGCCCAGTAAAAGTACTGGCAAGTCAGTTTAATATTCATGGCTATTCTAATACTAACCCATCATCCTTTTGGCTGGGATCTGTTCCAAAGCAATAGGTTTATATGTGACCTTACATTTGTTTCTTGTTTGAATCTTTCCGGTCACATACACATCTTTGAGGTTCCTGTCATAGATTTTGAATTTGAAGCAACTAACATGTTACTAATAGTGCCTTCACTGGCTGCATTGTGATACCAGAAGAATTTTATATCTGGTTTACTTTTCTAATCCTACAGGTTGCATTGTAGGCCTGTTACAAACATGTGTACCGTATCAGCTTAGTTTGGCTGTATCTCTAAAGTGATCTGGTACATTTGCATGCTTTCTTCCAGTTGGTGTCAGAAGTAGCAATGTCTGCCTCATCTTTCCACCTACCTCAAGCTTAAAAGCTGTTATTTCGCTCCTTTCCAGCCTTCTTCCACTTTAACCCTAGTAAGTTAGGGACATAAATCATCTTTAAGTCATACTTCGAGTCTCTTGCAGCCTCATCCGGAGACCCGTTGTACTACACATTATAACAGATTTACTTTAAATTAAGTTTGCATCAAAGCTTTTACTGACAGACACCATTTACATTATTCTCGGATGCCTATATACTCCAGTTGGAATAGTACAAAAATACTGCAACCAGATTACCAAACATTTCTAACATTACCACGGGGGGTCTTATATGACCCTTAGCATTTTTTAAATCATAGACTCTTGCAACTGCACTTGGAATCTAAGCCAAGCTTTACCCATAATACATCTGTCCTAGCATAAACAACTCTTTACCTTCTCGTCCCTACAAAGCCCCCTACAATTCCATAAAGTTAGGCACTGCTCTTAATGCTGTTGCCCCTAGCCATCAGTTCCAGTGGTTGTAACAGATCATTTTCGCTCCTACCATAGCAGTGCAATTTACCAAATTCATATTATATGTTTTAATATTCAGGTAGACCTATTTATTTTGTTAGAATTCCACCAATTAATTACCTGTGGAGCTGCACAGTCCTGCAACATCTCTTTGGGGTGGCTGTTCCCCATCCTCCTAGCTTAACTTTAATTCGGACCAATACATTGTTGGCATTGCAGTACCTCCATTTAGCAACTGAAAGAAATTAGTTTAGTACATAATGTGGTATTACTATCAACGTAACAATAAAAATGCATCTTTCCTGTGAGCATGCTCGTCATTCTTTTGGCTGTCTATTTATAAAGCAGTTTGAGCACACCCATCAAAACTCCATAGATTGCTTGAGCTTGTTCTTCAGAGTAAATTTGCTGTGAAAATTGTGTTGAATCTGTGTTTATTTGTGTCTGTAAGAATCAGAGTGACTCTTCGAAAATATGCCCTTTTTACAGAAAAGCTTAAAATTATGTTCAATGTTGATCTTTCAGTATATGCTTTAACTGGAAAACGTACCAAACTTTTCAACTATTTTAAGAAATTGTGGGAAAGAAACACTGTCTTTTGTGAGCAACATCTAAGTTCACCCACAGTGATCAGATGTATATGTACAATTACACAATTTGAGTGTCGTCAGACAGAAGTGTCCTCTAGATATCTGAAATACTTTTTAGGACCCCATGCTGCCAGATACATCCCTGTACCATCTAGCTCAAGGGACATTGCTACATGCAACCATATTGATATTGGCATTACGGAAAAGGAGAAAAATGGAGCAATCACGCTGTTTCCTTCAGCCTTAGAGGTTTCCACGTATTTAACTGTGTTTCCCTTGCATGATCTACTTTATGATGATGATATGTATAACTGTGGTTGCCCAGCATATAATTTTGAGTGCTTCTTGATTCAGTCAACAGCACCTTCAGTATGCAACCAATTATGTTAATGTGTGCCATGTAAAACATACTTTTTCTGTTGATACCAAAAAGGAGATTGGTCGGAACTAGAAAGCAGCAAAATTTCACCACTCCTTGCCTGGAGAGCCTTTTTGACCTCATTATAGTGTTTCCTTAACATTTGAATACCTCCACAGTAGACTGGGTACATGGATAGTTTCAGTCCATTTTATAGTAGATCTCCCTGTTTATAGCCGCTGTGAGTCTTACTTTACCCCATACCACAAAAGACAAATCATTACTATTCTCGGTAGGTATCTATGAAGTGCACCTTTGAGAAGGGGTGCGAGGTGCTGTATCAACCTATGTGGAAAGTGCCCATGTTAATGATCGCTATCAGCCACAATTTTCATTTGGGTGTGCCTCCCCATGAGCTCACACCACCTGTAAGCTTATCTCAAGAACTAGGTGTGCAGTGCACGGCGAGAGAAGTCATGGAGAGACACGCACAAATTGCCATTCTACTTCCTCCAAACTTTTTTTCAGGATTCCTTTGCCTTGTATTTTTTTTTTTTTTAAATGGCGGTGTGTCACCACTTCCAAAGACACCTTTCTTTGATTTACCCTCCCTTCCTTCTTTCCTTAGTGTACTTGAAAGTTAAGTACTGTTTTGTCACTCTTCACAGACTCCCACTGTAAATTACCTCTGCCCAATATCATCAAACATCATCCTCCATTCTCCCACCTCCCTCCGGTCTGCAGTGACCCAAAGGATGACTGAATTGCTGGACCATCCATCATACTACAGCACCAGGAAAATGGCCGCCTCTCCACATGACTTAACAGCATTGAATATCCAAATGTTGAATCCAGTATTTCACAGCAGCAATTTCCTTAAGGCAAGCAAGTTCATCGGTTGCTTGGTGTTCCGCTTTCTGTCCCGGTGTAGGAGGCAGCCCTGTGGAGGTACCAGTATCTCTCCCACCCACGGTCGTACTGGGACAGAAAATAGGTCCGGGCACTAAAATAAAAGTGTTCACTAGTATTTTGGGATACGGGTGATCCTAGCATGTGTAGTGAGGAAGGGATGTTTGTTGAGGAAACCCTCACGTTTACAGTAAATGGTTGCAGCCGCCACGTGCCACTGTGTAGTTAATAAAGAAGCCTGGAGCTCGGACCTCGTGGTCAGCATAGTGCAATAAAGTGTTGTATCCATTCTTCACCGCTGGGGGCAGGGACACTGCTAATTGAGACCTACACACAATCTAGCATCAGTAAGGGCCTCAACTCCCAACATTCACCAATAATAGATCAGAAAGATGAAAAGTGGTCCTGTCTGGAAATTGGGGCAGTTTTTAACTTGTAATGTGTCGCTGCATACATGTTTTGCACGGCACAGAAACTGCATGCATTTGTGCTTGCTGTAAGCAATGTTTCTTTTATCAGGGAAATCAACTGAAAAAACAGGCCCAGCAGACCATAAAGCAGGCCCACAAACCGCCAAAAACTCCCCACACACAGAGGCTGTCAGACCAGCCCGTCGGGCTCTCCCTAACTGCCCTAGAGGCCAGTCTGACCCCGCCCTCACCTCCTGCTAACGCTACTGCTCACAGACTGGTGACTGTTTGTAAGGAGAGAGAATTCTGTGGTCAAAAAATACTCCAGTCCTCGCCACATGTGGCTGTTATCCTGATTCAAGGAACATAACTTGGGGCAACCTAGAAGCAAGAAGCACAGCTCGGGCAAAATTGAAATATAGCGGTGTTGTTCAGGGGCAGCACCCGCAGGTTGATTTCCGTGGTGCATTCTGACAGTTTCACAGACAAGGCTTCTGGGAGGAGCCAGCCGAAAGCTAACGGGTCGTTGTGCCCCTGCGTATGAGCTTGCGCCCTGCTTTGACCGCGTGCGCAGACTTCACATGCTCAGCCTATTACACCCTATGTGAAGAGCCACTCCCACCTTACACGTGCAGTCACCTTTGGGGTGTAGGCTCAGCCATTGATGCAGTTGAGACCTTGATCCAGGGCTTGTTTGAATTGTTTGCATTACTTCTGTTTGCACGGAAGAAGGCACCTACGCCCTTGAAGGGACCCGCGGAGAGAGAGACACAGTCTAGTCTCTCCGCGGGGGGATTCGGGACAGGGGAAGTGGCGCACTAGGCGCCTGATTGGTTAGGGATAAGTGGGGGTGGGGGTTAGAGTAGTTTATAAGGGGGGTGGAGGGTGGGGTCGGGCCTCTTTGCGCGCCGACTTAGGAGAGGGAAGGATTTATTTTAGGACCACCCACCCACCCAGCTTAGGAAGACAGGGGGAGGAAAGGTTTATTCAGGTAGGGTAGATAGGTCAGGTAGGTTTGGGGTCAACAGTCATTTAGGACAGGTGAGTTGTGAAGAGGTAGCAGGAGATGGGGGAGGGTGGAGAGCCAGGTGCGGGTTTGTCCACCCTTCCAGGGGGAAAACAAGGAGGTGAAGCATCCGAGCAGGGAGTGGTAGGCTACAGGCAAGGAAGGCATGGGCGGAATAGGGGAGCATATACGGCAGGAAAATTGAAGGGAGACATTTGTGGAGAAAATGAAGGAGAGGGAGTTCTAAAAAGTTAAAGTTTGCTTTAAAAGATATACAGTTAATGTTTTGAAATATTGTTGTGTTAAATCCTGTTCTAATAAATGACCTTTTACACCAACAAGAGTGTCACGTATGTATGTCCCGATATTTATACTTTGTTAGCGCCGCATGTGCGTCATTTTTTGACGAAAAATCGGTGCAAACTTACAAAATACAATTGTGTTTTGGGAGCTTGCGCTGCTTTTGTGTAAAAAAATGGCGCAAATGCGTCACTAGAAAAGTATAAATATGGGCCCTAGTGTTGATATTCATCTAGTGAGATGTAGCATCCTGGGCCCTTTGAATACCTGATTGGGATGATTTTCTTAGTCCTTCCTACAATATTGCTTATACTGCTAGAGCCAGGCGAATACACTAATATTCGGGTGTATTTACATAGTGCCCTATACTCCTTAAGGGCCAGTTGGGTTCTAGGCACTTTTCATATCAGGATTTAAGTGAAACAGCAGTTTTATAACAACTCAAAACTTTGAGACAACGGAAAGGTTTTCTGAAGAAGGTGTTTTAACTTCAGTTTGAATGTCAACATATGTCTCAACTTACAGCCTCTTGCAGGTTCTTTCAGCTTAGATCACTAGAGCTCTGTGAACCCAAGCAGGTATTTTAACTCTAAGCGAATTCATATAATGCCTTCTTTTATTTGCCTCCTGATAACTCTTGAAATCCTTTCACTTTTATGAATGACGTCTCTGCCACACATTTTCAATTAATTTGATACGTATTTTTGCTAAAATTGTTACAAAAAATATAGCCTGCAGTTTTATTTGTTTACTTTGTTATTCTCTTGTTTATGCAGTGCTCACCGGATGGTAACCTGTGTTCTTACATTTTGTAATGTGCTGTGCCCTGTTGTAAGGGCAAGACGGCGCTGTACATGAACAAAAACACATCTGTTACATATGTAGTCTTTTATTGAGCACATATCTTAGCAGTTCTCATCCTTTCAATGAGAGAGCAGCAGACACTTGTAGACAAGTTATCTCCTGTTAGTAGGCACTGTAGCTTTCTGCATAGTCTGCAGGCACAAGGGCCGAGAAAGGGGGTACAGATGGTACCGGGACCCAACTGAGCTTCCCAAGGCAGGGATTCATGGTCCACCATGCAGAGTGGGTCTGGGGACCTTGGCTGTCCTTGGGTACTTGTGGTCATGAGATTGATATATCAGCCTACAGAAAATGTGCACATTCAATTACAGAAAAAATGCCAGCCCGGACCACAGACCTAAAATGTATGGATAATAATACCAGGCACATCTAATTCTCCAGTGCTCCGGCATTAACATACCTTGATGTAAATACTTGTTAAGTTCATGGATTCCTGGCCAGTTCACCATTCTATAGCTCCCAGAAGTCAATCGTACCACAAGGGTATTAAGGGATAAACTGCCAAAGCAGGATGAGGGGTATTAGCACCAGTGCTTTAAATGGGCCGGCACTGTCCGGTACCGAGTACCGGCACTTTTTTTTATTTTAAGAGGGAGAGTACCTCCACTTCTCCAGATAAACGTAATATTTTTAATTAGAGAGTACCGGCACTTCTCAGAAATATTTTTCCATTTCAAGCACTGACTAGCACGTTTGCTCAGAGGTGATTTGAGTCGAGGCATGATAGCTTAAGTTTGAATGCATTATGTTGGGAGAGGTCTTACAAAGTGCTTAAAGCGATTCTAAAAGACACTGCATGGTAAGATGCGCTCCGATGCTCACCGTCATCATCCAGTTGGAGCACAGAATGGTATTTCGATTTGAAAATGAGGCTGTCTGTCTGTACAGGTCAGTACACTCAGTTTCCCCTGAAGGGCTTCGGGTTCATCCCTGCCCCTTGGGACATCAGCAGAGCCCCCCCTCGTCATGGGTCACCGAAAGGTTCCTGTAGGATGTACTTCTGTGCGAACTTCTGCGGCCAAATTTACTGCCTCAATGAAAGTCAAGGGCATCACAGCCAGTTGACCTTCACCTTCAGAGAACACCCAAGTATTTCCAAACCAACTATGTTGTCACGAGGCACCTCGCCAAAGTCTGGCTTACAGAACAGCATGCCGGGATTGAGAAGCAGCGCGTGGCAGCACTGAGTGGAACACCTGACCGCGCGCCAGGCTGCCCTGGCCAGCGCTGTCTCTGATGGCAAAATATAACCTTGGTTTTTGCTGCAGCAGAATAAGCAACTGCCAGGAAAAGACACAGGGCAAAATAGCACATCCATACAATATATAATATGGTGTTAAGTTTATTTGGCCATTTTCTGCATCCTAGCGCCCAAAGTTTTAAAAGTCGGCGCTGTTGTACAAATTCAACTGCTGTGGAAAGACATGTTGGGAGCCAGTGCCTCACTTGGAAGCAGAATCTTTGCCACAGGGGAGGAGATGTGCCCTTGCAGCTAGAGCTGCTGTCTTTGGAAGCGGAGACCCAGGTTTAAATGCGGTCTTGGCGCAACATGCTGTGATTCTGGACACATTTCAATCTTTCTGAGTCTAAAAAATGAGTTTAGCTTATTTGGGTACTAATTTAATGCCCTCGGCACAGATCTGTGCTATAAAAAACTGCACTAGGGAAGATTATAGCTTTCCCACACATTGTCCCCTACATTCCTCACTTACCATTTGGAGGCATATTTTTTAACTGTACCTTTCAAGGTATAGGCATCTATGCACATAACACTCAACAACGGTTTTTTAGCAGGATTGCACTCTTATTACATTTAGTAAGAAATGTGATTATTATTTGTAATGGGTGGCTGCCCACCTCAAGGAACAACCACAGCCTTTGTCAGGGTAAACCCTCAAAGACACCAAATTATTCGGATCTCATTCACCTCGTAGCTATGGCACAGAGTCGACAGGCTCAACTTAGGGCAATGTGTGAAGTATTTATGCAGTACCAAAACAGTACTAAAGTCAAAATGAAAAACAATAAAAACCCAAACTGAAGCAGACAAATAGAAAAAAAAAAAAAAAAAAAATGCCATGAAAATGACAAAAATCTCAATAAGAGAACCGGAGATGTGATTTCTTTAAAGGTTTAAGTAGAAATAATACAAAAATCACAAAGTGCCAATGATAGTCAATGGTCCTGGTAAACCTAGGCACAATTGAAGCTGGCTGCGATGGAATGCAGGTTGGATACACCAACCAGGTATGTCCTGGTCAAAGATTTTACCTTCTGACTTAGGGCCTGATTTAGAGTTGGACATACTAGTTAGTCTGTCAGAAACGTGATGGATATCCCGTCAGTTTTATTACAAGTGCCATAGGATATAATGCACCTGTATTAAGGCAGACTAGTTATTGGTTTACGTCAGTGACGGAGTAACCAGTCCACCGAACACTAAGCAAAGCTTTATGTCTTTTATGCCACAATCCACCACATGAGTACGCAAGGGACTCACAGGTTATCAGGCAGAGGCTGACTTTGGGTGGGCCGCCATGTTTGCAGGAGCACCTACTGCAGCGTACCTCCAGCAATTTTCAGGAAACAATAAAAATGTCAAGATAACTCTGGTGATTGTTAGAGGATGATAGTGAGGCAATGTGTGGTGGAGGTGGTCATGGGGGGGCGCCAACAAACATTGTCGCACAGGGCACCACCAGTGCTAAGGCTGGCCCTGCTGCATCCATCTCCTGTATGTCATCCCTATCCTGATGATGACCTCTACTCATGAAGGTCAAAATGCCGTTGTCCCGTACTAGCTAAATTTGGATCTTTAATTATGGCATGATGTAGCATTATTTTTATTGCATTCATACACCTCATGCATAATATTCTTCCAAATTATTTCCAAAACACTGTGTCACCTTTATTCTCACGTGTTTCACGTGTGCCGTTTAAATATATTTTCTCACAAGCACAATGTGTTCACCTTGCACTTAGGGGACACTCTAAAAGAATGGCTCATGTTGTATTATAATCCGTGAAGCATATTGCTATGACTCTGTTGATAATATAACTGCATTCAACCAAAATGTTGGGATTATGTGTTTTTGTTCCTTGTATAATAAATGTATTTCTTAACAGACCTGTCGAACAGGATTTGACACTGTGCTGTCAAAAGGAGACCCAAAGCCCCCACCTTGATCATTCTACTGAACTTAGAGGAGTCATCTGTGCCCATTTAGATCTGCTTATTATTTGCACCTTTTTTATACCTGTTCAATGCTAATCACTAGCTGAGAGAAGCTGATCTACTAATGCAAATTAGCCTACAGAAACGCTGGGCAGGGAAGAGGTACATTTCTAAAAGTTACTTTCCCTTAATATCTTTTAAAAACCCAACTTTATCATTGAATCAGATTTTTAATACCATTTAAAAATAGTTGTTGATTTTTGTTCTAGCTGGTCCCATTCCTGATATAAAGTATTAGTATTTTAGTTTGCACTCTGGTTTTCTACATAGGAAAGCTAGGCCCGCCACTATGAAATTGCTTTTTGGGCCTTGTCACTGTAGGGACATGGTATTAATAATTTTCTATATCTCCTACTTTTAAATAGCATGCACCCTACTATGTGGGCAACAGGGCTTACACGAGGTGCCTTAATAATATTTTAAATGAAGGCTTTCTTCTGTCAAAAAGAGGTTATTGTGACAGGTTGGAGTGCATGTCTTGCTCTGTTACAGTCAGGCTATAGTGGTAGGCATATATCTGTGTTTGCACTGCCACAGTAGTGGACGGCACAATAGGTGCTACAGTTCACTATTGGCATTTAACTTCCAGACACATTTCGTGCAATATCCTATTGCCTTGCAGGCAAGTTAATTATACCAATTAGAAGCATGGCAATTCACCCATGTTTAAAGGAGAAGCATAGCCACTTTACTGCCGGTTATCAGGTGTATGGTGCACAGAGTTGTAAAACCAGCAAAAATATTTGATCCAGCAGAAGGCGAATAACTAAGGTCACTAGGCAGCAAAGGCAGATTTCCTTCACTTTCTCATTAACCAACATGAACTATTTCTAATCTAGTTATTTAAGAAACCTGTACTAACCAAACACAACCGAAAAGCATACCTGGTTGATCGATGGAAAGCCTAGATCTATACGAAAATGCATCAAAGGTTAACAAAGTGCTTTGTTTCTAAAGTGATGTTAAATGTATTTTACAGTTGCGAGCATATAACACAAAATTGAGTTTTAGGTCAGAAAGAACATCTTGTTTTACAACCTGTGGGGGGCGGGGGGAGGGGGGTGTTATACGGAAGCATTCTCAGGAAATAGTCTGTCTTTTACCGTTCATTATTTGAGAATCAACTGTGTAGTTTTGCCAAGATGCTCACCACATACTGAGGTGAGAGCCTGCAACTGTGATATCCACATAAACCTCAGGTCACAGGTTCTAAAGCTGCCAGGGCTGACTCAGCCTTTTATCCTTCAAAGTTTGGTGCAGTGCGTGCATTTGAACTGTTTGTGTAATAATAACAGTAATAATACCTGCTGGTTATGTACTTATGCACCAAGTGGCAATTCAGTCTGTGTTACACCTGAGAGGCACAAACACACACACGCATGTACCCCTCCCCCCCAATAGATACACACAGTCTCGGTCTGTTTCAACAAGTGCGACGTGTTAAATAATCTCGTGGTTTTTAAGCACTGTTGTGTGGTTTTTCAGAGTAACACCAGTAAACACACCTAACTTGTGGAGTTTATTTCGGGACACAGTCATTCACAGTGTGGACTCTCAGTGGATGTAGCTGGTTCCAAGGACCATTCTAAACGGTTATCTTCTGTTATCTACTTCTTTCAGTATAAACAAAAAACTTTGTCATTGATTACGAGTGCCGTGAAATGTGTTTCATTTGATAATTTGGCAGAAATCCATGAAGCAAAGGAAACACCTTTTCAGTCCTGTTTCCCTGAGTTATCAAGTGAATAATTAATTTAGTCAGAGAAGATGCCTGTGTGGAAATCAGATGATGTAAACTCGTGTTTGAAATTACAGCACCTGGTTTGTTTTATTGATTTCTTTCAGGGAAGGCAATCAGCCTACCGATCACACCACAATTTCATATGACCACCTGCTGAAGCAAGTCTGCAAATTTGCCAATGTTTTAAAGAAGCTAGGTAAAGTACATAGTCTCAGCATTTTTTTCGTGATGAAATGTCTTGTGCGGTTCCTTGTTAAAGCATATTTTGCAGTGCATGAAGGATGGCAGGAGGAAAATAGACAGTTACCGTGCAGTGTGATGAACTGCCCTTTCATATAACCACATACTGTTCAGGAAACATGAAGAATGGAGCATGCAGGCGACTTTTCTAATGGAACTCCTGAAAGATCAGGGGTCGCAGCCGAAGAACATTGGACACATCCGATAGGACTCTGACCTCCCCCTTACATTTCATACACCGTCCAATCAGTTTTTTCTAGCGCACTGAAGTAACTGAAATGGGACACATGGAAAACACATACAAATAATTAAATATAACATTAATTGAAACATTTCCCTTCAAAGGGCGTCGTCGTTCAGACATGACTCATAATTGGTTATAGCCACATATTTCTTGTTTTCTTTAATGGGTGTATTTTTGCTGCCTAATTGGTATGGAACAAGAAAATCAAAACCAAAGTGTTTAAAAAAAACAACACTGGCACATTAGAGTTAATGATATAAATTCTGCACCCTCGGGTATACTATTTTTAAAAACAATATATTCAGGGCGCATTATTCGAATTAATATTTTAATAATGATACTTTGACATGCATACGTATTATTTATGTTGAGTATTAAAAGAAACATTTTTCTTTACAGATGACAATAGATGTGTCTATAGATGACGCCCTGTGGTTGTTGTCAGCAGAGATACTATCTATATACACAACAGGGTTGACGGCTACGCCTCGCAAGTCGTACCCCAGGAAATGAAGTCACTATGGGCAGGACCTGACTCAAGAATGCTATGTTCACAGTGGTTAGGCGACATTAGTATTATCTGTTAATTTCAGAAACCTCTGCAAATATTGGGGTGGGGACCATTGTGTATATGACCCAAAATCTCAAAACTATTGAAGTTCTACAGTAGTGGTTAACGATCTAAGCATCAGTCGTCCATATACTGATCATGACACCACACATGGTATCACAGATAAATGACATTGATGGCGACTCATGTGACCGCCCATCAGTGCTTAATTTGAGCCGGTGGTTTCCGGTGCAGGGCACCGGGGCTTATTTTTGAGGACTAGCACTTATTTGTTTTACTTCAACCATTTACTGCGAGCAAAAGACACATGTGAAAGAGGGAGGAAGAGAAAAAACGTAAAAGCGTCACAAAGGCAGAAAGCAGACAGCTGCAAGAGTGAGCTGACTGGCAGGGAGTGGCTGTAAATAGATTAAAGAGGCCCGCGCTGGCTTTAAGATTCGGCTGCCTCAGTATTTTGTGCTCGCATATTCAAATGCAGCAGCCTCGTGTTTTAGAAGAGAGCTTTCGGCACCGGCACGTTTTTATTTACAAATTAAACACTGCCTCACATATGGTGACACTGCCTATGGCAGCTTTGATGTATATTCATTCTGTATTTTGCACACATGGCCAAAGGCCTCGCCCTGGACATTCAGCATAAAGAACATGGCCTTTGTCTGTGATTGTAATAGACATAGGGTTTGTTTGTGCTACATACTGATGTGTCCTGTGCCCTTGAATGTAGTATTATACACACAGCTTGGCCGCTGGCCATGCCCTGTATGCACTGTGACCATCTCTTTTGCAAAAAAACATACACCACTGTTCATATTCCACATAGGTCACATCAAAAACCATTCCCTGTGTTCTCAGTGTCCTGTCTGAATCAAGAACTTTTTTGTGACAAGAATTCATTTTACAGTTGATGCAGAGTTAAATAATGCAGGAATGTCTTTTCAATGTTACCACAGTTCCAAGTATTATTGGATGCCCCCCTTTCAAGCGCTGCATCGTCTGCCTGGTCCTCATAGCACTCTACAAAACAGTGCTCTGGAAATGATCTATATTAAGTAATGGTCAAATACAACGTTAGCACTTGGGAATACATTGTCTGGTCATCTGTATGGCTTTTGTCGGGTGCAACTACAATTTGGGGACCAAAGCCAATGTAAATAGTTAACAAAAGGCAATCATGCTTTCTGGGTCTCAGACAGAGCCCAGCTACTGCATTCTGAACCCTCTGCAAATGTTCCATTTACAAAAGTTCTTCTGAGCCCCAGGTACTTGCTTTGCCATTGAACTGGTTGCGCCATGAGAGAACCGCAATTATGGTTGCCTGTAGTTTGTGGATTTGCCAAGAATGTTATCTTGTAGTTGGCAACTACTGTTTTTACATCCTGTTTCCAAATGCTTGGCCATCACAGCTCTGTGAGTCGGATTTCGCTTACACTCAACGGATCAGAAACTCACTGACTTTGATATTGGGGCCCAGATTTACTAAGGCTTTGCACCAGAGCAACATGACTCAGAGCAACACAAAGTCTTGCAGGGGAATTTACTGTGCAGCAGAAAAGTGTTTGCGCCGGAAAGGTGCCTCTTCTCAGTACAAAACCAATGCTGCGTTGCTGTGCATCAAGGGGGCATTACTGGGACATCACTTTGGCAGATCAGCACAAATGCCGATAGGTTTTGATGCAAAGCCCATTCTACTAATTGTGTCAAAATCTAACGCCTGCTTCAAGTAGGTGTTAATAAGGGGAAATGTGTTTATTTCAAAACAAAAAACACACACATTGCTAGTGCTAAAGTGTGCAGCATACACCCAACATGTAGGATTATTTTGACTATGTCAAGGCATAGGAGTTTGTACTGAAATGAAATGCTTGTGTACAAATCCTAAGCTACACAGAGCACACTTACCCCTGCATCATGGCGAGAGGCTGTATGTTGCACAAGGCAGCCTGTTTGTGCACCAGTGCAGGGGATTACAGCAGCAACAGGCCAGTCTCAGTGACACAGCTCTGTGCTGTGTTCCCCCCTCTGTGCAGTACAGTGTAGCACATTTGGATGTCCTGTGTAAACCATCCTCAAGGACATCATATATCGGACTTGTGCTGCAAGCACTACAGCTTCTAAACGCTACCATTCTGCTGACATCACCTCACAGAAGAAAAGAAAGGTGGCTGAGGTCATGACAGTAAATGCTAAGCGCATGTGTAGTGTAGGTGTATCACCTCTATCACTATGTGACATTCTCTAAAACATATCGCAATGCTATTTTTTCTTCACCCCTGTTCACCATGATGTTTGTACAGTTGTATAACAAAGGCAGGTGTTCTGACGTAAGTTTCTGAAACATTTTTTGCACTGATCTGTCAGCTACTACCCTGTCTGCCTCAACTGTGACATGACAGTTTTTAATTAACCGATTTAGAAACTTCAGTTCCTTTTTGCTCCCCAAGTGGTTAAACATGAATGGTCCATTCCCCTTAATGTTTATGAAAGAATACGCAAAAGCAAATACATAAATACAAATTTCGGTAAAGACGGTCCATGGAAAAATAGGCAATGACTTCATCTCATTATCTTTGCACTCTATAGATAGCAAACTACATTATACAGGGGCATGACAATAGCCCAGTCCCAATCCCAAAGCAGCACACACATTCTAGGTCTAGGCCTAAAGTAATACACAAAACGTGTAATCTGTTTTGGGTGAAAATCCTCTGCATTTTAATCCCTATGTCCAAGATGGACACTTGGAAATTCTAGTATGATTTTCCAACTACATTAAAAGAGAGAGAAGGGTAAAACTAGTCTACATTGATCCCATCAAATTGGAATCAACGCAAAATAACTACAATATATTATGTTTCTCAAGGTTTTGGTAAAGCTTGTTCCGTCTGTTTTCCAATTACTAGCGGGTTGTCCATCTGGTTAAAGGCATACATGTGCAGACTAGTCTTTCTGGTTAAATAAATGGTAACAATTCTTGACACCTTTTACAGTCAACTTTATTTTTGGGAGATAGATTTATAAAAGTGACACCTGTGAAGATCGTTTTTTGTAGAAAGCCAGTGTTTATTAGATGCAATTCTCAGAGGCCGGGTGAGGTCTTGTCCCCAGATGAGACAAAAACACTACTAACATCAGTTATACCTATTCCTGTTACGACAGGTCACTGAACCTCCGGTGTTCTGGGAGGGGCTAGTCTGAGGCCTCACTTCCGCTGTTACTAAGTAGAGGAGAATTGCTGTGTGAGGTCATCTAGGTTGTAGGATTCGGGATCCCGTGGGCACTAGGGGCCCGGGGTCAGCCCTCATAAAACTGGACACCATTTGTGGGGGACAGGAAGTGGAGGGGAGGAAGAAGAGCAGAGGACTAGACCAGCACAGAGAGGAAGGAGAAAGGCGTGCCATAAGCAGCTCTTGCACATCCTCTGACCACCTGCCTGATGAGTGAAGAAGTGTATAGGTCTTTTCCAGGGGCGCAGCGACCATTGCTGCAGCAGGCGCATCACGCCCCAGAGATCGTTGGGGCCCATTGAACCCTGATAAATTCTGTACTTTACACCTCCAGTAGTAGTCGAAGGGGCCATTTTTCTTGCTTGCGCCAGGGCCCATGGCATCCTGGCTGCAGGACTGTTCTACTTGGTGTCCATGTGTGTTTTCACGCCAACCCAACACATGTTGAGAAAGCCTTTGTTGTGTCTTTCTTACCTGCTGTTAACCCGCATGCATCCTCCCCCATCTCAAGGAAGTGCCTGGGCCTCCCTACTTTGATGGCTGTATCACCATTGCACAGCATCTCAAAGCCCTAGGAATTCTCTGGGCTTTGAAGGTGTTTGGACTTAAGTGGAAGAGCAGCAGTGCCTCGGCCCTACACTGTAAAGGAGAACTGAATTCATCCCATGTCAGGTCTGAATAGCTCATCCAGTCCTGAGTTTTATTCTAGGACTTATAGTCCACGATTTAAAATGGAGAAAGCTACCTCTTGTACCAGAATGCAGGCACGAGAAACCTACACCTGGCGCAGGACAATTTAGGGTATCTCCATTAGACCAAGAGTCCGTGAGAGTAAAATGGAATGAGACTGTATGGTGGAATGTGAGACTTGGCCCCAATTTGTAATACTAGTCTGTGGGACAGTGGACTAAAATCTAATGAGACTGGCTTATCTGATTGGTGGAAACTATGAATACAGGTAAAGTTAAAATTCAAATCATCAGAGCCTTATACTGCAACTCTTGCTCGTGTATAGCGCCCTGTTGGATTAAAGCTAGGTTTTTGCTACATAAATTAGGCGAGGAGCCAGCCAGGCTGATGGAGGCAGTGACCTACAGGGCGGCTCAGGAGGACGCTGATCCAGTCGGACAGGGAGACGGCGGGCCAGTGACCTGCAGTGGTAGCCAGGAGCTGCCATCCAGGAATAAGGTCAGTGCTCCTCATTGCAGCATGTGTGATCCTAAGCATCGAGAGCAGGGATCATGTCCAGAATGCGTGCTTCTGACCAAAGCCAAAGCTGCACTGATAGCGAGTTTATGATCATTGCCAGCAGGAGAGCATGGCCTACTGTAGTTTGACAAGGCCAGTGCCTTTTACTAAAAGGTGTTATTTTTCTGATTTTATGGTACTATGGTACTAATTTGAGGAGGATGATAAGGTTATAGATTGCGGCTGCTGCTTGTGAATCACTCTTGTGCCCTTAGTAGGTCATTCGCGGATGTCTACAGGGCATGCATTAACACACCGGGGTCTTTACAACAGACTTTTGTTTTCACAAATAGACTCACAACCCCCATCAGAGCACCTGGTGAACGCACTGCACCTCGACCTCTGGCTCTTCCTGCTCAGCATCCCCTTCGCCTTCTACATGGTCAGTCAACTACAAGCACTGACAGTAGCCAGGAGAAGGCAAATTGGACTAAGAGTGGGGAAAGAGCAAAACCAAATGAAATTAACAAAAATGAATTCAACAGGAGAACTCAAAGGGTTAAACAACGAGTAGATGCTATGAAACTTGAGGAAAAGAATTATGACAAAATAAAGGGAACACAGCAGACCACTTTCAGGGCACGCAGAACGAAGTGTGGAACTACCTTCGGTGTTTCTGCATCACTAATATTTGTCTTTAGTTGTATCGAAATTGATTTTTTTAGTTGACTTACGCTGCAAGTGCTTTCACTGCCTCATGCACCAGAACTGGTTTGCTTTGGTCTTCCTATTCAAATATCCTGTCTAGGATGTAAATTAAAATGTAAATTAGCACTTGTATAGCGCACTACTCACCCGTTAGGGTCTCAAGGTGCTGTACTCATACCGCTATGGAACCCCTCCTGGCTTTTCCCTGTGAGGCGCCCACTCCTGAGCACCCCCAGGGTGAAGCCAGGCATCCAAGCGCTGTTGGGGCCGTTGTGGAGATTAAGCAAGCTATTGCCCAGAGTTGCACCCATGAATTAGATTAGGCACCGATTCAAGAATTATCTGGTCAAGGGGAATTGAGCCCAAGACCTGCCAAAGCGGGACTTGAACCCTGGTCTTGAGCCAGATCTCTGCCTCAGGGTCTGCCGCTCTAACCATTGAGCCACACTTCTCCACAGGAGAACACAGGATGCTGTTGAGACAGTCTTTGTTTGATGATACCCCTACCAGCAGGGCTAGTCTCCAGCCTGTAGCACTCACAACACAGGCGCAAAGAGATGTGATGTCCCTGCATCAGACCAATTGAAAATATGATCAAGGAAAACAAAAGGCAGAGACTCACCTAAAGGACCCTTGACCTTGCACAACAGAGTCTGCATTTGAAACCCGACTCCTCCTATCTGCCAAAGGGCGGTGCTTCAGGAAGTCTAATTATAAATACCTCAGTTGGAAGGAGAGGGGTTGGGGTTTGCCTTCCATCAAGACTTTGGCCGCTAGGTTGTTACATGGATTTCCCTTGTGAGACCAACAGAATGGATGTAAGCATCGTCTTAGGATCTTCTACTAGTCTTATCAGCATTACAGAATCCTCCATTTGAACACAGTGAATTGGCTCCTGTTAGATTTTTGTCCATAAAAGTCTCATTTTTAGTAGCCAATACCACTGCAAGACTGCTTGAAGAATCCCAGCTATTATTGTGTATACTTTCCTATTTACACATTTTTTTGAGAGTGTGGCTCAATTTCCTTCTAAAAGTCAAATGACTGTCTCACCGAGAGTAAGATGTTACCTTTTATTACTGAACCCAGCATCTGATTCAAACATACAGTACGACTTATTTGATGTAGTGGAGGCTCTGTGGATTTACCTGGACAGGGCAGTAAACATGCTGGTCACGTAGGTGGACAGATCTGTCCAGTTTATCGCTCACTGCAAGACATTTGTGATAAAGGAGGCCCTTGTGGCTTTCAGTAGATATTTTAGAAGCTGGTAATCTGGATTGCTCTAATATTTTTCCAAATGTTCCAGGTGATCCATTAAATGATACAATGTTGCATTGTTGAATTTAGTAGAACCTCTTTGTTTCTTGATACTTTTGTAAGCTGCCATTTTTTTTCTTTTGCTTAAAACACCCGTTTCTAAACTTACCTGCGGGCACCATCATCCCACTGTGCCAGACCAAGGAGTGGTCACTCATCTCCCACAACTGACAATCACCTCCCCTGCACCCAGATTAGCTGCTGCTGTGTCCCAATGCAGAGTCCCACTTGAGACAAGCTCTTAAAGAGTGGACATGTTTTCCTAACTGCTAATTTGTTTGTTTCGCCAGCTCAACATATTTTTACCTTGTTTCAAAACTGACCTGTGGGCTTCAGAAACACTGAGCGTAGGGAGGAGATTATGACCCGCAGCTGAAGGCTATCCCCCTGCCACTGGACGAGCCACCTGTCTGTTGTACTGTGCCCTCCCGCACACCTTTGATAAAAACTCAAGGAATATTCGCAGAGGGGTTGCCATGCAGCTAGGTGAACCGCTTAAAGTGTGCTGGCTGACAGATCAGTTGACGAGAGGGTGATGGAAAGGGACAGGTATTCTGTCACCTTTCTACATGTTACCATTCTTAAACTGCAACATTTTTTGTATTCCTTAATATCTCACATACTGTATTTTACATTTATTCTAATTCTGCCTATAGAAAAATTAAGGTTGTGGAAGAAAACTGTGTAATACGGGCAGACTCTACTGGAATCCATGAAATACACAAGGTCTTAAAATTCCTACAGCTGCGCACGTAGCAAATTATTTAAGAACATGGGTGATCTCCATTGAATGCATTCGTGGTAAATGGAAGGTAAATGATTGTGGCTGATATATTGACTACTTCAACAACAAGTGGGAGGAATATCTGTGGGCGTACAGAGATTGGAAATGCAATGACAAATACTGGGAATTTGTATGATTGTTGAATAACTTCCTACTTTAACCCCGCACCCACGTATGGATAAGGGAGGGACGCAAATTTCTCTGTGGAGTAAGCTAGCTAATTTACCACAAAGTGCTAGTCACAATCTTCACTTTTGTAGTAAGTTAAATTATTCAGCAAGTTTACTACTTCTTAGTATTCTCAGACTGCAATTTTGTAGTAACTTGCACTTTTGTAGTAAGCTCCTACCTTTATTAATTTTAGTGGGAGGGTGTTGCAGTACTAATGGTTGGCCATGACTAGTGCTGGATTTACGACAAAAGTGTAAGCTACTACAAAATGCAGTTTGTGAATACCGAAAAGTAGTAAACTTAAACGTGTACAGTTACTCAAAAGTGTACATTACCTATGTGAATCAGGCTCACTGTGTTGGCCTCTCTTCTCTCCAGTACTATCTCGAGACAACTTAACTTTCCATTCACTGGGAAGACCTTTCCTCTCTTTAATACTGTCTCCAGATAACTAAGGGTTGCCTTGACTGGGCAGGCCTCATTTTTCTCCAATACTATCTCCAAACAACGACATTTTCCCTCCACAGGGTAGGCCTCACTTCTTTTCAATACAATCTCCAGGCATAATTGCACATTTTCTTTCACGATAACGACCTGAAACAGCACACAGGCTGTTATCCTGCTGGTGAGCAAGGCTGCTGGCAGCTCAGCTCTCAACCCAAGTATTCCGAGGTGAGAAAATATTTATTTTACCATGCGGCAGCTGTGGTTTTCAAAAGGAAGCCTTCTATGCCAATTAATCGCCCCTTGTGACAGACCCTTACTTACAGGTTCTTCTTTGACCATGTCTCGAGAGTGAGCATGCTGAGAAAAGGGAATACCTCAGGAGATTAAAACTAAGATAGAGAGCGCGGGAGAGAGACTGACTTGGAAAAGACAGGAGTTTGAGTGCCTTGAGTGCGCAGAGGCAACAGCGGGGGAGAGACATTCACTCATTTACCCATGTACCTGTACTCCACAAAAGGGGCAGGGCCAGAGAACGGTTAATCACGCAAACTTCCTAGGAAGAGACCTTCCTACTGGTCTCTGCACCGACCAGCAAACGTGTTTAACAATGATTCAAAGCTGAACAAGCACATTAATGTTCCCAGGAACGTATGTTGTAGCTGCCTGTACTGCCCTTCTCCAGTACACTGTAAATCCTCAACACGCCCTCATTTAACAACCTGTTCCTTTAATAGCTGTTGATATGAATAGCTGGCGACGGCCTCAGTTCATTCTGTTATCCAGATAGAAATAAAGCCTAATAATTATTAACCTGGGTATATTTCTCACCTCACCCTCACGTGGAGGGCGTCACACAGCTTAGAGTCACCTTTCTCCTCCCAAACAGCCAAATTAATCTCAGACCTTTCTCGCCCTCCCGAACAAGCATTGGCAAAGGCAATAGGTCTGTTTTTGGCTGCCATCCTTTCGGATGTGTCTGTGCTTATTGTGTCATGTTTTTTGCAAAACGGTATTGTTGTACAAAAGAACATTGGCTAAAAGCAATGCTCACATTGACATACTAGTCTTTGGTACTGAAGGGAACGACTTTGTGTGTAGAAAGATCAGAAAGCCACCACTCACTTTGAAATTAGCCAGTGGCTATATGCTGCAGTGGGTGGAAGACAAATGTGAATGACACAACAACAGGCCAGTGGACGAAGAGGGCTGGCTGAAATACCCTGTAAGTAAGTATATTATACATACAATGTTAATAAAATCAAAAGGCCTTGGCTAACACAAGACTTAAAAATGTCCGCCTCCTTTAGGGCTCTGCTTTGAGCTAATGGCAGCCTGGGAGAACAGCTTATACCAGTAATTTGCCCGATCTGCATTTTAGTAAATGTGGGCCACAACTGTACATCAACTCATGTTTCCAAATATATTGAATACAAAGCAATAGCTTTAAGTGTGTGCATACGCAGTTGTCTGTTCCCCCTAAAAGTTGTTTTCATAGTTGTTTAGTCTGTAGATTCCTTAGCCCATCCAGGCCTTAAAAGCGTTCCATAGTACTCAGACCCACAGGGGACTTTTCTTGTGCACTTTATGGCCAGTCAAATCTTGACCTTCATTCATTTTAATGGGATCACCTCCCAGAAACGTATAAAGTCAAACTTATAATCACTGCCGGTTGAAAGTAATAGCTTAGTGTTGTACGTCGTGGTTTACTTGATAGATTGCTGACATGAGCAACTTTTGTGGCCCATTTGAGACAACATAGAACAATAATATCTTTGGCTGAAACAATGGGTAATATTATCAGGGGCGGAGCTTTTGGGGGGGTGGATGGAGTGCTACACTCTAATAAATGTATACTGTAGCAAATAGTTGGTAACAGGTGCTTTCAGTTGGGTATGGTGAGGTGTCTATCGGATTTCATCTAGTAGTTTTACATGCACACACAGACTAAAACACACACATACACACACTCTCTCTCCCTCATCTCTGTTGTGAAGATCTTAAAAAATGTTGGTTATTTTACAAAATATGTTGTTTTAAGTGCCACTAACAATCCGCAGTGCTATCCCTTTCCACTGCCTGATAAGCCCCCCTCATGTCTTGCTTCTCAGATAAGGTATCCTAACAAGATAAGCCAGGATGATTGTTGGGAACTCTGAAGCTCACACCCCTCCAATCTTACTGACCAAGTTATGCCCCTAAAAATTATTTCCTTCTCTCCTTGTTTTCCTCTTTCTGTCTGTCTCTCTCTGTCTGTCTGTCTCTCTCTCTCTCTGTCTCATATATACAGATCCGTCACGTAGGCATTATCAGTGTTTTACAAAGTGAATATATTGATGTTAGTTACTGAGGGTGTATTTTATTTATATCCATGTAGGGGTGAAAAAAGGAGACAGAGTGGCAATATATCTGCCAATGATCCCTGAGTTGGTGTATGCTATGCTGGCGTGTGCAAGAATAGGAGCAGTCCATTCCATCGTGGTAGGTACAAGCACTGGGTCAAGCTGCCCTTCCTTATCTTAGGATGCCTTGAAGGAGAAGTTATTCTGTATATGCTGTGTTCATCAGGGCATGAAAGTAATCACAATTATGAGATCTTTGTAAAGTCACTTTCTTTTAGTTTTGAGCCTCAGTGCATTTTTTAATTTGGTACATGGCAATAATGAATCTCTTATAGTACTATCTGCCGTTTTAACTCTGTCCAAGTTGTTCACCCAGAAATGCTTTCCGTAGCAGTGGCGGCTGCAACATATGTCAAGGAGGGGAGTAAGGGACGATGACTGGGGAAACAACATTTTAAAAAAACACTTACCTCGCCTGCCCGTCTCCTGCCGCCTTGCATTGCTGAGGCTCCTGTGCTGAACCCAAGCACAGGCGCCTCAGCAATCCTTGAACTGCTTACATTCTAAACATAGCATGTAAGCAGCATCAGGATTGGTCTGAGCAGCAGTTACTGCTGCCCATGCTCAAGTCTGGGGTCTGTGCTTTTTCTCCGGCCCAGGTGTGTATACAGCTGGGTTGGAAAAACCTAAGTGCGCATGTGTGTTTGGCCGGCCTCACACGCCCGGCCAAACACACATGCGCACTTAGTGCACTCTCCCATCCTCCCCCCTCCCACCTTCCCGTGGCCCAGGCCCTCCCCTCCCTGCACCTGCTGGCTAAGCCAGTAGAAGAAAAATGGTGAAAAATAAAACGATAGCAGGCTATTGTTTTTATTTTTCATCTGCTGGCTCAGAAAGGGAGGCAACCCCCCTCCCCCACGGCCAAGGAGTCACCACTGTCCACTAGCCTTTCTTGAATGGTTAGAATATTATCCAGTCTGGTTTTGGTTCTCATTTCATTATTCCGTTTTATTATTTTTCTTAATTTTCCTACGGCACAGTATAGAGCCACCTTTTCCACTGAAACATGTAGGGGATGAAAGGTAGAGTGGACTGAAAGACCCTTATTTTGTGCTATTTGTTCCAGAAAGCAAACTTATCATTTCTGGCACCCCTCGCTCCCCAATGTACAGTGTAGTAACACAGGCCCGTGCACTGTGCTGTCACTTGTGCTGCGCTTCACTTTTTTGCATTTTTGAGTCATACTGCGATTTTCCTTAGTGGCCTTAGATGACTGGATAGGGCCCCGCGCTCTGTTCTGCTTCTAAACAAAGGGCTGAACTCTGCAGGACCTTGGATAAATTGTACCTCTTCCTGTAGTTAAGGAAGGCACCTTGTCCACACTAGGCTTTTCCGAAGATCGGTGGTTGGTGTCAGGGCAAGGACTTTGTAGTTACACCTCTAGTACAAGGCCTTTGTAGTTACACCTATAGAGAAGAGAGCTTAGTAGTTTGACTTTATATCTATTTAGCTGGATGTGGATGGGATCCTTCACTGCTCGCAAGGGTGCAGTTGTGGACTATGTTCCGCTGCCCTGTGTTAGGGCCTAATGGTGTATTTGAATTATTAATTTTACAAAACACAGTACAGCGTTTTCAATACAGATGTGCCTTAAGAAAGAGTTCTTTGCGATCTGGAATGCTTAGACAGGGTATACCATGTATTGTAGCAAGAAAAAAACTTCATTTGTATGCATTGTTTCACACCATACTTCTGATGTAATTAACTGCTGTAAATAGCAGGTACTTCTAGCACCCAATTTATATGTTCACTATTCTGAACCGATGTTCTGCTCAAGTTTACTTTAATATCGATATATTTAAAGCATATGTAGTTCTTCACTCTGGGCTTTATTGCCTTTATCCTAGTAGCCCTACCATTTGGGAGCAGCAAGCCCCCACTGTCGATGGATTTCACGTCCTGAACCTCTATAACCCTACAGCCCAAACAGATAGACTCTGCTCTGCACCTCATCATGCCTCCTTCTCTTTAGAGCTTACCGCCCCAGGGTCGGTATCTGCATTCACACCATGATTCGGCATAACCCCTTCTCTGATTTAGAAACCTTTCCCTCTGAACCAAGGTATAATCAGTCTTTGATATCTATCAGAAAATCTGTGTGGGACCCATAAAACAAAAATGATCTGTAACAACAGATAACAAATGGGGTATCAACATTACGACGACCACACCACTTTTCAGCAGTCTTATGTTCAGGTAGTGTGGGATAGTATGCGCCTTTTTGTCTTGAAGTCTTCTGTCAAGACTTTCCCATAGAATAGTGAGGCAAATCGTGATCCTGTGGCAAGAATGAAGGATTATATTATGCCAGTTCTGGCCATCTATTCCACCCTGGCAGCTGCCTCATGCATTGGTTTAAAATACAGTATTTTAAACATGGAGTTGTTCGACCAACTGCGTTCACGATATCCTCCAATTTTGCACCACCTAAAAATGTCATGCTTGCTGTGACACCACTGGCGAAACAGTACAGTGTTCAAAAACGCTCTTCCACTGGTCGTTTTCCACACACTTTGTCAAGTATTGGTAGACGCCAGATCTTGAGATTTCAGAGCAACAATGAATCAGCCTACTGCATCTATAGTCAATAACTCATTAAACGCCATTGAAATACTCTCAGTGTCGTCTCACTAGGAAGTGAGGGGTACACTGCCGTCCTGGAAGAATTGTTTTGTTTCTTAATGGTGACAAATATTCTCTCTCTTTTAGGAGAAACATCCTATTCCTTCATAATGTGGAGTACCCTCACATCCAACACCCACTCACATGGTGCCAAGTACAAAAACATTGTCATGTACCCTTTCATGCCTTTAAAGATAAGCATTCAAACTGAGGCTGCTCCCTACACACCTACCACCTTAATCTACCAAAAGAGCACATGGGAGACAGAGGTTTGCCCGATAACACTGTGGGGAATCTGCAAACCTTGTGTTTCCCAATGGGCACACTGCCCTCCAGATCTGTCTGCTTAGGATATCAGCGGGAACTCCTTCATCAGAAATCTTGAAATCCTCTGCTGGCCAGTGTTTTAGTCAGATCCAACAGTTCATTATGGCAAAACATCTATGACCTGTGCAGGCCATTCTAGGGGTTCCCACTGTAGTTAGAAAGGAAGTTGAACGTGTGGTGGTTCTGTTGAGTGATCTAAGCTATTTGTTCATTAAGCATTGGCCTAGGGCATTTGGCCCAAAGTTGACCCCTAACCTCCTTGTCCAGAGGCTTACAAAGGCTTTGCATCATGAGTGCACTGCCCATGGAAGGTCCAATCAGAGTATCTCTGATGCAGAAGTTCAAGTTCCTCTGGTTTCAACATCTCATCGGGTTCCTTCACTGGGACCTCCTGGTATCCATTCATTTGACTTGGTAATACAGTTTCAGTGCGTTTCTCTACGAATTGTGGACTCAGAATCTGGGTAAGCTGAGGTGCTGTTGACCCTGTGTCATCCCCAGATTTGCTGCCAACTTGTCATTCCTCATGGTCAGAGGGTTGGTTGAAAGTGTTGTGTTTGATGCTGTTCAAGAAAGTGCATTTCAGCATGCACAATACATCTAGGACTAGTTCTGCTAATTATTGCAGGGTGGCATAGGGACCCAAAGATTTGTATCTCTTGTGAACAAGGACCTGTCTAATTTTGGGGTTCTGCCCCTATTATCTGGTGCCTTGTAACAATTCTTCTGAGTTCATTTGGCCATAACCCTTGAGAGCCTTTTTGGAGGACATGGACATAGGCCTAATTTGTCCACTCATCCAATGTGATTGACAATGCTGGGTATGTAGGTCAGACACTCACCACGTGGTAGGAGGGAGAGCTGCACAGTTCCAGACGTTCAAAGTGACAGCAAACATTTCTCGTGATACGGGTCCAAGCAGCTGCATGTATGCACCACTATTCTCAAAATGTATGGCTCACATGCCTGTGGAGAGGTGCACGCAATATTGCACAGACTGCAGGAAGTGAATTGATTTTTATGGGCGAGCGCAAAGCGCTCCGTCCATTCTGTTATCTCTCTTTGGGCTTCAAACCACGCCCATGCCACGTCAGTCACTTGCATTGGTTCGTGGGCTTGCCTTTTAAAATCCGCTTGCTTTCATTTGTGAAAGGCATGCATATGTCATGCCTTTTCCGGTGTTTAGCCCACCTACACAGCACTGGTAAAGTACTAAGAACATACGAGGCTCGATGTTTTCAGCCTGGGGTCTGGACTACTTTATCTGTTTATTTTCCACGCAGCGCGATTGTGCTGCATTTTACCTAGCGCGATCGCTCTGCGTGTTTTGTTTGCTTTACAACGCTAATAGCTCTAACGCGAACAAATGCGAGACCCTTTGCATTGAAAATGCTTGTTATGTCTGTAACCAATATTTCATGGCTCTGAAGAAGGTTGATGCTATGGTTTTGGCAGAAATTGTCATGCTTGTTTGTGGGTGAAGATGGGGGACCACGAAGGTTTCACTATTTTCTTTAGACTGTCCTTGTGTACATTGGAATCTCCTTTTACAGTGATATGAGTTTAGTTTTAGCACATTGTTGTAGTGCAGTAACAAAATAGAGTAGACCTAACAGCGTTTCATCTGCCCTGTAAAGAGGCTTTAGTTCTCTAGGTCTTTAACTTTATTTTTATGAAGCTCAGTTGTGATTGTGGTCCTCATAGACAGAAGATAGGAACTCCCCTGAAAAAGAGTTTACATCTACAAGAGTGACTCCAATTGCCTGAATCCGAGTGTAGTTGCATCCTGGTGGACAGAGTGGCGAACAGCAGCTGGCAGCAAGACTACAAAATACAGAGTGGGAACTGCCAAAGCCCAACCTGAACTTTCAAAAGGCAGCAATGCCTCATATTAGATTAGTGTGGTAAAGAGATTAAATTAACACAGCCTTATTTAAAGCGTAGAAATAATAAATGTTTACAGAAATATGACTTTCCCAGATGTTAATTCCTGTAAAACGGAGGGTTTGGCAGAGCTGTCAAAGATGCATAGAGAGGTGCACCGAATGTGCCCAAAAGATACAGACCCACCTTTGCATCATATGTGGCTATAAATCCATCTCTGACTACACAAGTTAGTCGTAAAAAAGCAAATTGATAGATGAACTGCTTGAATTAATCTCATCGACTCTTGTTTGCTTGTGGTCACAATCCAGTCCATCATTTTTCACCCCAATCATGCCACTCAAAACAGAGGCCCACCTCACGCAAATCAGTAATTCCTTAGCCTGTTCCTCATGGAAAAAGCCCATGCTGAACTGCCAGGTGTGGTCCCCTCCAGATGGTAACCCAAGAAACCCCAGACCGTTTTCTATCTATAAAACCTTGTCATTAGGGTGGATCTTGATTCCTATGGCACAGTGAGCACGGGAACCACGTCTGGGCATCCTGTCATACTTAGGGCATCAATTATAACAAGTGACATAGTGATGGATGGAATTAATCTCAGCGAGTGGCGATCTCTAACAGCTACATTCCAGTCCAATGTTTTTCACACACCATGCAGCAATGGGTTGGACTGCTAACCAGAGCAGTTGCCAATGGTTTAGAGTATTTGCAAGCAGTCTTACCACCACCTTTTCTTTGTTTGACATAGTGACCGAAGTGGCCAATTTTATGCTCGTGTGCGGGTCTTGCTCGCTGTGCCACAAAATCCAAACTATACCTCACTAGCTGTGCTTAAGTAGGCCGAAGCCAGTCTGGGCTGCTTGTTCCCTCTTCTGGAGGGGGTCTTACCAGGCAGTTCGGGATGGACTGTTTCCATGAAGGGCAGGGACATTAATGATTTGCATAAGGCAGGCCTCCATCTAAAATGCCACAGTGTGCATAAAACAATAGGTGCTTGGATGGTTGAAATGCTACCCCAAGCGATTGTCAGTGATTTACATTATTTGCAAGTACTCCTTCCATCCACTTTTGCGTGTTTTCATGTGGCCCCACACTTAGCAAAACAAAAAGCAGAATAACCAAGACCTGGAGTCCCACCAGGGCCAATTGTGCAAGGGCTGGTTGTTAAAAGTATGCAAGTGGCACAAGCCAAATTAACCCACACAGTATTGTCACAAAGATTATGAACTTTTTATATTATGTACCTACCTTTGATGCTATCATTGCACTATGTACCATGTATGTCTCTGAGCTCAGGTTTGCAAATTCTGAACAGCATAATTGTAGGGCAAATATAATGCATCACAGTTTACTATGTAACTGTTGAAATCGTAGGCCCAGATTTGCTAACTTTCCACTCAGCGCAGCTCGGCAGCCAAAAAGGCAGCGTAAGGAGAGAGCAGGAGAGCGCCATATTTACAAAAATATCGCACACTCCTCACCCTCGCCCAAGATCCATGCACAGAAATGTGCTGCCAAGTGCCACGCACAATCCTTTGACCATAGTGCAAGGGTGTCTGCTTGAGTCCAACTTAGGTTTTGGACTGGAATGATATCCTTCCAGTAGAAAATCCTATGCTTAGATTAACTTTAAAACTTTTTCCACGTTGTATGTGTGCTGCACACTGCAGCAAATAGGCAAAGTCGGAAATGAAAGGAGAAATAAAAGCATTTCTCCGTGATAGCACCTATTTGAAAAAGGCGCTATTTCTTGACACACAAAACCCTGTCTATTTTTTTTTTGTAAATAGGGTTTTGTGTCGCAAACCTTGCAGTTGTATGGGAACACCCATGCACCACCCATGGAACTCTGCCCTTGGCACTAAGTAATGCAAAGCAGCGCTATACACTGTTTTGCGGCTACTTTTGAATGATTTTACATCGTAAATCAAGTTTTGCGCTGGAAAGTAAATTAGTAAAAATAAAATTGTGTCAATTTGCATCACTTTTGTGATGCAAATGGCGCAAAATCTTAGAAGTAGTAGTATTTTATTCGAATATATAAATGTGAAAAAGTGTGAGTAGTAGGCAAAACAATTGTGTTTATAAGTGAGGAGGACCATAATTTTGAATTTTCATTCTGCATCACCGATTGATGATGCTAGCTGCAGTAGTGTCATGACCATCCATGGGCCACCTACACTGTACCAGAGGAAACAGCTGTGTTGTACGACTTGGAAAATACTCAAAACTTAGGTGCAGGAGGTCAAAGGAACTCCTAGACCTGGAATGGTAGAGAGATCCTTTTGTGTCTCAAAGGATGAGGGGATACATACTCCCTGCTACACATGGAATAACCACTGAAGTATCCCTCTCTTAGGAGAGGCAACTCCCAAGAGAAGGCAAAAAAGGCAGGCCTAAACACCACCTCACTCAGAGGTGGAAAAAGGGGGGAACACCGTTTTTTTTTATAACCCTCAATCACTCTGGCAGTGGTATGCTTCATCATCAGCGTCACCCTGACTCCTAAAGGTCAGGGTGGGCTTGACCATCTAACAGGGAGCTCTTTGAATATTTCTGTGTAGGGGGATCTTTTAACTGGAAACATTTCCTCATCCAACCCCAAGGTATCCCTTTATTAACAGGGAGGATAGGAAAGATTAAAAATTATTTGTGAGGGTCATTAAGTATATTGTGGTCCTATGACTCTATTAAAACACCAACATGTTTCTGCCGTACGCTAATGGCCTTGTCAGGGCGGAATTGTGTTATTACTTCCCCAGTGATGCACTCTTGTGTCTTATGCGGATAATATGTGGCATGCATACATAGATATTTGCATGCAATGACTGTGAAGTACTTGCCTTTTTGGAAGTACCCTAGAATTATGTAAGAATTACCCAGTCGGGGAGAGCGGTATGCCAAGTAGATTTCCAGAGGGTAGGGACCCTTGACAAAGGTGTGACTACAGCGTCTACCCCCACCGCCCTCGGAAGGGTTATTCTTACCTACTACTAAGGTGTAATGCATCAGTGGGGGAGTAATAATACAATTCTACCTTTATGAATGCCCTGGACCTTCTTAAGCCATTAGTGTAAGGCAGAAACATGTTGGACATTTTAATAGGGCCATAGGACCACACTATCCTGAATGCCCCTGCCAATATATGTTTTAATCTTTCCCATCCTCCCTGTTAATAAAGGGATACCTTGGGATTGGATGAGGAATTTTGGTCGAGCCCACCCTGACCTTTAGGTGTCTGGGTGAACCCAATGATGAAGCATACCACTGCTAGAGTGGGTAAGAGTTATATAGAAAAAGGTTTTTGCCCCATTTCTCACCTCTGAGTGAGGTGGTGTTTAGTTGTAGCTTGTTTTTTTCTTCTCGTGAGAGTAGTCTCTTCTAAGAGAGGGATACCTCGGTGGTTATTGCACAACTTAGACATTAACCACATCTAAAAATTGGAAACATGTCAAGAGATCACGTGGCCATGCTTGACAGCAGGGTAGGCTCATTGAGCCAACAACTGTAACAAAATCCAGTTAGATGTTCAGGAAAACCTTAAATGTATTGTAGCACAGTGTGCGTAGGATGAATTTCCCTAAACCTTTCGGTCGTTCTGAAAACTCAGCCACGCTGTCCTGTTAGATCCCATCCCTACGCATCAGTTCTCGTCCTTTGCTTTCAAGTGGTCGTGAGTCACTGGCTGGTGGTGGTCAGGCTGAGTAAGTGAAAGAAACTTGAACAAATATTGAATGTCCTCATTAGGGAGAACATGGGTGAACGCTGCTAGAAACAGTGGTGCATTCTGTGTGAATTCACAGCCCCTCGCGCAGCTATCGGTGTGCATGTAATTTATACATTTTCTTCAGTTTAATAAAGGAGGATCATGCAGAGTCTCGAAGATGATTGCCACGCGCCACTGTTACCCTTCCCTCAAGGGAGCCTTGCTCAAAAAGGGGCTTTGGAGGCACCTGTCACTTTAACAGTGTACCAAGCAGGCCTGATCCTTCCCTTGGGTTGCATAAATCGTGGCAAATTGTGCAGGTTCAGCAATATTTTTCCAAAAGCTCGATTTTCCATACTATTTTATTACAAAGCCTAGATCTTATAACAATACCTTTAAGGGACTACGTGACTGTAATTACCAATATGCAAACTATGTTCTTTGTCCAACTGTTTGCATTCAGTGCATGTCTACCAAGCCTCAACAAACAATGGCAGCACCAAGGTTCAGTATCTGCATTCACATCCTGATTTGGCACAACCCCTTCTCTGATTAAGAAACCTTTCCCTCTGAACCAAGGTGTAATCAGCCTTTGATATCTTTCAGAAGTTCTGGGTGTGACCCATAAAACAAAAATGATCCTTTACAATAGATTAAAATAGTTTATGCCAGCTGGTAGAACTCAGCAAAACTGTCCTTCCTTTGGGAACATATATTTTTCAAATGCATGCACAGCCTGTTAATTCTAAGTTTGAAATGCAGGAATATTTTCAAAGGGCAGGGCTCTGACTAAAAAACAGTAAATCCTAGCGAATCACTGATTCTGTAAATATATCCAAATGTATTCATCCACCCTCATTGTTCATCTCAAAACCTCCTACCCTCTTAAAACGTATCATTCAGAGGGACTTATTCGCAAAGGTAAACTTACACTTTTATGTAAGGTCGCTATTTTTTTAGGTATTCACAAACTACGAGTGTAGTTTTACTTGTAGTATCTTTACGAAAGCAGAGTCTCTGCATATGTTGCGGAGACTGTGCAGTCATAAAGATACTACCTTTAAAACTACAGTCGTCGTTTGTGAATACCTAAAAAGTTGTAACCTTACACAAAACTGTAAGTTTATCATTGTGAATAAGGCCCTGAATGTTTTTTCTTTAATGGCTCTGAAATCTGGCTTTACTCCCAACAAATAAATGTTAGATAAGTCGTGACTGAATAATATCATCCATTTTTTTTACATATCTCATCGGACTGTTTCGACTCACACAAGCAGACCAAAGCTAATGTTATCTTCAAGACTTTTAGCACTGTGAAGTAACTGAAAGGAGACACACACCCAGGGCTGTAGCTTGGCCAGTAGGATTTGGGGTTGGGTATGAGCTTCAGATTTTCCAAGAATGATGCTGGCACGTAATGTTAAAAAACATTATACAGCAAGCATGGCGCATGAGCGGGGACTTAAGGGGCAGCAGAATGGGATATAAATGCAGGTCGGTATGGGTACTAAGTGAGAGAAAGCATATTATTTTGTGAAACAACCAACATTTTAGAAGTTTTTCCAAACAGACAGAGGGAGGCAGTGTGTGTGCGTTTTTGTTGGTGTGTAAAAATTCCTGGTGAAATCCGAAAGTCACTGCACCATATCCGACTGAAACCACCTTTACCCAAATATGTATCACAAAAAACATTTATTAGGGGGCTATAGCACCCCAAACACCCCCCTGAATCTACGCCCCTGCACATAGCGCTTTATAAAATTCCAGAATAAATAAAGACATTTTGTGAATGCCTAGTTCTTCTGTCTCTGATACTGCGAATCAGCATCAATAATATAATTTAACATTTAACATAGCTCAACTAAGGGTTACTGTGAGGTAGTTATGCATGATGCAACCCTACCAAATAAAGAAGTACATTTCACACTGTAAGTCAAAGTACAATGTAATCTACGAAATAAGTTAGTTATCTTAGATGTCTCTTGCAACTCCCGTACTTCTTTTCCAGTGGTTACATAATACATTGCAGTCAAACCGGATCAGCAGTATCGCTTCAAGGCTAACTTTATTACTAGGACAGCTGGGGATCGAGGGATGCTGACCTTGGGGCAACGCCTAGTGATAATATAACTTACTGCACAGCAGGTTTTTAAATAGCCTCTTCAGGGTACCTAAACCACTTGTTTGTCTACTATCTCACAGTAATTATTAGCAAGTCAAAGCAGTATCCTCGAGTGAGCAGGGTTTATTTCAGGCCATGCATCACCTGCCTTGGAAGAGAGGCATACCTCAGAAATATGAGGTCAGTTACCATTCCTGTACACTTGCCAACTTCTGCCCTTGGCCTTAAAGGACCAGTCTCGCGCTTATTCTAAATAGGCGCAGCTGAAAAACATAGGCCCTGATTCTAAGCTTGGCGGGCGGCTGTAGCCGCCCGCCAAGCGGGAACCGCCAGAAGACCGTACCGCGGTCAAAAGACCGCGGCGGTCATTCTGGGTTTCCCACTGGGCTGGCGGGCGACCGCCGAAAGTCCGCCCGCCAGCCCAGCGGGAAACACCCTTCCCACGAGGAAGCCGGCTCAGAATGGAGCCGACGGAGTGGGAAGGTGCGACGGGTGCAGTTGCACCCGTCGCGAATTTCAGTGTCTGCAAAGCAGACACTGAAATTCTTTGTGGGGCCCCCAGGGGCCCCACGACACCCCATACCGCCATCCTGTTCCTGGCGGGCGAACCGCCAGGAACAGGATGGCGGTATGGGGTGTCAGAATCCCCATGGCGGATTCCCATGGGCAGCGGAAAGTCGGCGGTACACCGCCGGCTTTCCGCTTCTGGCCGCGGCTGTACCGCCGCAGTCAGAATGCCCGGCGGAGCACCGCCAGCCTGTTGGCGGTGCTACCGCCAACCTCCGCCATGGCGGTATTTACCGCCAGGGTCAGAATGACCCCCATAGTGTTCATATTCTAGCCATACAGGCAGGAGGGAACTGGATGGACTGTGTTGTGTGCCGTCTATTTGAATAATCAAATATGTGTCCCTCCAAAAATGAAAAATGGTGCATAATGGTTTCTTGATCATAACATTTTAATCCAAGCTGATATTTTTATTTATTTCCTTCAACAAAACACGTAGGCAACCCTACTCAATAAGAACCAGGGCCTTAACGGTATTATGAGAATTAGTGATTCTTATTGGAAATATATATGTACACTTGATAAGATCAATGCACAATCATAAAACTGAGACTATAACAGGATGCAGGTAGAGAAACACACACTCAGAAGTCCATCACAGATGACACAGCACAAACAAGGTTTTGATACATAATTCAATGTATATTGTCACATATACATGTGCATAGGTGCATAGTATCCCAGGTGAAAGGGAACCCAAACAACACAGTCAAAAATACAATTATGTAAACAAGGAAAAACCAAACCAAAACAGGTTTCTGAAAATTACAACAAACGACCTAGAACTCAATACATATATATCAGTCAAACCCTTTTGACGGTCAAAGGGTTGAATCACATGGTTCGACCCTCTTATGAAATATGGGGTCTCATAAGTAACAAGAATGAATGGGATATCTGAAAGCAGAAGGTAAATGGAGAGACTGCCTAATGGAAAATCGAATCCAGAAAGCCAAAAGTGTGAATTACATAATGGTGGTATACCAACCTTATAAAGGCAAGAGAAAGCTAACAAAATGGTGCACCCCACCACAAGTGCTCAACAATAGATAGGTACTTATGGGGGGAACCCTGTCTGGGAACTAAGCGTGAAAAGAGACAAAATCAGGAAAAAAAAGGCAATTAGAAAGAAATTAACCCAGAAACATTGAAATGAGAAATTGCTAATGTTGCATGTAACCTGCGGTCAAAATATATAGAATTAATGATAATAGCCACTAAAAATCGGAAACGAATAAAGGACTCACCCCCAGCTACAAATTCCTTTACATATTAAAAAGAATCCAGTTGTGTTAAAGGATGTAGATCATCACTGGCCCGATTTCGTATTATTGCTAATTGAATCAAGAAAGAGGGCTGCGGGATACAACCTCACCGAGTTAGACAGATCTAACTGCAAGGCGCGCAGCGTCTCTGTCTTAAAGATAGGGACGGCAAATCATAACAACCCTTGGGGTGCAGGAGCTCCAGACTAAGGTGGTCAAAAGGAGGTGGAGTCAGCCTGTTGTCATAGTAGAAGGAAACTCTCATTGTGTGGCAACAAATGGAGGCAAGAAAGCTTCTCAAATCTGTATTAGTTCAAAAAGTGTAAAAAAACAAAGCCAACCCATTATCAAAGTTAAATGCCATTCTTTGTGAGGCAGAACGGGGAGAAGTGCACAGCCCGTTGCCATATTGACAAAATTCTCTCCATGTGGGGCGAGCTATTGCGGGAAAAAGGCAAAAATCAAGAAATTAAACAGAAGTACCTGTCAAGTCAGGGTTATTAACGATTCAGAGTACGTGTAATTAAGTCAAGACATTAAAGAGAGAAAAGAAACTTAAGGACCAGTTGGCATCATAATTAAAAGGATGAACAAATCCCAACAATTAAGAACATTAGAAGACCTTGTGATGTAGCATATCTATAAAAACAAAGCACTTCATCATGTCAGAGCATTGCAATAATCATGCTAACGGAGTAGAGTATATGGGTCAGTGCCACAAAGGAAAACTTTAAGTAGAAATTAAGGAGGCAATTCACATTGTGATTACGAAGGGTGAGCAAAAAAGAAAGTATAAAATAAAATAAATTAATAACCTTGCCCTGTGCCATATATGTAGTAGTAATACAATTTTAAAAGGCTACATTAATCATTCTCAGCGAAAGGAACATATGAGCAAAGTCCAATTGTTGTCCACAGTTCAGAACGAGGGAAGGTGTAGCTCAAACAATATTAGTAAGAGTCAGCCTTGGCAAAACAACCAATGTCATTAGGCAGAGAAACCAGCTAGAGTCAAGAACAATGTAGTCCATATTGGAAATACTCGTCAGTCCTTTAATGCAGCCACATATTGAACGCCATCCCTCTGTTGTATTCAATCCTTGTTCATTGAAGTTGCAGCTTTCAATCCACTTGACCTCCCATTTTTTGAGGATGTTTGTTAGATCTCCACCTCTTACTGGAGTAGGAGCAATATCAATTACCTGCCATATTTGTTTGTAAATATTTTAATTACATTTTAGAATAATACACAACATAGCTAATGCACACAACAAATATCTTCTCTGGCAGGCTAAATGCAGGGGTGTATCAGTTACAGTCAAAGTGCATAGTAAATGATGAGAAAGCTACAGTGGCTAGGCATACTAATAGCGACAGTCCCAGCATAAACAAATCCTCCCAGGGCAGAAGAGGTGGGAGATCCCACAGAGAAGCTTCTGCACACAATAATTACAATTGTGTCCAACCAGTCTTACTGCATGCATACTATTCTCACAACTCAGTGACCTTCACTCATAACTGGGGTGGGGAGTAAACCCATGGGATCAGGGAGCGACAAATGCCACAGCCTGAAACCAGCTAGTATCAAGGCCAATGCACCATCCTCTGAGTCCGATATGGAGTCACCAGAAGCAGTCTCAGTCAGGATTGCTCAGCCTCCATGTTCCACACGCAGACAGGCCATTAATATGGCATCCCAAGCAGGCAGTATTGATATCCTTCTAACCCCCATAGCTTCCTCTTGGAGGATCGCCTCCCTGTCACAGTCTGCCTACCTCATCAATTCCTGCCCTATCTGTAAACATCGGGACCACAAGGAGACTTCCAACTCATGGTCAAAGTGTGTGGGGGGGGAATTAGTGCCAGATCCACAAATCTATCAGTAACCTTCCTGGTTGCTGAACATTCATGAAGGCCCAGCGAGCACAGTGTGGGACTAACAGGGAAGTCTCTGTCTGTGGCCCCGGCACTACTTGCAGAACTGTTGTCCAGTACTGAAGTAAAGTCGGGCATGACCAAGCCATATGAAAAAAAACCTGCATCTGCAACAGAGCAGGTGGGCATGCTGAGAACGCAGTCAGGAACATGGCTTGGAAACAACGGGGGTAAGTAGGCCCAATGTAGATAAAAAGAACTGGATTAGTTTGACGCTAGCATTCCTGGACACCCAGAAAATAGTTTCCAGTATTCTCCTCCAGGAAAGATCAGGGAGAGGCGTACCGATCTCTGCCTCCCAGTGGGACCTTAGAGTTGTGAGCGTCTGCCGCACTCCTTCCTGTACCTACAGGTATGTCATAAGTCTCCAGGAGGTGTGAAAAACAGGCACAATTTTCCCCCTGCAAAAAGACCACCTAAGGCGTCAATTCCGGCATACGGCCACTGGCATAGACCCAGAGATGCTTTTGGACCTGATGCAAGTAATCTACAAAATCATGAAATTCTAGTTCTGGACCTGGCTAAATCAAGAAGAAGATATCATCTATATAGTGCTTCCAGCAGGTAATACCTGTTTTTTCTGGACAGGGCATACTTGTACTCCAAATCATCCACATAAATGATAGCTAGATTGGGGGGGGGGAAGTGCCCCCATTGAGGCACTGGAGCATTGCTTGAAGAATTGATTGTCCTACTTTAAGTAATTGTACTCTGGTGCAAAACGTGGAAACGATATAATAATGTGTGTAGGACTTTCACAGGTGGTGGTCGTGTATTCAATAAATCCATAACTATGGTTATACTTTCCTCCTGTGGTATGTTAGTGTAAAGTGAGACGATATCCAGTGTTAGCACTATATCAGTGTCTGCATTAAAGGACATGCCTTAAATGAGATTCACCATAAAGGTGCTATCTCTCACATAAGTCTCCTGCAGTGGTACATAGTCTTGGATGAAGTAATTAATGTAATCTCCTAGTGGTTCCTTGATTGAGCCACAGCCAGACAAGATGGGGCTACCTGGGGGATTTTTGAGGTCTTTGTGCACCCCAGGTAGGGTGTACAGAACTGGTGTGTGTGGATTCTCAATATTAAGGAACATACATTCTTTTTCTGAAATGACCTTGCTCCTTCCTTCCTGTTATTACATTCAGAGTCTCATTTCGGATCATGTCCAGAGGATTTGTGGCAAGTCTTTTGTAGTGTTTAGTGTCTGAGATGTGTTTACGGAGTTCTGTGTCATGGATATTCCAATCCTGTAGCACAATGCCACCTCCTTTATCAGCTGGATTAATAATGAGGAATTTTTCACTCTTAAGTGCTAATAATGCCTGTGTTTCCACAGGTGTAATGTTGTAAGGTACAAATTCCATAGTAGAATTCATAGCATCCAGACCTCCAAGTCCTAACCTCTCAAACGTGAGCAATTCCGGTGTCATAATGGCGTTCGATTGCTAAAAACTTGATGGAGGTCTTAAACTAGTCACTGAATTTGAAAAAGGGTCACTTCTGTCTAGGAAGAACAGTTTTAGTCTGATCTTGCTGACGAATTGGGGGTGGTTCAGCCTTTTAAGTAAGAAATCAGACCTTTCAGTTATGACAAAAGAAAGTCTTCCACTTAATAATTTGATTTCTGAGGAAGAGAGGTCTTGCTGTGACAAAATGAAAATAGCTATCTGCTGTGGGTCATTGTCACCAGGTATTCTGGTTTTATCTAAGGTCCCTGCTCATTGGTTGGGGTTGCTCACCCTTTGTAACCATTATGTGAATTGCCTCCATAATTTCTACTTAACCTTTTCCTTTGGGCCACTATTCCACATACTCTGTTCTATTGGCATGATTATTGCAATGCTCTGAAATGAAGAAGTGTACTGTTATTACGCACATGCTACATCACAAGATCTTATAATTCTCTTAACTGTTGGAATTTGTCGTCCTTGTAATAACGATGTCAACTGGTTCATTTACTTTCCTTTCTCTCTTTACTGTCTTGGCTTTTATTTAACATATGCTGCATCATTAATGATCCAGACTAGACAGGTACTACTGTTTTTACTCATATGCTACATTACAAGCTTTTTAATTCTCTTAATTACTGGGATTTGTTCATTCTTGTGATTGCAATGTCAACTGATTTATTTACTTTCCTTTCTAGTCTTAGTGTCTTGGCATTTATTTCACATACTCTGCATCAATAAGAACCCAGACCTGACAGGTACTTCCGTTTAATTTCTTGATTTGTGCCTATTCTCACAATACCTCGCCCCACATAGAGAGAGAGAATGTTGTCATTACTGCAACGGACCATGCACTTCTCCCCGTTCCGCATCACACAGAGAACGGCATGCAGCTTTGGTAACGGGTTGGCTTCGCTTTTTTTACACTTTGTGCACTAATCCAGATTTGACAAGTTTTCTTGCCTCCGTTGGTTGCCGCGCATTGAGTTTCCTTTTACCATGATGAGTCTGACTCTGCCCCCTTTGGGCCACCGTAGTCTGGAGCTCCTGCGCTTCAAGCCTCTTTATGACTCATCAATCCTATCCTTAAGACAGACGCCGTCGGCCTTGCTGTTAAAGCCTTTCTATCTTGACGAGGTTGCATCCCGCAGCTCGCTTTCTTGATGATGCAAATTATCCAATACAATTAGTAATGATATGGCATCGGTGATGATCTACATCCTTTCACACACCTGGATTCTTGTTAGTATGTTAGTTTTTTTTAGCATGGGGTTGAGTCCTTTATTAGTTTCTGATTTTTGGTGGCTAATTATCAGTTTTATTTATTTTGCCCACTGGTTCCATGCAACATTAATAATTTTTCATTTCAATGTTACTGGGTTAATTGCTTTCCAATTGCCCTTTTTATTGATTTTATCTCCTTTCACACTTAGTTCCCAGACAGGGTTCCCACCGTGAGTATGGTTGAACACATGTATGGTTGAACACGTGGTGGGGTGCACCATTTAGTTAGATTTCTCTTGCCTTATCAGGTTGGTATAACACCATTATATAATTCAAACTGTTTTTCCACTAAGGAGTCTCTCTATAAATTTTGTGTTTTCAGGTGTCCCAAACATTTCTTGGTCCTGATGAGACTCCATATTTCACAAGAGGGTTGAAACATCGTTGACAGTGTCAGGCGAATCATGTGATTCAACCTTTTGACTGTCAAAAGGGTTTGATGGATATATATGTATTGAGTTCTAGGTCGTTTCTTGTAATTTTTGGAAACCTGTTTTGGTTTGTTTGTTCCTTCTTTTTATAATTATATTTTTGTCTGTGTTGTTTGTGTTCCGATTCACATGGGGTACTATGCACCTTTGCACATGCATATATGACAATATAAATTGAATTATATATCAAAACCTTGATTTTTGCTGTATCATTTGTGATAGACTTCTGAGTGCTATTTGCTCTATCTGCTCCTGTTGTAGTCTTATTTTTGCGATTGTGCATTGATCTTATTAAGAATACATATATAATTCCAGTAGGAACACCTGTATTTATTTGCTAGCATCTAATGACTTTAAAATGTTAATACAGTGTTTGTAAAATAGCCTTTTGCATATGTTGCTGCTTTAGTATCATAATGTCCCACGTGTATTTAGTTAATAAACCTTACATTAAGTTGCAGATTCTGTTCTTACTCTTCTCAAGGAGATATTTCTTGCTCCTCTCCTTATGGGTTCTTTGGGCCTTATTTAGGGGTTGGTGTTTACCTGTTTGAGTGCATGCAGGTTCTATATCTCTGAATAGCTCAGCATCTACCAAACTCTACACAGGGCCCTTTGTTAGTTTTGAAATGTGTAGCGCACTGTTGAAGTCATTTGAGGTGTTGACACCCAGCCTGTGGTTGATGATGACAGTAACCTCACTAATCCCATTCATTTGACATTGTCTTTCAGTTTGCAGGTTTTTCCTCAGAATCCCTTTGTGAACGCATCTTGGACTCCCAATGTGCTGTCCTGATTACAGCAGGTACTGACTGTCTGTATGTTTTTTAAAAAGCAGTATTCTTTGTCTCATTCAAAGTTATATTCATGTTTATTCTCTCTTGTTCTCTTGCATAGATGGGGCGTTGCGAGGAGAGAAGGTTATCAATTTGAAAGAAATAGCAGATGAGGCCATGGCAAAGGCAAAAGAGAAGTATGCCCTTTCTATTTGCTGTCTCTCCGATTTTTCCAGTTTGTAGGTGTTTGTACACTTTGCAAACTTACATTATTTGTTTCTGCCTGCTAGGCGTATGTCTCTGGGAAACTTATTTGAGTGTTGTGTCTGACGCTCAACAGTAGGAGGAAGACTTGTATACCTGTTCCTTTTGTATAGTGCTACATAAACTATAAATCAGGACCCTTTTGACTGTACAGCCGAGACAGAGGTACACATAACCTCTCCACAGTTAGTTAGGATTGCATTTGTTTGTCGGTTGATAGACAGTGTGGATATGCATAGTGTTGGTAAGGCTTCTCTGAAGAGGGCCTTTTTTAGTTTCTTTCTAATTGCAACAGCCCTGTTCTGGCCCACAGACTCACTTTCTAATTTAAAGACCTTATAGTCTGTATGGTTCTTACCCCTTGGTTTGTAGTTTGGTAGTGGTTGCTTTGAGCAGGCACAGCCACCGTACACCTTTGGTGTATCACCTGTTTTGACAAAATGCTGCATTGGTGAAGAAAACTGTAGATTTTGAAGGCTCTTTTTTGACTGAACGCTGGTGAACAACATTTAGGTTTTCATGGCATACTCAGTGCAGCATTTTAGTTTGACTGAATTGGTTTATGGCCTCTGGAATCTTTTCCAGTCTTTCTTTCGAGGATGGTAAGCCGTACAGGGCTTACATTATTGGGTCCAAAGCACTCTATGAGTTCTTTGCTATGGCGTGCAAAGAGGAGCCTGAATAGAAACGTATGTGACCGTCCGGGGAGTACGCTTGGGGCTGTGGTGTAGCTTTCCAGTCTTACTTATGGAAATGTTCTGTGAACAGAAAAAAAGAAGGAAAAGTAGGTTTAGGTGAACATCTCCACCTAAAGGTCTTCTACTTTTTGGCACCCTTTCTTGTTTTCATCCCATACTTCTTTCCTCTGTATTTGGGAAAGTCGAGCCGGCTGGTGTTACTTTATCTAATATCGCAACCTAGTGTGTAGTGAGGGATTAGTGTACCGAAGTAGAGAAGATAATCATCAGTGAAGAATCTGAATACACTATGCAGTACTTTGTAAGTCTTTGTTCAACATGGCACCAGTCCAGCTGTCTCAGGGCTGGTTTAACATGGTGGGTTATTATTAGGCTTAAGCTCTTGGCACTGAATCGTTTGTAGTTTCCAAATGTCCTTCCTTGGTGCAGTGGTGCAGCCTGCTCATAACAAAATAGCATCATTCCAAGGAGCGTCAAAAGGATGAATGGTTCCCTTTCAAAAAGTGTGAATTTCTGATATGTACCTAATTGTGTGAAAGGGATGGGGTAAATCATGGGCATGTGTTCTACAACAAAAAGGCTATAATAGCAATATATTTTTATATATTTAATTGTGTCGCAGAACACTTGAATATTTACAAAATATTTCCCGTTGACATGCTTTGCGCCAGTGCACGATAATGTGGACTTAGTACAGCAAATGATTTAAATGACGTCTTTAGAAGGTACTACAATTATTTTAGTGCAGCATAACACCAGACTGTAATATCTCCCTTTTTGCCCCCACCCACTATCCCTGTCGTTCCTCATCAGCATGCCCTGCTTAGGAGCATGTTTCATGTTTTTACAATCCTGAAGAGAAGATATTTGCCTTTGGCATATGCTTCAGACCTGTGACTGCTGCTGGCTCGTGCCCTCCATCCTTCTGTGGATCCCTGCTCCATGGTGTGTCCGCTGAGAGGCAAAGGGCCGAGTTTGTTATTACAATCCTGTGTAACCTATTGGTCACACATTTTCTAGCTATAGGTATTTTCGATAAATATCACTATATAGTAGTGTATATTGTTTTATATTTATATTTACATTGTGACTGGTATATGCATTGTTAAAGTCTCATACAGGATGGCACATCACACGCGGCAAAGTATTGTTCACTGCCACAATGGTGTGTGCACATAAGTGGCTGTAGGTTTTCTGTTTTCACTTTAAAGCATGCTTGACCGGACGCGAGACCTTCAACTTGGGCACGGTGTCCCGTTCTCATACCGACAAGGCATGTTGGCACATAAATAGTCTTCATCTGCCGCTATCTTCTTGCACAACTAGCCCCTGCCATCTCATTGCTATAAATAAGTTCGCATTTCAGGGCTGTGCCATGGGGGCTCTCCCAGCTCTCCGCATGTGCCTGTAGGCAAGACGATGCCATTTCAATTGTAAGCCAGTATTGCTATGCAGGTGGGCCAAATATACGTGATTGTGCCAACCCATGCAGTGCATTGGCACCTGATGAAGCTATATGTACTTCCAAAACAGTTTATAAACTGATATGGTCGCTTCTATTAAAATACTGAGTTCACTCTACCTTCCAGAGCAGTGTTTAGAATTAAGGTTTCCATGACTATAACACCTGATCATATCAAATTCAGATCAAACCCTTTTCATCTAGGGTTACCAATGCAAATGGCCTTTTGGGAGCAATGCTATTTTTCCCAAATGTTCTGACATATAATCTTTTTGTAACAAAACATACAATCCGCCTTTTTCGTTTTCTTCCATTTAGGGCTCAGTTTGATCTGAAAGACTGCATTGTGGTAAGGCACATTGATGCCAAAGTAAACAACCAAGTGAAAGGTAAACTTCAGGTACGGTCTTAGTGTATTCTTTTAAAAATGTTAATTCAAACTGTAAACAAGCAAAATATATATACATAATTCTTTTTATTTACTTTTAATTTGTGTCATAAAGTAGAGTGAGTGAAAAACTCTCCAATTAATTAATCCACCGAAAGTGCTTTGGTGCAACGTTAGTCCTATATAATTGCAATGCGGTATATAACAAGCACATACAGTTGTTCAAGATCAATGGCACAGCCAATCAGCTGGCTAGTAATAATAGTCAAGAATAGCATCAGTGGCATACGATGAATTTGCACCAAAAAATGAACAATATTTTTGTGACAATGGAATCAGTCTTTTATCAATGTTTGAATTATATTTAAATAAGTACGATTTTTTAATGATGGTGACAAAAAACTTTTCTTCAGTCCATCAGTTGGGGACATTATTACTATTGGGGCTAAATATTCACTTCTTTATGCTTTCTGTCTACTACCTGTAACAGCAATCAGCAGATAAAAACTAAATATGAAATATCTGCCACTACACCCGGTGTACTCTGTTTTTGAAACTTTATATACACAAACCCTATACTAGTGTGTGAAATGTTATGGCTGCAGATTTGCTTATTTTTAGTGACCCTAGCTATAATGTGACTTAAACTAAAGTTTTTAGGGGAATAGGTTTATACAAATAGATATACAAAACAGAAGTGGTGATAGCACCTCTAAGTTATGTTATGAATAAACCACTTTTTTAGACTCTTGCAGGTAGCCCACTAGCCTTCAGGCTAAGTGGAGCCCTTCGCCTACAGCCCATGCACCAATTCAGAGGGTAAACATTAATAATGAACATTAAACATTAATAATGAAAAATGGGTATTAACGAAATTATGCATTGTGTGTGGGTTTGACAATTGGGCTGACATGGAGGGGGTAAACTCCTAATTCTGCCTCACTCAGCAGGCAGATATACTGTCTAGTGTCCAGGTGTGGGGCTCAATTCCAAGATGGCCCAGCACCCCACCTCATTCTTCTCTCAATTTTTTCCTCTGGTAGTCTGGCGAGATATCAGGCCTCCTGGGTTGACAGATTGGGGTGTATACCACCTATTAGGTTCTCTCAAAGGTACGGGTTCAGGGTGATTCTAGAAGGGATCGACTAGCAGTTCTTAAATGTTTGACTTTTAAAGTGCACACACAGTGCACTTTACTAGGGACTTACTGGTAAATCAGATATGCCAATTATGGAGAAACCAATCACCAATACAATTTACACGGGGATCATTTGCACTTTAGCACTGGTCTGCAGTTCGAAAGGCAGCCGAAACTAAATTCAGCTCAGGATCAAAAACAGGAGGTCAGAAGCCAAAAGATAGGGGAAACCATGCCAGGAGCTGACAGGTATAACACCTGCTTTGATTGTAAGTTGATAAGCTCAGAAAATAAAGCATGCACAAACAGAAAAGCGCAGTTAAACGCGTTTTACACATTACTGATTCACCATTTTTTTATTTATAAGATCAAGACCTATCGGTCTTGTCATTGCCTGTCTGATACCTCATAACTCATGTTATATCCTGACGATTGACCGTCTCCTTGAGGATTGATTTGCTGCTGCTAAGGCTGTCTGCATCTGCTGTAATGGCGCCACCCTAATTGTCTTACCTCGTGTGGGTAGTCATAAATTGCCATGCTCCATTTCTAATTGCCTAGACAGGTTGTGTATGCGATAAATAAGAAATATGCTGTTACTTTGCCACAAAACTGAAAAGCATTGCTATGACGCAGTTCATTTTTGCTGCAGACTAACATTCTTTCAGGTGAGTATTGCATCAAAACCAGTTCAAACGTTTATTTCCTAAATGGACTCCTTTATATCATTTATGTCTTAGTCAGCTAAATACCTGCCTGGCCCCTTAGTTACTGCTGATTGCAGGTGTGTCTGGAGCTAAAATGACCTTTGACACTTTTCTCTTCCAAAGTTTGTGAATCACTCACTGGAAATCATGATAAAATGCCAGTGTATAAATTAACAGATCCTGCTGCATGGAGTTATCTCTGCAGCTTCATTCAGCAGTTTAAATATTAAAGTAAGGACAAATAGAAAAATAACAATAAAAAATAGGGATAAAAATAATTTGGAAATATGTTATCAGGAAGGTATCTTGTACTAAACATGTTTTTGAGCAATATTTCAGAAATTGGGTTAAATGAGGCTCAGTTGACACTTTCCTTCCTTTCAAGATGGAGAAAATATAGGACACACGATGATAGCCTAAAAGTAAGTAACTATCAATACGTTTTGCGGACACAGGAGCCGGCCTTGAATTTCACAATAAACTGCAAACTCAGAATGCTCAAGTCAAAAGTGCAGATTCAGTGAGAAAGAACATGCGCATGGTAAATGTAGAGCACAGTCAATAAATGTAAAAGTTTTCCTGTCGGGTTTCACCTAAAATGGATACTCCAAACTGTGGAACTGACATTAAAACTGTTGTGAACAAATCTGTGCCTATAGGAAAGTGCTCAATTATCACCTCACTCATAATGGAGCAAAATTCAGCCTTTCAGAATGTCCAAGAGCCTTCAGGCTTTAGATTTAAATTGGGAAGTTAAATCTGAGGGTGCAGTTTCCGTTTGTGGTTGAAGTTGTACTTGTGATATAGGGCCAGTTGTATGTAAAAAGTGGTTTGTGATTCCATAATAGCAAATCTTTGCAATTCGCTATTAGGAAATCGCAAACTGGGATGTAGTACAGTGTTTGACACTTTGTGACTCCCAAATGGGTCGCAAGAGACCTGCCTCATTAATATTCATGAGGAAGATCGCAATTTGCAACCTATTTTGGGAATGCCCACTATCGCATGGATGGTTGCCTGCTGCGGGCAGCAGACCACCATGTCTGTGATTCTTTTTTTTTTTAAAGCAGTCTGTTTTTTGTAATGCAGCCCGTTTTCCTTAAAGGAAAACGGGCTGTATTACAAAAAGACAACTGAAAAGTTTTCATTTCATTTTTGAAAAGTAGGCAGCAGTCTGTGGGACCTCTGCCTACTCTTCAAAAATGTTTGCACTCACATTAGCAAAAAGGGAAGGGGTCCCTCAGGGACCCCTTCCCGTTTGTGAATGGGTTACCACTAACTTGAAGTTGGTGCAACTGAGAATGTTTTGCGACCACATTCCCAGTCGCAAAACATTCTTACAAGGACCTGCAACTCACTATTAGGAAGGGATGCCCTTGGCATGCCCCTTCCTAATAGCGACTCGCAATCCCTATTTTGGTGTAACTCGCAAATTAGTGATGGTACATGGCCAGAAGCCTTTTACCGATTGAAAACCGCCCGATGGGCCATTTGCAAATGGCAAAACTGCTTCATACATCAGGCCCCATAGTTCTGTTTAAACCACTTAGTGCCTGATGTATGACATTTTCATTTGTAAAACGTGATTGTGAATTGCTCACAGACTGCGAATCGAAAGGAATTTTACGAACTGTTCACTGTCTGTGATCGCATTTTAAATGAAGTCAGCTATTTTTTTTTTTAAAGTAGCCGGTTTTTCTTTCCTTTTTTTCACTTCTTTATTAATTTTTTATAACAAATATGCATAAAATATACATTTACTAAAGTAAAATACACACCAAATAGTTAAAACAAAAGTGTACTAATAATGAATTTCCATAATCATTCTATATTGAATAATAGAAAAGAAAATGAAAGACACAATAACTAATTATTAAGATAAAAGAGGGAGAAATACTAATCAAATATTAATTTTGCAAAGGTAAATAATAATGTTCAATAAAATTTTAAGTAAATTAGATATCCGTTTGTTCACTTCATTCTACAGGAGGAAAACTTCAAGAGGTCATCATAATGTACAACAAAATGAGATTTACAAAAAGACAAATATATAACTATTCTAAAAAAGAACCCCAAATTGCATCAAATTGAATTTAATTATCATTCAGTTTGTGTATCACTCTTTTCATATTGCACAACTTCAAACATATCTTTCCTCCAGGATTGAATTGTTGGTAAAACATTAGATTTTCAAAAACCTAATATGTTAACTTTAGCCAGGCTAAGAGCTGTGGATAACCCTCTGAATATCTGTCATCTTTCTTTATTTGTTCTGGAAGACCTATGATTCTAAGATTGTTCCTTCTACTGCGGTCTTCTAAGTCAATCATGTTCTGCTGTAAATACCAGATATCCTGACTTGTGTCAGGAGTCTTATCAAGACGAGACTCAATTTCTGTGATGCCACTATCCAGTGTTTGCATACGAGAATTAAATTTAGTAACATAATTTCGTAATCCTTGAACTTCTGTAGTATTTACAGACTCTGCAGTATTTACAGACGTAATTGAGGATTTTATATCTAATAGTTCTTTCAATATTTTGTCCATAGCTGCAGAAGGTAGTTCGGTGGGTTCAGACATTTTACACTTTAAGTCAGTGGTATCTGATTTAGATAACAGAGCAGCACAATATGATAATTGTCTTACCGCTTTAGATTCTGACATACAAAATATTATTATTATTTTTTTTTTTTTTCACCTTTCTTTTCTTAAATCTTCTTTCAGATAGTGCAACTTGAATTTGATGCCCCTTGATGGTAATATATGTATGGAGTGTAATGCCAGTTTTTAAAGACACTCGGGCAATTAAAAGAAGTGAACACCAAGTGGTACCAGGAGTGTCATAATTTCCTCAGGTACAAATAACCACAGGGCAGTTTAAGGTCTTCTATTTTGTGCCTGGGCCTCCTCAATCCCAGCATATGCTTGCTGCTCTACAGTTCCCCCAACCACACTTTTACACCGATCACCAGGTGGGAGGGCTCACTCACCAGGATGCACTTGCTCCGATGCAAGTATCCAGTCCATGCCAGGACTCCGTGATAGAAGCAAGGCCCTGAGGGAGCCGGAAGCTCTTAGGCTCCAAATCAAAGGGATTCACCCTCACCAGAGTGACGGCAGTGCCTGTTCTGGCACAGAGAGTGACAGTGCAGGTAGGAGCCCTTTGCAACAACTCAACGTAATGCCACAGTTGGCCGCACCACTAGGCTGTACAGTACACCAGTGGCGGTGTCTCAATCGGCCCCGGCACCCTCTCCTGTACTCCATTTTCACTGTCTCTCCTTCCGGTGAATTTTACAGGCTTGTGGTAATCACTGAGAAATGTAGATGAGAATTCAAGGGGCTCAATAACCTGCATTATACATAGTCAGCAGCAAATTGGACGACGTTTCAATTTAGCACGTAAGTTGCTGTACTGGGGATGCACCTGTGCACAGTCCTCTATTTTATTACCTCCTCTCAATGTTTTCCTGCCTCTCAAGCGAGTGCGCGACCTGAGCGCTCGAGAAAGATTATACAGATGCAGGGCTTAAAATATGGAAGAGGCTAGAATCCATTCTCAGTAATCTTGAAAATTCTTCCCCCTCGGACCTCCGGAGCAGCACATTATAAACGTACTCCTTTTTTCTACAGACGTTGTCACAGAGGGTCTAGCCTCTCTGTCTTCACGCTTCCCTCATCCCTGTTCCTGGTTGGCAGTCCCCGGCTCTGCTCTCAGTTATTAATCATGGCTGAAGTTTCCGGAGGGGGCTCTCGTTGGGGTCTGCTGCTCTGGATCGTACACCTCTGCTCGGCCTCTCCGTCTGATGCTGCTCCTCAGTGTGATGTTGTACAGTTTAAGTAGAGGTGACAGGATTCATGGGCAGTTTCCAGGGATTTCAGATTATACGACCGTCATCTAATCGGCTAGTCACGCTCTCTCCACATCGCCATTTTGAGCTTTACATTTCTTTAAGCCATAAATTCAGTTGTAGAGCGATTTTCCTTTAAACAATGATTCATATGCTGTCCTCTCTCCTCTTCTGATATCGTATTCTCTTTTTATTTATAACATAGAATTTGGGAAAACGTATTTTGGCACGTTTCCCTGTCTCCGTCCGATCCGGCTCTAGAAGGGAGCTGCCATCTTCCTCAGCACTTGGCTCCGCCCCCCCAGCCCATTTTTCTTAAAGGAAATGGGGTTGCATTTAAAAAGAAACCGTTTTTTTTGTTTGATACTTGGCAGTAGTCCCATGGAATGTGATACCGAATTGCAAAATGTTTTCATGGTATTACAAAAAATAATTTTGCGGTTGCAAACACTGTTATTTTGTGATTCACTGGCTTTGCAGCTGTAAAATTGATTATTACATCAGGCCCATACTGTCTTATTCTGTGTGCAACAGTAAATCTGCAGACACAGTTTGTTCTGGATTATATTTTGATCGTAAATTGCATATTGGCCCAGTGTTTTCCCTTGAAAACTCCTCCCAGTACTACCTGAAGGGTTACATGGAGAAATTGTGTTAAAAATAAGAAAAACGTGTTTTATCAGTTAGCAAGAGGGAACTCAGGATATCCTATTCAAGACATGCAAAACTTGTAATTGCCTGGTAAAATAATGCAGGGGGAAATGCAGTGATGGTTTAGAATATGAATATGGGTTGATTTTTAAGGCAATATGGTAACGAGGCCTGGGAGAAAATGTAATTATACCGGAGAAGTTTGCCTAATTCCTGAATTTCGCAATATGCAATATTCAGAAAATTACTTGAAATTTCGAATAACGTAATTTTACTGATTTTCAAAGGTGACTTGTGCATTATGGTCAAACTGGGAGTAAAATTTAATTTGGATATGAAAAACAGGATGTCACCAGACGTATTTAAGATGAGTGGCTAAAGAATGCAGATGAGGTTTCCTTTCTCACAAAACTAACCTTTTTGGACATCCACAAACCTCTAGTTATGCAATTTCCACACTAATGAGATTGTTTAATTCACCTCATTTGATTCTGGCATTAGTAGTGCTGAAAATGTGGTCCAGTGCAGCACTCGCCCCACATTTTAGAGAATGTGAGTTAGAATTTATGTTAAAATATTTAATACAGGGCATGCAGTAAGACAACTGTAGTGTTCCTAACTCTATGCGTACACAATGTGTGAACATAATTCAAATGTAAGGTTAGGGAATTTGATGTACACCAACGCTGTAAATAGATCTCATAAACCAACCAATGTAATCTTCGTAGTCTCTACTTTACATATTAGTACTCCTTACAGGTATGTTTATTAACAAACAATCATAACTTACGTCCATGTGTATGTATAACATGCGTTTATGACGTTATGTTTTTTCCCTAGAAATTCAGTAATACAAGTGCAATAATGAGCTGCCTGCTTTTTAGAAGAATAATCAGGGTCCTAGTCTCACGCATGCTCCTGCACATTCATTCAGTGACTGGCACAAGGACAGTCGGTATGCATGTGGCCCTGAGGACAGACCTCAGCTGACACATCTTTACTATATCATGAAATTGTGAAATTATTGGAATGGTTGTAAACTTGTTTTTGACATATGTGCAGCTTCATTATGAGGATAACAATGGTACAGGTGGCCGTAAGGCAGTGGAAAAGTACAGTGACCGAACACTCCATGCATGACTCAAATATGTGTAGAAACAGCAATTTTCAGAAGACATGCCCCAACTTCTCCCCCCAATTTTTGTGTGACTAATTGAGGATGTCCATATATATTAACCTGATCATTTTGGTTTAAAAATCTTGGGCTACACGTATATTGAGGTAATTAAATAAACATAGCAGAAACAACAGGACTAAAAATAACAAGATGGTAACAATAAATACCCAGAATTAAGGAGTAAAGTATATAAATGTCATGAACATAAGGGGAAAGGAGTAGGGAAAAGCTAAACAAGCATTGGCAAAGCCACGACACTTGGCTGCACATTTACCTGTAATATGCAGAGTGGGACATGCAGTACCACATCACCACGATATAATGTTCAGAGTGGCTGTGTGCATGCATGCAATATGCCATTGTCCTATATTGTCTTTAATAATGTCATTAGTGCTGGTACAATCAGTTACTTGTCTGTGAAGATATGCTGAAAAAGGGGTACAGACAGTGTTAGACCTGTAAACTGTAAACTTCGCACTTGTATAGCACACTGCTTACCAGTTAGGGTCTCAAGGTGCTGTACACATACCGCTGTGGAACCCCTCCTGGCTTTTCCCTGTGAGGCACCCACTCCTGGACAGCCCCAGGGTGAAGTCAGGCATCTAAGCGCTGTGAGGGCCGTTGTGGAGATTAAGCAAGCTATTTCCCAGAGTTACAGAGTGGGACCCATTAATTAGATTAGGCACCAAGGCGAGAATTATCTGGTCCAAGGGAATTGAGCCCAAGACCCACCAAGGTGGAAATTGAACCCTGGTCCCGGGCCAGATCTCTGCATCAGGGTCTGCCTCTCTAACCATTGTGCCACACTTCTCTACCTGGCATCCTTAGGGTGGTCTTATCCCCAGACTTTTTGCCTTTACCTCCTGTTTTGTTGCTGTATCTTTTTGTTGGCCATAGAACTCTGAGCAGTTTACCACTGCTAGCCAGTGCTAAAGTGCATGTGCTTCTCCCCTATCATGGTATCATTGGTGTATCCACAATTGGCATATTTAATTTATTTGTAAGTCCCTTGTAAAGTGGTATACCTTATACCCACGGCCTGTAAACTAAATGCTACTAGTTGGCCTGCAGCCTCCGTCCTCGGACCCCCGCCCACCCCTGCCAGCCACGCAAGAAACCTCGGCTTCATCCTGGACTCCGCCCTCACCATGTCCAAACAGGTCAGCGCCGTCTCCTCCTCCTGTTTCAACACCCTTCGAATGCTCCGCAGAATCTTCAAGTGGATTCCAACAGAAACCAGAAAGACGGTGACCCAGGCCCTCGTCAGCAGCAGACTTGACTATGGCAACGCACTCTACACAGGTGTAGGAGGCTGGACTGGCTTGTAGTGAGTACCAAGGGGTACTTGCACCTTGCACCAGGTCCAGTTATCCCTTATTAGTGTATAGGGTGTCTAGCAGCTTAGGCTGATAGATAATGGTAGCTTAGCAGAGCAGCTTAGGCTGAACTAGGAGACGTGTGAAGCTACTACAGTACCACCTAGTGTCATATGCACAATATCATAAGAAAACACAATACACAGTTATACTAAAAATAAAGGTACTTTATTTTTATGACAATATGCCAAAGTATCTTAGAGTGTACCCTCAGTGAGAGGATAGGAAATATACACAAGATATATATACACAATAGCAAAAATATGCAGTATAGTCTTAGAAAACAGTGCAAACAATGTATAGTTACAATAGGATGCAATGGGGAAACATAGGGATAGGGGCAACACAAACCATATACTCCAAAAGTGGAATGCGAACCACGAATGGACCCCAAACCTATGTGACCTTGTAGAGGGTCGCTGGGACTATTAGAAAATAGTGAGAGTTAGAAAAATAACCCTCCCCAAGACCCTGAAAAGTGAGTGCAAAGTGCACTAAAGTTCCCCTAAGGACAAAAGAGTCGTGTTAGAGGAATAATGCAGGAAAGACACAAACCAGCAATGCAACAACTGTGGATTTCCAATCTAGGGTACCTGTGGAACAAGGGGACCAAGTCCAAAAGTCACAAGCAAGTCGGAGATGGGCAGATGCCCAGGAAATGCCAGCTGCGGGTGCAAAGAAGCTTCGACTGGACAGAAGAAGCTGAGGTTTCTGCAGGAACGAAAAGGGCTAGAGACTTCCCCTTTGGTGGACGGATCCCTCTCGCCTTGGAGAGTCGTGCAGAAGTGTTTTCCCGCCGAAAGGACGCCAACAAGCCTTGCTACACGCAAATCGTGCGTTTGGCGTTTTTGGACGCTGCTGGGGCCCAGGAGGGACCAGGAGGTCGCAAATTGGACCTGCAGAGAGAGGGGACGTCGAGCAAGACAAAGAGCCCTCACTGAAGCAGGTAGCACCCGGAGAAGTGCCAGAAACAGGCACTACGAGGATGCGTGAAACGGTGCTCGCCGAAGTTGCACAAAGGAGTCCCACGTCGCCGGAGACCAACTTAGAAAGTCGTGCAATGCAGGTTAGAGTGCCGTGGACCCAGGCTTGGCTGTGCACGAAGGATTTCCGCCGGAAGTGCACAGGGGCCGGAGTAGCTGCAAAGTCGCGGTTCCCAGCAATGCAGCCCAGCGAGGTGAGGCAAGGACTTACCTCCACCAAACTTGGGCTGAAGAGTCACTGGACTGTGGGGGTCACTTGGACAGCGTCGCTGGATTCGAGGGACCTCGCTCGTCGTGCTGAGAGGAGACCCAAGGGACCGGTAATGCAGCTTTTTGGTGCCTGCGGTTGCAGGGGGAAGATTCCGTCGACCCACGGGAGATTTCTTCGGAGCTTCTGGTGCAGAGAGGAGGCAGACTACCCCCACAGCATGCACAAGCAGGAAAACAGTCGAGAAGGCGGCAGGATCAGCGTTACAGAGTTGCAGTAGTCGTCTTTGCTACTATGTTGCAGGTTTGCAGGCTTCCAGCGCGGTCAGCGGTCGATTCCTTATCAGAAGGTGAAGAGAGAGATGCAGAGGAACTCGGCTGAGCTCATGCATTCGTTATCTAAAGTTTCCCCAGAGACAGAGACCCTAAATAGCCAGAAAAGAGGGTTTGGCTACCTAGGAGAGAGGAAAGGCTACTAACACCTGAAGGAGCCTATCAGCAGGAGTCTCTGACGTCACCTGGTGGCACTGGCCACTCAGAGCAGTCCAGTGTGCCAGCAGCACCTCTGTTTCCAAGATGGCAGAGGTCTGGAGCACACTGGAGGAGCTCTGGACACCTCCCAGGGGAGGTGCAGGTCAGGGGAGTGGTCACTCCCCTTTCCTTTGTCCAGTTTCGCGCCAGAGCAGGGGCTAAGGGGTCCCTGAACCGGTGTAGACTGGCTTATGCAGAATTGGGCACATCTGTGCCCAACAAAGCATTTCCAGAGGCTGGGGGAGGCTACTCCTCCCCTGCCTTCACACCATTTTCCAAAGGGAGAGGGTGTCACACCCTCTCTCAGAGGAAGTTCTTTGTTCTGCCATCCTGGGCCAGGCCTGGCTGGACCCCAGGAGGGCAGCTGCCTGTCTGAGGGGTTGGCAGCAGCAGCAGCTGCAGAGAAACCCCAGGAAGGGCAGTCTGGCAGTACCAGGGTCTGTGCTACAGACCACTGGGATCATGGAATTGTACCAACAATGCCAGGATGGTATAGAGGGGGCAATTCCATGATCATAGACATGTTACATGGCCATATTCGGAGTTACCATGGTGAAGCTACATATAGGTAGTGACCTATATGTAGTGCACGCGTGTAATGGTGTCCCCGCACTCACAAAGTTCAGGGAATTGGCTCTGAACAATGTGGGGGCACCTTGGCTAGTGCCAGGGTGCCCTCACACTAAGTAACTTTGCACCTAACCTTTACCAGGTAAAGGTTAGACATATAGGTGACTTATAAGTTACTTAAGTGCAGTGTAAAATGGCTGTGAAATAACGTGGACGGTATTTCACTCAGGCTGCAGTGGCAGGCCTGTGTAAGAATTGTCAGAGCTCCCTATGGGTGGCAAAAGAAATGCTGCAGCCCATAGGGATCTCCTGGAACCCCAATACCCTGGGTACCTCAGTACCATATACTAGGGAATTATAAGGGTGTTCCAGTAAGCCAATGTAAATTGGTAAAAATGGTCACTAGCCTGTCAGTGACAATTTGAAAGTAATGAGAGAGCATAACCACTGAGGTTCTGGTTAGCAGAGCCTCAGTGAGACAGTTAGGCACCACACAGGGAACATATACATGCACACCTATGAGCACTGGGGCCCTGTGTGACAGGGTCCCAGTGACACATACATATAGGCCACAAACCTATGAGCACTGGGGTCCTGACCAGCAGGATCCCAGTGACACATAACAACCATACTGAAAACATAGTGTTTTCACTATGAGCACTGGGGCCTGGCTATCAGGATCCCAGTGAGACAGTGAAAACAGTGACAAACACCCTGACATACACTCACAAACAGGCCAAAAGTGGGGGTAACAAGGCTAGAAAAATAACAAGATGGTAACAATAAATACCCAGAATTAAGGAGTAAAGTATATAAATGTCATGAACATAAGGGGAAAGGAGTAGGGAAAAGCTAAACAAGCATTGGCAAAGCCACGACACTTGGCTGCACATTTACCTGTAATATGCAGAGTGGGACATGCAGTACCACATCACCACGATATAATGTTCAGAGTGGCTGTGTGCATGCATGCAATATGCCATTGTCCTATATTGTCTTTAATAATGTCATTAGTGCTGGTACAATCAGTTACTTGTCTGTGAAGATATGCTGAAAAAGGGGTACAGACAGTGTTAGACCTGTAAACTGTAAACTTCGCACTTGTATAGCACACTGCTTACCAGTTAGGGTCTCAAGGTGCTGTACACATACCGCTGTGGAACCCCTCCTGGCTTTTCCCTGTGAGGCACCCACTCCTGGACAGCCCCAGGGTGAAGTCAGGCATCTAAGCGCTGTGAGGGCCGTTGTGGAGATTAAGCAAGCTATTTCCCAGAGTTACAGAGTGGGACCCATTAATTAGATTAGGCACCAAGGCGAGAATTATCTGGTCCAAGGGAATTGAGCCCAAGACCCACCAAGGTGGAAATTGAACCCTGGTCCCGGGCCAGATCTCTGCATCAGGGTCTGCCTCTCTAACCATTGTGCCACACTTCTCTACCTGGCATCCTTAGGGTGGTCTTATCCCCAGACTTTTTGCCTTTACCTCCTGTTTTGTTGCTGTATCTTTTTGTTGGCCATAGAACTCTGAGCAGTTTACCACTGCTAGCCAGTGCTAAAGTGCATGTGCTTCTCCCCTATCATGGTATCATTGGTGTATCCACAATTGGCATATTTAATTTATTTGTAAGTCCCTTGTAAAGTGGTATACCTTATACCCACGGCCTGTAAACTAAATGCTACTAGTTGGCCTGCAGCCTCCGTCCTCGGACCCCCGCCCACCCCTGCCAGCCACGCAAGAAACCTCGGCTTCATCCTGGACTCCGCCCTCACCATGTCCAAACAGGTCAGCGCCGTCTCCTCCTCCTGTTTCAACACCCTTCGAATGCTCCGCAGAATCTTCAAGTGGATTCCAACAGAAACCAGAAAGACGGTGACCCAGGCCCTCGTCAGCAGCAGACTTGACTATGGCAACGCACTCTACACAGGCATCCCAACCAAAGACATCAAACGACTCCAACGCATCCAAAATGCCTCCGCCCGACTGATCCTCGACATACCCCGCCGAAATCACATCTCCCCTCACCTAAAGGAACTCCACTGGCTCCCAGTAGACAAGAGGATCACCTTTAAACTCCTGACCCACGCTCACAAGGCACTTCACAACACCGGACCCTCCTACCTCAACACCAGACTGAACTTCTACACTCCAACACGTCAACTCCGATCCGCCAACCTCGCCCTCGCCATCGTACCCCGAATCCAGCGCAAGACATCCGGCGGCAGATCCTTCTCCTTCCTCGCCGCCAAGACCTGGAACTCTCTCCCCACATCTCTTCGCCAGACCCAGGACCTCCTCGCATTCAGAAGGCTCCTCAAGACCTGGCTCTTCGACCGCTAAATCAGCAGCGCTCCCCCCCCTCTCAGCGCCTCGAAACCCTGACGGGTACATAGCGCGCTTTATAAATACTATGATTGATTGATTGATTGATTGTGCCACCCACTCAAATAGTCCTGTAAACATGTTTGAGGCCTGCCTGTGTGCAGTTTTACTGTCACTTCGACTTGGAATTTAAAACCTCTTGCCAAGCCATAAACTCCCCTTTATTACATGTACGTCACCCCTAAAGTAGGCCCTAGGTAGCCCATAGGGCATGTTGCTATGTAAGTAAAAGGGAGGACATGTACTTTTAAGTTTTACATATCCTTTTAATGAAAAATTCCCAAAGTCGTTTTACATTACCCTGAGACCCACTACTCTCATAAGACAGCATTGGAAGTTCCTTAATATACTTTTAAGTTGTAATTCATGATCTTAAAAGAATAGCTACATCATGTTTCATATTGTTGGAATAGTGATGATAGATCCCCTTTACTGGTGAAGTCGGATTTATTATTACCTCATTACAAATGATAGCGCTGTCCAAGATGAGGGTGAGGACTTTGCTGGAAGGTGCATCACCCATATTATTGATGTGGTGGGGACAGGGTTCTGTTGGTGCACTGTAGTGGATGGTCCTCATAATGTCAGTTGTTTCTTCTGCAGTGGATGTTTCCCAGGTAGTCAGGGTTTTTCTGTGTGTGTTTGTGGATAGGCTAGGGGTGAGGATGCAGGAGTTCAGTTGGGAGTCAAAGTTGTTGAAGAAAGAGGTGTTCAAGTATATCCTTTACATTGTGCTAGGTATTGCAGTGATATTTTTTCAGTTTTTCAATCACCCTAGATCATGAAATTCTTTCTGTATAGTTTACAGTGGTACGAAAACAAAATTTGCCACTTGCGTTGTCTGTGAAGAGAAACCCAGTGAATGGAAGGCTAACTTAATGTCAGGAATATGAAAATCGTATGGCAAGATGAATAAATTAGTTTTTTTTTTAATTGAAGTGCTGAAATGAATAGAACAGTGCTTATCACTGTCAAATTTGATAAATATAATAGATATAGATGAGATAATGAACCTATACTTTCAAGGAGGGAAGTTAATACCCTAACCTGCGCCTGACATCATAGCCACTGAAGACAATTATTTGAAGAGAACATTGTAGTTTATGTTGCCAAATAGCTGCATAAATCAGTCATTACCTCAAGGGGCCATTAGGCATGGAAGGTTATACATCAACTGCCTATCCAGCAACCATTAAGCAGGTGACCATGCCTCCACCTGCATTAAACCTAAAAATACAAGGCAATTTTACAAAGATGGGATGTGTATCTATTTCAGATGCGGTACATACGTTTCAACAAGTGTTGTTTTGTTAGCAAAGAAAATGTCCCCTCTCTTGGTTTATTCAGATATTCGGGACCTAGTCTTGCAACCAAGCAATTGACAGTGCATTTGGTGACGGTCACTTAGTAGCTTACATAAAACACGTTTCTCATCATCTGCTTTCAACAAATAGCATTCTTGTCTTCCTAACCCTGTGGTTGGTCTGTTACAAATATTTTCTTGCTTCATAAATTTAAAATAATGTGTTTAGCTGGTGCCTATAAAGATTTTTCACGGTTTTGACAACTAATTTCGTTTCATGCTCATATTACTAGTGGCTGCACCAGAACGGAGCCAGCCAGTGACCCCACGCAAGTTAGGTTTGTGATCAATAAGTATTCCCTCGAGGAATTTCATTTCAAAATAATACAATTCATTAGTGAGGAGATAAATACTAACTCCTGTAAAATCTAATTACCCCTGGGTTTCAAATCCTGGAGCTTGATGCATATAGCGCCAATTGCGAGGCTTAAACAGTTTCACTCACATCTCTACTTCGTCGTTGAGTCATATCTTCTCTTGTAGCAGAACAAAGCACCAGGGGCTTCTTTCATCAACCAAAGTGATGTCCAGGCAGTAATAAATGTGAACCTTTGTTTTTGGGAACTATCGTGCTATGAATGTTCAGGACTTACATTATGTACACATGTTCGGATAATGCTCTTGTATGATGGAAGGAGACTAAAATATTAACCACAAGCTACCGTCCTCTGATTTGTGGATACTCATTGAAGAATCCAGGATCACTGTAACCATATGGACGTTTGATTCAAATTATGAATTAGTAGTACTGTTGGAACCAATAGACTATTTTCTTAATAAATGTGTAAAATTGGGTATTATTCCACTTTGTTATTAGTGTTTGTCCTTGCTGCCTCATTTAACAGTACATGGAGTTTTTTTAATTTGTCACGAGTATCCTAATAAATCGAAATGAATTTGGTGTAATTTGGTTGTCAAAATACATTTCTTTTTTTTACTCTTTTTTTGTATCTACATCCGGGATGCAATTAACAGTTTTTGGAACCCAGTGGTAATTAGATTTTCTAGGAGTTAGATAGTATCCCCCATTAAGTAATTGAGTGAGCTTAGTACTTCGTTATTAAATGACTTGAGGGAATACTTAATGATGACAGCCTTTTTGAGGCAAGGCTGAGCTTCTGACTCTTTTTACTATTTACAATAAAATGTCTTCGCATTCAGAATGCCGTTTAGAACAGCAGGACATTGAATCTATGCAGTTTTTACTGACAGGAACCCAGGAAGGAGTTTGTGAAACAGTCACATGTTATCCCCTAACACCTTGCAAAATGTCAGCTCCGAAAAAAAACATGCCTCCGTTCTGTTGTGCGTTTGAGCCAGTCTCCACATTTTTTTCTACATTTAAAGTTAAAATAATCTTACTTGGTGTAGGTTTCATATTTTGAGAATATTTATGGGTTAGGATATTATCAGTAGATTCAATCGTATGTTGCAATATCCAACTGCAATTTTTTTTAATTATTTTTTATGTTGTTCCTCATGTGTTTAGCCACGAGTCAGACTTCATGGTTTCATTACACTGAAAGAAGTTGAGATAAAATGAAACAAGCAGAAAAGGGGAATCAAAACCTAGAAACGTATGATGTCCCCAGCTATTTCATCAAAAGAATATGGGCTGAAGTAGTGAAGATGGAAAGTCGCACTGTACGCTACAATGTAGCTGTCGAACTGAACATGACCTTTCTTTCAGTAAAACTTCAGTACTGTCAACAGTCCCAGAGATTTTAATCTCAGAGAACATACCTGTACGAGAAACACAGGTTGTGAATGAAAATGAAAACATAACCATAGATGGACTTACTGGCAAGGGAAAGTACCTTTCACTTCACCTGGCACACCATGCAATTGTTAAGAGACGTGCATAACCTATTACTATCCATACAAAAGCAAGCTGTACCATTTTGAGAATCTACACATGTGCCTTCAAGTACTTCCCTAAAGGCAACATGGATCCAAAAGTAGCCAAACCAACTGAGGGGTACATCCGCTACAGGATCTTTCTTACTACCTTTCTCTGATAGTGGCATGACAAAGTTGCAGCCGCCACATGGGAGTACACAGACAGGTGTGGTTCATGTGTTTGCCAGATTTGGATCGATGGGAGTGCACCATCTTTACTGGAACTTGACAATCCTTTATCTCCCACAGGCCTGTGCACAAATGCCTCGTCAAAACATGTCTTGTCAGAATTCAGTTTGAGCAGTGGCTCAATATTCAGTCCCATAGGCCCTACGTGCAGTGTTGGAAAAAGTTCTGCAGCAGCACCTATATTCACCATTAGAGAAGGTTCTGGGTGTCATTGGTTTGCAAAAGTGGAACCACTGGGGCAGTCAAGCTTTGCCGAAGGCTCAACTTGAACATCAAAGAGGTTAGAGAGACGAATGCTCCCTGCAGGACTACACTGGGACGCACACAAGGGTTACATGAAAAGGGGGAGCCAGCTGGTAAGGTGACAGAGCAGATGAAATGTTTAATGGTGTCAAGAGCCACTGACCGGTCCAGCCTCATAACCACAGACTGGCACACTTACCCTCTTTGCTACCAACTGAAACTCGTTTGACACTGAGAGCAAGACTGATTTCTTCCCAGTTTGAAGCCTGAGTACGGTCTGATAGTCATGTAGAATATGCCCTCTCTAGATACTTCAAGAATAGTTGTGCAACCACAGTTAACATAAGTTTAGCGGTCACTGGAAGGGAGAATAGAGGCCTAAAATTGGATTTAATCCCAAGATTCAGAGAAGGTCTCTTTAAGGTTGATTGACCACTACAGTTTCCAAGGGGGTCACAAACTATTCAAGTTCTAGGTAATAATTATATAATTTTCAAGAACAGCTGAGAGAGAGTGTCCAATACATGCAGAACACAAATTGGAATCGTGTCCCTCAGGATGCTGGAATTATTGTCTCTTGATACATTTCTGAGCTCCTTAGTGGTTGTGGGCCAGAATTCCTACAGCCCAGTACCATCCACACTGATTAAGTGAGAATGGGCAATCACTTCTCGATTAATAGCAGCCTCAGATTTGAATTAAAATGAGAAGCCCTCATGTAAGGTTTGCAAAGACATGGGTGTCTACGAGGTGACAATAAGTGCTCCCAAGTCCTTAATTATTTGTAGGTTTCCTCTTGCCTATTGTATGCATTATTAATGTCCATGGAGTGAAATGTGTTCTTTGCCTGGCCCATCAACCTGTAACAAGGGAAGAGTAGTAATAGATACATTTAGCCGTGTCAGTGTTGTGGCAACATCATTCTTACTTAGTTCCTTTCTAATCAAAGATTTCATGATGGCAAGTGATGGCATATAAACAAGGTAACTACTATATGCATAACTGGGATCCTCTGTTGTACAAGGAAGATCTGCTGAACTGGTTTATTGATGCACTCCTTATAATTATTAATAAGTAAGTTGGAATAGAGAAGCAAAGTAGTGCTTAAAAACTAGACAATACCACTTCTAACCTGGAGCTATATAGTTTAGCCAAATGGCACACACTGAAGGGTACTATCTGGCCAAGAAAGCCAGTCCATCCTCAGTCTTTCACTGTTATGGCAAATACTTGAGTAACCAGTTTGAGGGATCAGATTTCTAACATTTCCAAAAGATTGATTGGAGGAAATATCATATCTATGATGTGTCCCCTCCCATGGGTGGTCCCTTCAACAAGGTATATGAGATTCAAATTACTCAGATGAAAGCAGTCCTGGGCCACAGTTGCTGAATCACTGCCAACCAAAAGATTGAATTGTGAGAATTAATAACCAACTAGAAAGTGAAATCTTGCTTCGAAGAATCAAAGTAATGATGTAGTTGGTTGTACATTTTATTATATGTGACACAGCTTCACATTAGCATTTTCTTTTTAATATTCTATTGGCATTTTATAATAAAAGACAGAAAAAACAAGATAACACATTTTTTACTTCAATTTCAGGATCTACTTTTTTCCAATGCATACAATTCAATCAGTTCTTCGGGCAGTGGATTGCAAGTTCGCCTTTTGAACTACTATTCCTTCAACTGCTTCAACATTGTAGTTGATGTCTTTATGTAGTTTACTTAGTCCCAATACTGAACACTGACCATTTTTATTCTTACATTGTGGCTCATGAGTTTTTTATAGCTGTGCACTGAAATAGTGTGAAGGACTTGTATGTGATGCAACACATTTTACATCTGCTATCACCAGAAAATGGCGTCTCTCGTGATTGGAAAGAGTCTGTCCTCGTTGTTTCTCTACACGAAATAGAAGCTAGTTTTAAACACACATTGCTGTGACATACGTGAACAAGAGAAAATGCATACTGGCCTAGGCCTGACACCATGCAGTTACGCATACTTATGCATAGCGTTTTGCCCGTATTGAGCAAGCACAAGAGATATGCCAAATTACCAGCCGGTAACAGAAATAATAAAATTGCTTAGTGCTGGAAATCAGGGCATGTTCCCATTACAGTGCTGGTTGCAGCACGGTTACTGTTCCAGATACCATCACTGTGCATCTCCTGGCTCGCACCTTAAAATGGAGACGATAAAATGTCGTTTCTGATCCTGGTTTCCTGATTGGCTTTCAGTTCTTAAAGTTGATGACGTGCGCCCAGTTCTCCCTCTTGCTTGAAGAGCAGCATTATTTGGCAGTAAGGTGAGGCCTGCAGCCTGTGAGTATCATTGCTAACTACTACAGGGACACATCAAAAGCAAACTATTAAATATATTCGTGGAGCTAAAGAATGATAGTCCTAGATTAACATTAAAGTTTAAAAGTAGACAAACCCCAAAAGCTTTTCAAAGTGCCGTGGACATGCCTGTCTGTATTTGTGGAAACCTCCTAATTGCTTGCTTTAAGAAGTGGCTCTGCACCTTCTATCACCCACTGTAGTGTTTGCATTATTTTATTTTTAACAAATTAAACGTCCCCGTTGTACAGTAACCGACGTGCCAGTTTTGGGTGAGACAGAGTGCATACATGTTTTTAAGTCTCCAACACGGCGGCCATAGTTTATGGCATGGAGCCAGTATTTTCTAATGTGTGGACCTGATGCCGGGATCCAATGAAAACGTTTTCCTCTTTGAAATGATGCCATCTGCATTTTCCCGATAAGTGACTGCAGATGAACTTAAGTTCGGGTCAGCATGTTGGTTTATTTTGTGCCAATGTCTATTTGTCCGCAAATTGAAAAAGAAAACAGTGACTTGCAGTAGCCTTGAAAACAGTTTAAAAATTAGAAGGGCTGGAGCTAACACCGAGTGTTTGAGAAAATAACTTTCAACTTCATAATTGGGGAAGGGGTTCATTTGTGAGCCTTTTTTGGGCCTTCATTGCCTGTTTGGGCGCAGCTGGCGCGTGCACTGTGGCTGGTAAGGGGCCTTGGCAGTGGCTTACACGCTGTCTGTGATCTTGTTTCACTGCAGGTCCACTGGAATGCGGCCGTAGACAGGTGGTGGGATGAGCTCATGATGAGCAGCAGTGACGAGTGTGAACCGGAGTGGCTGGACGCCGAGGATCCGCTTTTCATTCTTTACACGAGCGGATCGACAGGAAAACCGAAGGTAAAAACACACTAGGGGGCATATTTATACTTGTTTTGTGCCGAATTTGTGTCATTTTGTTTTACGCAAATTCTGTGCAAAACTAACTCCCTATTTATACTTTGGCTTGGAGTTAAAGTCATTTTTTGGACGTGGAAACCTACTTTCCGTCAATGATATGCAAAGTAGGCGTTCACGTGCAAAAAAATGACTCCATGGCCTTAGCGCCATATTTATCCCCCGTGTTAAAATCACGCACAGGAGGGAGGAGGGGTCAAAAGATGTTGCAAAGCTTGCTTTGCACCATTTTTTAATGTCTGGGTCAGGGCAGGGGTTAGGGGACTTGTGGAATGATTTCTATGGTGGAACTCCATGGAATAAGCCCACAGGTGCCATCCCCATGCCCCAGGGACACCCCCACCCACACAAGAGGGACAGCGGAGGATGGGGGACCCCATCCCAGGTAAGTATAGGTAAGTACGGGTAAGTATTTCCTTTTTTTTTTTAAGTGCCATTGTGGACCCTGAAATGGGACCCCCTACATTGGGTGCAATGACCAAGCCCAGGGGACCCTGGTCCCCTGTGCTGGCCATTGGGGTGGTGGGCATGACTCCTGTCTTTTGTAAGACAGGAGTAATGTGGTATAGATGGTTTTGCGTCAGAAAATGTCTCTAGGCAGGTTAGAGTAATTTTTTTACTCTAACCTGCCAAACGTCATTTTTTGGTGCAAAACCCCCTTCTGCCATACCGCCAGCCCCACCCGACTTACGTCATTTTTTTTACGCTAGCCTACCCTTTGCACCATTCCATAAATATGGTGCCTGGCTGGTGCACAGAAATGGTGCAAGCCGATGCTAAACATTTTGGTGCAAAACTGCGTTAGTGCAGTTTTGCACCAAAAAGTATAAATCGGGGCCTAGGTTTGTTTACCACCCTCAAGCCAGACAAACTCTTTCTTTGTATGCCTGCCATTAAGTCTTATCACATTAAACGTTAATTACTGTTGTCAGCAGACAGATAGGAAATAGTGTTTTGAAAAATCAGCAAGATATTTTTATTCTCAAAGCATATTTAACTTTTAAAGGCAAGTCCCGGAAGCTCTGACACTATTAGATGACAACGTGACGTTTGTCGTGTACTACAGCTGCTGTGGTTAGGCATGTGCTTGTAAAAAGTAATTACATTGTCTTAAAACGTAAAGAGTGGTGATTTTTTTAAAGCTGTAAAGCTTATTGCTTGCTAGCATTGAGAAGCAATATTTTAAGTGATTCTACACATATCCTGCTCGCGCTTAGTGTGTGTTTACTTAGTTTCCTTGTTTATGTCAACTATTTAACCTGGTTTCATTGCTTGTTCTCTTCTCGCGCAGGGTGTGGTGCACTCGGTTGCAGGGTATCTTCTGTACACAGCACTCACATTTAAATATGTGTTTGACTACCACGATGAGGACGTGTACTGGTGCACGGCGGACATCGGGTGGATCACTGGCCACTCGTACATCGTGTATGGTCCTCTTGCCAACGGTGCTACCACTTTAATGGTAAGACTTTCACAGATTTTGAGTAATTTTCTTGCTTTCACTCTCCCCCTTCTGGGTGCACACGCCTACTTAGATTATCGTTATAGCCGTGACTCCATAGAGAAAGGGAATACTGCCCGGTATCTCACCCGCCTCCTGTTGGACTATGCACATCACAAGGAAATCTGTTGAGAGAACAGACTGGTCAGAGAGCTCCGCGGGCATAAGAGAAGTCTGGCCTGTTTCAGACCATCCCACTCTTCCCAAATCAATGTACACAATAGGAAGTTATAATAAAGAGAATTTCTTATTCCTTTATCTATTGCAGAAAATATGGTTTAGATTAGTAATTATTGCAAAACAAAGGCAAATACAACTGGAGAAAAGAAATTCAAAATAGGAAAGATTACAATAATTTAGTGAGAAACAAAGCACACATTTGTTCGCAGATCTGCTGAGCTATGTTAATTCTCCCCACATATCTTTTAACAACCTATGAGACTGAGCCGCTGGCTTATCGAAGAGGATGTCATTGGGATAGGCACAGCTCGCAGGTTTGTAGATGGGCCTTCCACATCTCATTAGGAGATACAGAGTTAAATAGTATTTGTCCCTGGATATGATGATTGCCTTCTGAGGGTGGCATATCAGTCCCTAGCTGGATATTGGTGCTTGGCAACCTGTTGCTGGACGAAAGTGCATAGTAACACATTACTAGGCCCATTCACTTAGTGAACTGTTGCTAGGCTGTGGCATGGCAACCAAATGTCGTAGACATTTCTTGCAGGAACTCAGCACAAAAGCTGTTAGTGAATCTCACATTACTATTATAGCAGAACACAATCCGCACATTTAGTTTTCGGTAAGATTATACTGTGTTAGCACCAGCATACCATTGTGACAATATACACATAACCAAGGGCCAGTGTATGAAAAGATTTTCTGATTTCAAACTCTGCGATTCCTAAAATCACTAAGTTGCCAGACACAAAAATGCCTTTTTCTAATGTACAAAACTCATTTTACAAATCGAAAAAGTTTTCCTGACTTGTAAAATGGGATTTGAGACCTACAGCAAATCGCAGTTCAGAAGGGATGTAAAAGTAGCTTTTCTTCCAGATTATTTGGTATCCAATGTACTAATGGGAAACGACCCTACGCTTGCCTGAAACACGTATTAGCATGGTGTCTGCCTTCACCACGCATCTGCCTTAACAACACATGCGCATGGTTAAGGCAGAGAGCGGGGTCTAGCTCTTAGGAGTCAGGAGCAGGAAGAGGAAGTAACGGGAGAGGTAAGTGGGGCTGGGGCCAGGCTTGGGGGGGGCTAGTTTTTAGGTTTGGGGGGGGGTGTTTTAGGGCTTAGGGTTGGGAGGGTCTGGTTAGTTTTTTTGATGGGGGTCAGGTTACTTTTGTGGTCAGGAAGCAGGTTTTTAAGGGGCTGGGACCTGGTTGATGGCGATGGGTAGTTTTTAGGGGTGGGGCGGTTCTAGGGCTCAGGGCAGAGTAGGGAGGTTGGGTTAGTTTTTTTGATGGGGGCGGGTTAGTTTTTGGTCAGGGAGAAGGTTTTTAGGGGCTGGGTTTGGGGGGGTAGTTTGTGGGGATGGTCTTAGGTCTTAGGATGAGGAGACTGGGTTCGTTTCTTGGGGAGGGAGGAGGATTTTAGGACTCAGGGCAGGGGTTCGAGGTAATTGTAAGGGCTTCGGCAGGGTTTTACGGCTCAGGGTGGGGGGGAGGGGCACTTTTCAGGGGTGGGGTGGGGTGGGGACAGTTTTAGGGCTCAGGGCGGAGGGGATGGGGTCAGGCTAGTTTTAAGCAGGGCAGGGTGGATTGCAGGGCTGGGGTATCGGGTGTTAGGGCGCTGGGCGGGGGGGGGATTTACCAAGCATGCACCTTTGCCAAACATGCTTTTACAACACAATTTGTTGTAAAGGCATACATGGTAAAGACTTGGATGGTAAAGACACAGTCCTTGTTCAGACCACGTTGTTCAGGCATGCGTGGTTGTGTCATACAACCTGTACCAATGGTTTGTGGCTGCAGGTCTCTTGCAAACCACTGAAAAGTTACCATTTAACGGATCCCAATGGGTAACGTTCCCATGGCACCCTTTCCTCCTTTCGGAAAAGTGTTGACAGCCTCCAGTGGAGTTGGCTGTAGTCCTCCGTTTTATTTTTTTGAAGTAGCTCTCTGGATCCTTTAAGTTACACGGGCTGCTTTACAAAATGTTTTTTATTTGGTTACACAAACAGAGGTATGGTGGTCCGCTGTCATTTGGAGGCCATGGTCCTTTTGTTTGTAAACAATGATAGGGGGCCTCAAGTGCCAACCTGCTTAATTCATATTTATTAGACAAGTTGGTCTACAACCCCATACAAATGGTGGTTTTGTGATGCGACCTGTTCGCAAAAAGTTGGTGAACAATTTGCAAGCAGACCCTTAGTATATCTGGCCCCAATTTTTGTTAGACCCTGTAGGTATATGTCCTAAGAGATGGGTAATACAGGAAATAAGGGTCTATATTTTATTAAACGGAATTGTCACATACAATATATAGATGACCTAATGTGTGACATAATGAGGAAAGATATCCCTACTGTGTGACAACCACATCACAAAATTTCCAAGACAGTTACTTTGTTCCAGGCACTTTAACTAATGTTCTTTAAGTATCCAATATTTTACATAAAAGAAGTAAAGGATCAATAAATGAAGCTGCGCTTGTTCGCTAGAAAAGGGACCCCATTCTTAGCATGGCCTTCGTAGATATTTATTTCTTGATTTTTATGGAGCTCTAACTTGCTTCCAGATTTACCTTCATATTGCCTCAGACACAGCCCCAGAAATCGAGCTACTGTGATCTAACATTTCAAACGCGCACTCAGTTAAGCTTATGAGAATACCTCAAGTCATCAGTGATGCTGCATTCTCTGATCGGATGATGAAACATCGCTTGGTAAGTTGGAGCATAGACAGTTTGCACTGGCAGAGCTTAGCGTTATTGGTGAATAATGCAGACTCCAATGTGTCTTAAGGTAGGCAAAGCCCTCCCCCTCCTTAACATTCTGGGGACAAATTAACTTGTAGTGTCTCTGGTCAGAGTTAATCGTGTGTTATCCAGAAATGCACAACATATACTGTTAAAGTAATCAATGTATGACGTTGTTGAGACACATGCAAGGAACTTATCGATCTTTTTAAAATTAACTTGTCAGTCTTAGTAGGCTGGTTATTTTGAGATACACATTTCAGTGATGAGCAAAGTAAAATGTCAGGATGTGCTGTCTACTGAACTAAGAGCTGGTGCTCAGAGGGTACATGACCATGCAGATGTTACTAGGAAAGAACCCTGAGAGGCCACCATAAGGTCTTCTGAAGGGTGTCTGTAGGACGAGGAGAAGATCATCAGGGATGTGAACTTGTTGGGGGGAAATAAAAGGCGTTGCCACATCCCACAGTGTCCCTCTGCTTTTATAATTGATCTTTAGGCTACAATGTGCTTGCTCTGGTGTCACTTCCTATTTCTGGAGCCGAATACAGTTAATAAAATGGATGACAGCCTCAGTAAGAAAATGTTTCTAAAATAGTTAAAAATAAGCTAGAGGCAGGGAGAATCTTATTGAGAGATCCGCACAATGTAAAACATTTATTATATGGTTCAACAGGTTAGTTTTTAAATAATCTGTATCTCATTTCTTTTTTGTGTGCCCTAAAACACCGGACACAACTTGTATCAAAGAAATTAACAAACATGAGAACAGGTGGAGTACCAGTACCTTAATGAACCACAAATAGATGGTTACTTTTATAATGATTGGTCAGAAAAGGTTTCTTTGTCTGTCACACTCAGAATAGTTAAAATCATATACGAATGCCAGAGGAAGATTAACAGCATTCGGGAAATCAGCACATTTTCTTTGTTGATTTGGATTATTATGATTGTACATAATGCATGAAATACATTTTAATTTAAACTGATGGTTGCGTCTTTACTTACATAATAGGTGTAATACTATTCCATAACTGTTTTTTTAAAGGCAGTTCACGCACTGAACTCAACTAATGGCCTCTTACAAAAACGTTTCATGTACAATTTACTAAAATACTATATTAAAAAAATAAATCTGTCCAAGGTTTCAAAATGGCAAAGTGCAGCTCTCCTAAAAAATAGAAAACTGTATGTTTTAGCATAAAATGTTTGATTGAGTTCACATATATGATCATTCACCTGCTGATTTTGCGACTGCTGCACTGCATTTAAATCATCAACCGTGGTTTTTATACCTCACTTGGTACCACTGTTTTCCCATTAGTAGTTCTATAAATAACTTACCTCATCACTTAACTTTGACAAAGTGTCAATGTGCTGTGATAATGAATGAGTTAGACAATAGTCATCTGTGGTAATAATTTAGTATTGTGAGAAAAGTACCCTTTTGTGTGGTCACCCCCATTTTCTGCTGAATTGAATTGCTGTTTTTGTAGACTGTGCACACTGAGGCGCTGCTGTCCTGTGCCCACTGTATGTGCTTTGACTTCTAAAACATGTAGAAATTGGCTGATCCCTGTTTGACATATTTAATTCTTCAATAGGGCCATGGTATGTGGTGCAGAAATACACCAATGGCATGAAAAGTGAAATGTAATCTGTGGACGGCAGTACTTATTTTGCCATACTTTAGGTGTGACACAGGAAAATACAGCTTCAGGCATATCATTGTTGCAGAGTGACCTGTTAAAATCGTCATTTTTGACAGGCAAAAAAACTCCCTTTAAAATATTAGTTAGTTACCCCTAAGTAGGTCTTGCAGCCAACAAGGTAGGGTGTATGGTATTTAAAAGTGGACACCTAGAAAATTAATGTTAGCATGTCCCTACAGTGACAAGGCCCTAAAAGCCATTTCACTGTTGCAGGCCCAGCAGTCCATGTTGAAAATCATCAGAGTAAAGATTAAAATACTGCTACTGTATCTCAGGAATGGCGACAGCTAGAAAAATAATTAAACAGCTATTTTGAGTAGTTATTAAAAATCCAAGTCAATGGTGAGGACTGTTGTTTTTTTATAAATATCAAGGAAAAGTAACTTTTAAAGGGTTATCTTTTCCTGCCTGAAGGATCCATGAGGCTAACTTGTATCAACTCTCCAGGTTCTATGAGCCTGTACTTTCACTGAATAAGATGTGATTGAGGTGTGACATTCCTCTGAGGAGCTACACAGTACTTTACTGTGATTCACAGGTCGACCTGAATGGGCATGGATGACTCCTTTCAGCTCTGCCATTGGGTGGGGATGGGTCTCTCTTGTTGGTACCATAGTTTCAAATCCTCCATAACGTGGCTGTTTGAGGAACATTTGCAACTTCTGCACCCTTCAAAAGGAACAAGCAGGATGCCAGGACAATTTTACGTATCCCCTTTCTGGTTCCTGAAGAACCCTGCTTTTGTCCTCCCAGACATCTGTCTCCTAGTTTGTTGTGGTTACAAGGCCTGATTCAAACTGGATTTTAGTGTTAGTTGCGGGTGGACACTGGTAATTCCCACAGCTCATTCCCTACACATCCCCAGCCTTCAAAGCCCAAGATTAGCATGGCCAGAGACTTTTGTCATCTGATAAAAAACCCTGGTGTATGGCAGTAAGGCAAACATGAACTACTGAAAAAGTGAGTAGGGCTGTCCTCTGGAGCTTTTATCCCATTGGTTAGGGAGTGCCTATGAGTCATCCCCACTCACTTGCTAGTGGCAGGCATAAATGTGGCACCCCAACACACATCCCTAGAACACATTTGGGACCTGCAGAAGAACACACATCCCTAGAACACATTTGGGACCTGCGGAAGAACACACATCCCTAGAACACATTTGGGACCTGCGGAAGAACACACATCCCTAGAACACATTTGGGACCTGCGGAAGAACAGAAGCAGGTCTGCACCTGCTGTTTGTGGCCTGTGAAGAAACATGAAGGGGTGGACCTGCTCCCACTTGTACCCTGAAGAAACTTTGGAAACTTTTGAATAGATTTCCTCCAGACCAGTGGGACTTAGAAACTTTAAAAAACGTTTTAACTTCCAGACTTTCGCCAGGATTAAACCACTTTGTGTATCCAACCTGAGATCCATCTCGGTCAGCCTCGAATTGTGTCTAGATCCCAGTCTACCGCAACCATTGACCACCATTGGTGCTTTGTGCTTGTTTTCGGTTTCCCACTTAAATGTTTAAAAAATCACATCACTGGTTCCCCTTGTTGGATTTTCTTCATTTTGGTGTCATCATGTTCATTAAATTTTACTGTTTTCCTACATTTGTGTGAGATGTTTATTGTGTTGTGTTTTCCCATTTTTAACTATTTTGGTACTTCTAAATGCTTCACACATTTCGTTAAGTCTCCTCTCTGTCTTATCTACCAGGAGTTGAGCGGAAGTTTAAATGACAGAAACCTCCGACTGAACCTAACAAAACAGCAACTTTGTTACTTATGGTGGGCACCAGTCCAACCTAACTAATAAACCAGGTTCTCACAATTGTGTTACTCTGTTATTTCATAATTAAGATCTGGGTTTCATTTGTATATTCACGCTTATAACGCAGATAGCATAAAATGCATTACCATACATTTCTGAACACCCAGCCTCCTAATGCACTCACAGTATGCCATAGTTTAATATTATGCTATGCCACTGCTCTCTATAAAGTAACTGTGTAAAATAATTAAATGAAACACACTTACTGTTTTTCTACTTGTTTGATCTTGGGCGCATCATAATATTTTTAACAACTCACAGACTACTACACGATTGTAAGCTTCTTGTCAAACATACAGTGTGAACAGCTGACACCAGAGACGTGTAAATCTACTTTGCTATTCTTTTTAATGCCGGCCCTCTCTGGTGCATTGTTTTCTGTCTATACTTCCCCTGAAACATCCTTGCATAAACTGCAAGTTCCTATTTCCTTATTTACATCCCAGGCCTTGTAAAGGAAATGGTGCTTGGTGTCCTTGTCATGGAGGACTTCAAGTTGCAGGGTCTTAGGCCCATATTTATACTTTTTTTGCGCCGCATTTACGTTATTTTTCGACGCAAAAGCGACGCAAACTTACAAAATACAATGGTATTTTCTAAGTTTGCACCGCTTTTGCGTAAAAAAAAACGGTGCAAGTGCGGCGCTAAAAAAGTATAAATATGGGCCTTAGTGTCCTGACAAAATGGCATCCTCTTATGACAACAGCACATCTTTCCTCCAATTTAGGAGGAAGCCCTTCCGTATCTTTCCATGTGTCTAGTCTTGTGTATGCTAAGGTTGATGAGTCGGTTGAGTTGTGCCAGATGCTGGAGGTGTCATGATGTTCACGTTCTTGTGCGACGCTGGTAGTTAAGTTATGTGACTGGTTAACCTGTTGATCCAAAGGAAGATGCGGCATGCCCCCTAGAGCTGGTGTGTCCTGAGGTAGCTGTGTTACAGTCACCCATCAGTTGTTCTCAGATGCTGCTCCTTCTTCCTTGCCACGTAGAGCTAGCGAATCCTCTACGGCCTGACATATCCAAACATTTTCTTCTGCCTTTTTGATGACTTGTTAATTGTCATAGGCTGAGAGCAGTCTATGAGTGTCTATTGGTCCTCTATGTTTCTTGCTTGATTGATGTTCAGGAGTCTGATCTATGATCTGGTAATATGAGGCGGACATTTATTCATCAATCACTTCTGCGTGTCCTTGTTGTTTTTCTGATGAGTTATTTCCAGGTTTTTTGCATGTAGATTATTTATCGATTTGCCATTACTAGCTGCCTGAGTCCATCATTTGCTGCCTTTTTGCTGTTCATCTCTCTGTTCATATTTCGTGTCATTGCCCCATGAGTGATGACATCAGCCTTTTTGGTTTCTGATGGCACGTCTGTGATTCTTTCCATCTTCATGTATGTTTTGCATCCATGTCGTTATAATGCAAAGAACTGGATGCAGGTTGATGAATCAGGAGATATGCTTTCCCTGTGACCTTTTGACACCGTTGCAGAATGGTTTCCAGGTGACTAGGACGCAGATCCATTTTGCATTCGATACCCTAAACAGATTTATTTTTTACTACTTAGCCAGTGTTCTTGGGAGACCTTTGCTTGTTTTCACCATTACTTAACTTTCACCTGGGACTTTGCCTTTTCTCCCCTCTCTTGGCCTTCTTTCCTGCTTTGAACTTAGCTTGTTAATTTTTTGCGAAGTCCCTAGCTTTGGCGTAAGCTCCTCATTATTAAGACATTTTGAGGCTGCTACCCTGCATAGAAGTGACTTACAGTCAAATGACATCCTCTTTCAATAGTGTTGAATACAGCCGTCTAACCCTGGTAACAAGGGGGCCCATGCTCTCCATCTTCTTTTTTGCAGAGTCAAGGTTAAAAGATGTGACTACTGTGGTCTGTGTCTCTCTTGTTGACATGTGCACAGAAATAAATACATACGCACGTACATACACACATACATACAGTGTTGTTAAGTCTCTTGTAGACAGGGCCTTACTGAAACCAAAATCCACTCTGATAAAAATATTCACACCAGCCCCATGCTGCAGGGCTGGGACGGAGTGATGGGGCATGGTTGGTTCATGGCAGCCCACCCTGCTAAAAAAGCAACCCCCTAATCTGCGGTCTGGCGGGGAAATGTCAGAGATAGTGATTGGCAGTCCAGCCCTGCTTGGGTGTTTCTCTGTCAAAGCTGCAACCCCACTGTGCAAATAAAGAACGGAGCAAAGGCACCTCTCCTCACGACATGACAACAAGCACACTATTTTTTTGTTTTGGTATTCAGTCAGGACGGTGATAATTTGATAAGCTTGATCTTTTTGAAATAAACATGTTCATGTGAGTGCATGACTGGTGCAATAACCCTAGAAGGTATTTCAGCTGAGAAAAAAATGTGTATTTCTGAAGACATTTAGGGCCATATTTATACTTTTTGATGCACAACTGCACCAACTCAGTTGTGCATCAAAAATTCCACCGCCGGCTAACGCCATTCCAACGCGCCATGCGGGCGCCTTATTTATGGAATGACGTTAGCTGGCGCTGCGGACTGGTCTGAGTAAAAAAAAAAGACTCACACCAGGCAGCGCCGGCGTATGGGAAAATGGGGGTTGTGTGTCAAAAAATGGTGCAAGTCAGGTCTGAGGCTTAAATCAGGCCTCAGACCGGACTTGCGCCATTTTTTTGGACGCACAACCCCCATTGACATGACTCCTGTCTTAGCAAAGACAGGAGTCATGCCCCCTTACCCAATGGCCATGCCCAGGGGACTTCTGTCCCCTGGGCATGGCCATTGGGCATAGTGGCATGTAGGGGGGCCCAAATCAGGCCCTCCTATGCCACTTAAAAAAAAAAAGGAAAAAATACTTACCCCAACTTACATCAACTTCCCTGGGATGGGTCTCCCCATCCTTGGGTGTCCTCCTGGGGTTGGCGAGGGTGGCAGGGGGTCTCCCTGGGGGCAGGGGAGGACACCTCTGGACTCCTTCCGAGCCCACCGGTCCCTTAACGCCTGCCCTGACCCAGGCGTTAAAAAACGGCGCCCATCAGGCTGTGCGCAGTTTTTTAAGGCCCACCCCCTCCTGTGCGTCAAAATGACGCTGTGGTGTAAATAAGGCGCACAGGCCTTAAAGTCATTTTTTGGAAGGGACAGCCTACCTTGCATATCATTAACGTTAGTAGTTTCCCGCTTCCAAAAAATGACGCACATGGTGGAATTTTGACGTCCCCGGGCTCGGGCGTCAAAGTTTAAATATGGGGCAGTGTTTGCGCCGAATGTGCGTCAAATTTTTGGACGCACGTTCGTCACAAACAGAGTTTAAATATTCCCCTTAGTCTATATTTAGCTTGATCTTTGTCTTACCCCTAAAGGGAACGCGGTCTACAGGGAAGACGATGCTGGAATCCCACGCTGATCTTCTTCCCTTATGGAGGGACCTTTCCGTATTATGTTGTTCAAAACGTAGATTTTAGTGCACGACCAGGTCAATAACAATTATATTTGTGTACACAGAAGGAGCCTTCACATATGTATTGGCGAGCAGATGTTTTAGGGACCTCACAATTATCAATGATCCAGATTTTCCTCTAATAAGACCAATATGTCACCAATCATAGAACAAAAATGCAGTCTTTCGAGGAAATGTGTTTTCTTGTAAACAACAGCCGCCGCGAAATGTTACTACTTACAAACCTTTTTTTCTCCTAAAGTTTGAAGGGGTCCCTACCTACCCACACGTGGGAAGAATGTGGGAAATAATTGAAAAGTACAAGGTGACGAAGTTCTATACTGCTCCCACCGCAATCCGCCTGCTCATGAAGTACGGACCAGAAGTCGTGAAAAAGTAGGTGGTCAAACTCTATACAAAAACTCAGTCCGAGAGAGATTAATATGTCTGATTCATACGTTATTAGGCCGTTGCCTGTTTAGCCTGATATCTAATCGATGTTTTCTTGAGTGCAGTATGTGTAAATGTGCTTGTTTTTTTAACATATTGATCCCAACCACATGGTGGGAGCTATAGTTTTACTGGGTGTTATCTAAAGAATAGCGTTAATGAAATCACAAGAGACATTTACAAAAAGAGATATGTCCTCACAGGGTTTGAACAAAGGCACCATCTTCGCCCAGGCCTAACTTCCATCATGCGCCTTCCAGCCCTACGGTGGTATTTCACATCAGGGATGGCGGGTGAATTGGACGGTGATGCGGACGTCAACGTGGTAACGAGAGCAACACCACGCAATTGCCTTTGTTTGCGCTTTGGCCTTGCAGGGCTGCCTGGTGGAACCTTTACCTGGCATTTGAATGTCACACATAGCAATCAGAAACCTTGGCAGCTATGAGAGCCAAATCAAGGGTCTGTTACTTGCCATTGGCGGTAGGCCCGATGTGAATACCTAGGGAGTCTCGGGGAGAGGAAGATTGAGAAATAGCTTGAAGCTGATGCCCCCCCCGTGTCTTCAAGCCACCGTCCTTCCACACTGACATACTAGAGGTGGCAAGCCATACATTTGCAGGGAGAGCCAGGTCACAGCCCAGCCCTGTCAAGTGCCACGCATCTGGGGTAAGAGTAACGCATTTAGTGTGGTGATCAGCATCACTGCACATTTATAGCGACTCTGATACCACCACTGTATTAGTAGCGCGAGCCGAGGACTGCTAGCAGAGTGCTGTGCACACAGTGTTGCCACTAAACTGAGCCTGCATAAGGGATCGCCCTTCGTCTCACAGTTTCTTTACTCACAAACACTGTATCCTGTAAATTAGCACCAACTCCGGCCTCACTTAGCTCGGCCGTGACGGCCTCAGGTACCACGTCACATGCAACATACTCTGACAATATTCTCAGAAGAGTGCATCTTGCGGTGAGCAACGATCAGTGCGGCTGTCCAAGCTGAGTGATGATTCATTCCACAATATCAAGAAGTCAGTAATTGGATTATTGGCCAGTTGACTTGGCAACAGGTGGGCAAAACTTTGTTTTTGTGTTATGGTGCCCCTGCAGCCGCAGGCAGACTGACTGGCCACGCGGCGCCCACGGCCTCATGTGCTGAGGTAAGAACTCTGCTTGAAGTGTTGTCGCAGGACTCAGAACTGATAATGGGCGATGGGATATTACCACCCTTGTCAGAAAGGATTTCAGGTGTCAAACTTCAATGAATGTATTTTATTTACATTTGGGCCGCACACATCCCTATGAGTTGCAGATACTGACACACACTAAATATATCACAGACACGTTTGCTGTATACCCCAGCACAGTTGTGCAGTGTGTACAAGGATTCCCAAGTTTTATTTTAAGAAACCTTTATTTCCCCAGTTGAAAGAATCTCGCGCTCGTGCCACAGCCGTAATTCGAAGCTCCGCGCTCACCAGCCATGGACCAGCTGGAAGGAACAGTCCTCTCACAAGATTGTGCTTTTTTAATGTAAAAAAGTTCAAACCAGCAGTCAGATATCTTTACCAGCACCATCTTTGCGGTAACAGGAGAGCAGCAGCGCTGGCAGAGTTTCAGAGCCATTAGTATTGTTTACTGCACAGTTTCTCTCAACCTCTGGCCTGCTGGGACTGACCGTACAATCTACTGCACACCACCAGGGGGCGGGCTGGCTGCGGGGTTTGAGGCGGGTGGAAGAAGTGTTCTCCTGTCTTGCATTGCCTGGCACACGTATTACAACATGGGAGTGTTTTAGCCACTCTGATAAATGGTGCGTTTTCAGAAAGCAAGCAAATGTTTTCACTTTACAAGTAGTTAGCCTAGTAGTTAGTAAACCCATTGCCTACACCAAACTGTGCCAGGCTGTATGGCCTGACTGAAGTTGTGCTCTGTTCCATATGAGCACTGTCAATTCATTCTAAAGCTTAACTAAGCATTTCAGGAGCACCACAACAGTTTTAAAGCCCTTTGTAGACTAAAAGAATGAGATTTTAGACATGTATATCCTGTTCCTGCACCTGACAAAGCCTCATGCAAAGTGTCAAACTTAAGGCATGCAAATTTCACACATAGGTGCTCTCCAACCTTGGAAATGTCACTCATAACCAGCTTGAAAACTTGGAAGCTATGGTAAGTCAGTGTTTCTCTTGTCTTCATTGCTTAATTTTGCTCGCGAGAAAGTGTCACTCATAGTCGTTGAAATGTCACTCATAATTACACTGAAATTATGAAAATGTCACACATAGCAATCTGAAACCTTGGCAGTTATGAGAGGATCTTAAAGCCCGTGCATGATGCAAGCCATGAAAATGTTTGCTATATAAATCTCACAACAAACATCATATAAAGTATTAGAAAGTCGCTTAATATGTCACATAGCACTTCCCAGAGAAGTACTTACTAAAAGTAATAGTTTTTAAACATTAAAGTTGAGTGCACCAAGAGACAAGACAATTGTCACGTTGACCTCATGCGTGCCCCAGATTATTATAGAACAACATTATAGTGTATTAAATCAAACACAATAGGTTTCTGTACATCTGATATTCTGAACTCATATTTGAAAATGCTTTCATACACGTTAGTGAAGAAAAAAGAGTTTTGGTGAAATAAAATAATTTGCTTGAGATCACACAATTTATGTGATGAAGCCTTGATTTATCCAGGTTTTCTGGTTTTACTTTATACAGATGAGACATGAAATGAGTATCATTTTTGTCTTTCTTTATATTAAGTCTTTGGTGTTAACTATTTGTGCATCTTTTATATACCGTCACCCTGACCCAAAGGACAAATTGGATGCTTTACATGAGCACCAGTTTACATTGCACAGATTACATTCCTATTTTACAGGCATGGGGAGCTTAAGGGATTTGCCCAGAATCCCAGAATTTTGAGCTGACGCCGAGACGCGAACCTGATTCCCCAGTTTCAAATTGGGTAGCACTGGCCGTAGCGCCACATCCTGGGTATAGGGAAGGTGGCGAGCAGAAGCCACATGAAAGCTTGGCATGTTATGTACTCGATGTTCAAACAAGACCTTGAGCTGGGCTCGACCAAGGCTTCAGGTTCAAGACTGGCTCGAGTTTTAGAGGCTTGCCCACCTCTATTCCATACAAAAAAAATTGGCGCCAAGTATAACAAAGAAATTCTAATATGGCAGCTGTTCTTTGGGCTGCTGCCATGAGTCGAGGAACCCTTCATCTGCCTCATTGTAAGTGTCCTAACTTCATAATTGGTGGCGATGCCGTTGGTGGACAAACTTAGGCATCCAAGGTTTAAACTGAGGCAAGAAAATGGCTAGTCAGGAGATGCTACTTAATTAGACCATTGTTATGTCAGTTTTTGAAGAAGGTAACATGACTGGTGGATAAGGTAAGATGCCTGGAAAGGTACGAAAGTCAACTCAGAGGAAGGAAAAGGAAATCTCCCTAGGGCTCTGATGTAAAGGATCTTAGTTGTTCAGTGTAGGGAGGCGGTTGGAAATGAAAGAACCCCCTTCCCAAGCCCTGAGCCGTGTTAACCTGCGAGGCTGTAGAGACCGGTTCCTCTTAAGGGGCTGATGAGTTCTTGCTTTGGAGTATGGACATGGCTAGAGATTTTTTTAAACACATTATATGATACCCCAGAAATCACATTCAACGCTATTTGGACGTTCTGACATTCCCAAATCCAAGATGTTCCTAGCAGTGACTCCACCTGGATGAGGTCTTGGAAATTCAATTACCAGGGGCTTAGGAATGACTTAGAAGATTGACTGCATAGTTTGTAGGACATGATTGAATGACTGTAAGCTTTTATATAGCGTGAACTGCTGTCTAGACACCCTCTATGTGCTGTTCATTCTGGTATTCCTGAGACCTAAATCAGGCTTCCACTGAATGAATGAAGAGGAGGTGAGGTTGTGACAATTCACTTTCTGTTGATACCCAATGAGGCCCCAATGAATTCTGATATCTGCATTCTTTCACATCACACCCTTTCATATTCATCTCAAAATTAGATGGAGTGGAAGAAATCTTTGTATACATTTTATGGCCTTCAGAAATGATGCATTCTCAGAAGTTTCTCGGTCTAGAATTCTAGAGAGAGTGACTGTCAAATATCTTCATTCAGAAGTAAGGGTGCTGTGCCTCGGCAGCAGAACTTAAATCCCCTGAAGCACCCACAAAATGTACACACCAACACTTGAGTTTACAATGATGATGTGAGTGCATGCCTAAGAACACAATTCATGTGGTGTATGCACCCTGGGGCCCCGTTGCATCACTCTTGTTTATGCAACATAGCGCAAGCACAACTCTAGCCCAAAATGAGATTTATGAAACTACGGCAAGCCACCTTGCATGGCCCTGAGTGGCTTCATAAATCGGGAGTAAAGCAATGCAGTGCAAACCGCTGTATTGAATTACTCTGCCCCAGGGAGGTGTTCCATGGGTGCTGTATGGGCGTTCCCATGCAAAACATGGATTTTGATGCATTCCAGATTTACTAGAAGTGGTAGACCTGGGAATGCATAGAAAACCTTTGTCTCCCCAGGTGAGGCGTTATAGGGAGAAATATCTTTATTTCTCCTCAATACATCCGGAGGCTCAGCATTTTCTTCCATGCAACTCAGAAGTGAAAGATTATCCTGAACCTCTGCATTTTCTCTCCATGCAACTCGGAAGTGAAAAAGCATCCTAAACGTCAGCATTTTCTTCCATGCAACTCGGAAGTGAAAGATTACCCTGAGCCGTGGCATTTTCTTCCTTGCAATTTAAAAGTGAAAGATTATCCTGAGCCTCAGAATTTTCTTCAATGCAACTTGAAAGTTAAAGATTATCCTGAACCTCAGTATTTTCGTCTTTGCAGCTTGGAAGTGAAAGATTATCCTGAACCTTGGCATTTTCTTCATCATTATCATTAATATTACGGTTATCATGAATCCTAAGAGTATAATCATAATAGTAATATAAGCATTGTAATAATAACAACAATAAGTGTAATAATAACAACAACAGTAAGCAAAATAACCATAATAATCATACAATTATCTATGTAATGTGTAAAGACCACAAACACCATTATCTTTAGGCAGTGGAATAATAAATGGCAATATTTTGTATTTATATATAATAAGTATAATTACGTAAATGAATCATAGTATGAATAGTAATATAGAAGTCATTTAGTATGCTATGTAGTATTTCATGGGATATAGAGTCTGCTAAACAAATAAAGTGGCAGTGCTTTTTAAGCATCACTGAGGACAGCATTGCAACATTATTTTATTGTTTTGTGCGAGAAGGTGTTTTCGTTTTGAAATGAGATATAGATTAACGAATATCATTCATTATCATAGACTGTTATTGAGATGAGACATAGTGCGTTCAATAGCAATATATATTTTTTTTCTAGGTATGATCTGAGCTCACTGAAAATCCTGGGGTCAGTTGGAGAACCTATAAACCCTGATGCATGGCTGTGGTACTACAACGTTGTAGGGAACGGAAATTGCCCAATTGTGGACACCTTCTGGCAGACAGAAACAGTGAGTAAATATTTGCTGGGAAAAAAATACCTTTTGAAAATAAAGTTACTGTTAAATACGTCCACTTTTATTGATATAACTTAAATCTTCATGCATGCACGTTTTGAGGATTCTAAAGTCAGCTTATATTTTCAACTGGAAGCACAAAATATAACTCTGATTGAGACATCTAGTTGTAGATTCCTTTCCTTAAAATTTCCCCAGGCGTCAGTCTGGATTTTTCTCAAGCAGTACCCCTGCACGTCATTAGGTGGCGTTGATCGGCTCTGTGTCCGTCATTGGCATCGTCCGCGAATGATATGGCACTGAGGGTCGTATAGAGGCACTACCCCGGCGCTGTCAGTTCTTTTCTTTCTGCGGCAGTTAGCGCTGATCCGAAGAAAGAGCTACCCCTCAGTTGTTTTTTGATTTTCTTTTTTTTTTTTCCTTTTGTTGAAACTTTTTTGAGTATTCTACTCCTGGTGTGTAGAGGGATGTCTTCTTGCAAGACTGGTTTCAAGCCCTGCGGATCCTGTCAGAGGGCCATCTCCATGATGGATCCGCACCACATGTACCTTTGGTGTTTGGAGCGCAACCATGACCCGAAGTAATGCTCCGTGTGCTGGGACATTAATCCAAAAGCTTTGAGAGAGCAGACCCTAAAGCTCATGGCAGCCCAGCGCTCAGCTCAGCGTAAGTCCTGATCTCTGTCAAGAGGAAGGTCTCGGAATCGATAGCGGAGTCCCCCTCTTCATCGTCCCACTCCAAGTCCTCAGGACGCTTGGGTAAGTGGAGGCATAAGAATAAGTCAAAGAAAGTGAAGCGCTCTTCAACTTCATCTTGTCCATTGGCCAGCATAGTCAATCTAGGCCTCCCTCTGCAGGGCCTTCATCTGTGGCAACTCTGTGCCTCCCTGAGTTTCTGGGAGCCAGAGCGACCCCAGCACAACTCAAGGAATTTTATGAGGCCATACACCTCATCTTCGAGCAGTCTGGCTATGCTGGCGTGCCTTTGGGCCCCGCGGAGTCAGAAGGGACCCCTTCAGGTTTCTCACCGGAAGCTTTGGTCTTCATTCTGAGGGGCACCCATGGATCTCATACTGGATCCAGACCAGCGCCTGCAGTACCACCTCGACCGTCCCCGGCACCGACCCTGTCTTCAATGCTTCCGGGGCCGCCCGTGCCCCTGGACGGGTCCTTCCCCATCCTCATTGACTGCTCCAACATTGAGCCGGATGGGTGTTGTACGACGCTGAATCTGTCGCTGATAGAGGCCTTGCCCTTTATGTCGGACCCTTAGCCTTATTCCTTTGGGTTTGGTTACTGTGAGGAATGGGAGGGTTTGCCGGACCCTTTAGAATACCAGCTCCAAGACCCCATGTATTGGCATACGGACCTGGGTGAAGCCAGTGGACTGGCTACCTCACCAGATACTGACATGCTCTCTCCCCCTACTTTGGCTATGGGGAGGGCACCTCATATATTATGGTGGTGTGGAGAGCAGCCGAGATTCTGGACCTCGAGTTGCCTCGGTGACAGTCAGGACTAACCTTATGACAGAGGTACTTCATCCTTAGGTTTCATCCTCTGAACTCCTGCTGCTCTTTAATGAAGCCCTTACGGATGGCCTACTGGGTACCTGATTCAAACCCAGCACAGGGGCTCCTGTGAACAGGAGTATTGCCCACCGCTATCACCCAGCACCGGCTGGACATCTGTGTTTTTTCTAAGTCGTCTTGCTCTCACTCTCACACTAACCCCTTCGTCACTGCCTCTACATCCTGCCCGAGTCTCCCAACGTATAATTATAGCTCGGGCTGGCTTATGGCTGAGCTAGGTGAGGCAGGCTTAGAAAGCACAGGCATAGAATGAGCTTGGAATGAAGGCATGGAAGGAGCAAACAAAAGTGCTGCCTTTATGCTCACCTTGCTGGCTGGCATGTAGCCCAGTGCCAGGTCCACAGAGCCTCTCTTCCCTCAGAAGCAGCCTCAGTGCTTAATTTGAGCTGGTGTTTCCTGGTATAGTCGCTGGAACTTATTTGTGGGGACTACACTTATTTTTCCATATCTGACATTTCCTGAGTGCAAATGAGTGAAAAACACACAAATCAAAAAGACGGAAGAAGAGAAGGAAAGCAAAACAAAGAGAGGAAGCAGGAACCTACAGAAGTCAGATACAATTTAAAGGAGTGTCTGGTAGTGGATTAATGAGGCATGAGGTGGGTTTAAGACTGTCAGCCTTAAAGTGTGCCAATGTTTAATTGCACGAGGCTCGGGCTTCTGAGTAGATATTCGGGCAATGAAAGCTGTGGTAGTAGCACCCTGAAGTTGTGAGGTAGAATCATAAACTGGAACCTGAAATCACCACCTGCTGCTGAGAGGCAGGTAGTCGAGTAGGGAAGAAAGGGTGCAACTGAATGTCGCTATTCCTTCGTTCTTCAATAAGAAATAATGTTTTGATGCTGAAGGTGTTGCACAGGGATGCCATTGTGTGCATCCCCGCCCCCAGGGAAAACCACTTGGTCCTCTATTGCTGGGTGCTGTTGCTGGACGGAACTATTGTGATGGACGTCAGTGTGCACCTACCAGTGAGTGCATGTTTTCCTGTCTACCCCTGTATTGAGTCTAGTTCAAAAGGATTGGCTATGCAGAGAGAGAGAAGCCCTACCAGACAGGCATGGTCTGGTGCAGGATGTGCTCCCCACTCAGCCAATGCTCACCTACCCCTTTAGTTGCGCTGTGAAGATCCTATTTCCCTTTGCTCAGCTAAAACCAAACATATCACCTACTCATGATTTAAACAGCACACTCTTTGTATAACTGTTTGTCAACTTAGCTCTGGTAACAATGTGTGCTAGTTTTCATTTAATAAATGCTCATTTCAGTTATCTCGCTGGCTGCTACTTGTTGAAAACTAAACAATGCGGGGAGAGCCAAAATAAATGCCCACACATCAGGATTCCCATTTCCAGTGGTGGTTACACGTGGAGGTCGCCATCACTCATTTTTTGGGGACTTAGCTTTCATTATCAGATTTTGACCCAGAACAAGCAAGAGAAAGGCAGAAAAGGGGTAAGAAAGGAATATGAGAAGGACTGGAAAACAGGGAGAAAGAAGGAATGAAAAAACCCTGCAAACTTAAGATAAAAGAGCAGCATGTGTTTGGTGGTACCTGAATGAGCATTGTAGTGGAATCAAGGCTAGAGTCCCAAATGTCAACTTTGAGGGAGGAGGGCTCCAACTTGGAGGAAGGATAACTTGCATGTTTGGTTCACAGCTCGCTGCTGGTGCGAGTACTTCCACCCTATACTATTGCTGTTGCCTGGTTAAAATACAACTTAGGACTCTGCCATAGTTGGCATATTTAAACAGGGCAAATGAATCAAATCTGGTCCATTTCTCTTGCTGCATGGGGAACAAGTCATCTTAGGGGACTTCAGATTTCACAAATGCCATTAATCCTGGGTGGGCCTCACATACTATAGAGACCGAAACATTAGCACAGTTCCACTACTCGTCTGTAATTTACTTACCATTAGCACAAATTCTACAGCTCATGGATATGTTCTGATTGTTTTTTGAGAGTGGATTTGACATACATTTGTCTCACGTTATTTTAAAACAATGGACAAACTGCACACTTGACATATGTGTGTCTGACTGCTTCTCTCTGAACCCCGACTTATGTATATTATTCTGTAATACACATAAAGTGAATGCAATAGCTTTATTTTTGAACACCGGTTTTTCATTCATTTTTTCTTTCACTTTGTTACCCATGATTCATTTTGTTTATCCAATTCAGTTGATTTGTGTATTTGCTTTCATACAATTAAACACTTGATTGCCTTTAATTCTTATTATTTGATTCTGTGTGTCATATATCATAGACGCTTAAGCACCTGGACTAAGTATACTCTGTTTTACGAATGACTTCGGTTGAAATGTCAAACTTAGCGTTCAGCAGCACTGGTGGAGAGCTTTTGAGAAAAACTTCTGGCCCGAACACATATTAATTAACAAATTCAGCACTGGTTTGGCATCCCCAACACTCAGAAGTACTGGTACCTGGCTTCTAAGAACAACTGTGGGCAACTACACATACTTTTTTATTTTTATTTTTTTTAATTAAGCACTGTGCGCTTACTCAGGATCTCAGGGTGGCACAATGGATGGCATGTGGTTCTCTGGTGTTCTCAAGGTGCGCCAAAGGCAAAAATTATTTCACTTTGATCTTTTTTCATAAACTATATTCATGTTTTATGTTTATACTTTGAAGAACAAAAACACACTGCAACCCTGCCCTATTTAAATGTTGTTTTCCTCTTTAACAGAAGAGACGTGTTGTGCTCATTCTCACTTAATCATCTATGAGTCACCTGCATAGTTGTATCTCTTTAAGAAAGAGTTAATGCACTGAATAAATCACTTCATCCAAGCACCTAACATAAATATATAAAAGTATAGGGGCAGTACTGAGCTTCCATTAAACTCTTTCTCAAAAGCAAATTGTTTATTTACTATTCCCACAACCACATGTTTTACGTTTGTGGGTAGCTTGCTCACTAGTGTATGATGATTTCAAATTTAATTTAAAATAAACTTGTTTTGTGAAATGATGGAATACCTATACCAGTGCTGACAGGTACTCTCTCATTTATAAATACTTCATCTAAGGAGATGTATGAGAAATCTACACATTTCCAATATCTGAATTCCGATAAGAACGCTAGTGGCTTTGTGAGGTGTTATAAGTTGTTGTGAACTTTTGGCAACTTCTGGATCTTTCTTGACTATCTTGGCTGTCCTGTCTAAAAATATAGGGGCATATTTATACTCCGTTTGCGCCGAATTTGCGTCGTTTTTTCGACGCAAATTCGACGCAAAACTAACTCCATATTTATACTTTGGCGTTAGACGCGTCTAGCGCCAAAGTTCATGGAGTTAGCGTCATTTTTTTGCGTGAACACCTTCCTTGCGTTAATGATATGCAAGGTAGGCGTTCCCGTCTTAAAAAATGACTGCGATGCATATGCGTCGTATTTATACTCCCGGGCAAAAATGACGCCCGGGAGTGGGCGGGACTAAAAAACCCGCATTTGCGCCGGATTTTAGCGGAATGAGCCCAGAGGTGCCCTCCCCTGCCCCCAGGTACACCCCCTGCCACCCTTGCCTACCCCAGGAGGACACCCAAGGATGGAGGGACCCATCCCAGGGAAGAAAAGGTAAGTTGTGGTAAGTATTTTTCATAATTTTTTTTTGGCATAGGGGTCCTGATTTGTGCCCCCCTACATGCCACTATGCCCAATGACCATGCCCAGGGGACATAAGTCCCCTGGGCATGGCCATTGGGCAAGGGGGCATGACTCCTGTCTTTGCTAAGACAGGAGTCATGTTAATGGCGTCTGGGCGCACAAAATAAATGGCGCAGATCGGGTTAAGACGATTTTTTTGCCTCAGCCTGACTTGCCCCATTTTTGGACGCCCAAACGCCATTTTTCCCTACGCCGGCGCTGCCTGGTGTACGTGGTTTTTTTTGACGCACACCAGGCAGCGCCGGTCGGCTAACGCCGGCTAACGCCATTCAATAAATACGGCGCCCGCATGTCGCTTCAGAATGGCGTTAGCCGGCGCTAATGTTTTTGGCGCAAAACTGCGTTAGCGCAGTTTTGCGTCAAAAAGTATAAATATGGGCCATAGTTTCTTATGGAGATGACAAATGCGCTGTTAAATGACGTTCACACCCTTACAAAACCCTTCCAACAGTGCAAGGGGTGCAGAATGTCCTGACCTCAGCCTGCCCTTTTTATAAAATCATAACACCTTTTTTCCTGTTATTATCCTCTAGAAATGGAAACAGTAACGAACCATGCTCTGGCTTGGATGATGCACAGATTTTCTGTCTTAAAAAGTACAATATTGGCTTTCACACCCTGTGATCTGAAGGGGGAGGTATCAGATCTGTGTAGGTGGTTGTTGTCCATGTTTGGTTGTATAGCTCCTGATAAGTAATTTCATGTTCACACAGTTCTGCGCTCTTTCAGCTTCTCTGTCATTCTTAACTGCCTAAAGATTATCTGTGACTTTAGCAAAGCATGCTACCCTGCATGGCTACGTCTGTGTTGCAATATCAGTGCATGTCTTGCATTGTGTTTTGTTTAGACTGATAACATTCATTATTCGTTAAAGATGATATAGATATAGGTAAGACTCATACCGAGTGAAAGATCCTCAAACATTCATTTATTGTTCAAGTCCTGTTTCAACACTAACATCATCCTCTCACACTCACTGAAATATGACATTAATGGAGACCTCTGTCAGGCATCGGACTTAACAGATGTGTCCATCTTACCGCCTGTACAACCACATCAGGTAAGGGCTGGAGCGTGTCTCCTGCTAATCAAGTTCACTGAGTTGCTCTGTGACTGCAGGTTTTCCCTCAGTATCAAAGATCAGTTACCCACTCTCCACAGGAACACACCCTTTCCTCAGAGCGCTGAAGGGGCCTGTCTTCCTCAGCAGTCTCGAGACTTAAAACTAGTCATATGAATGGCAGCACATAGCTCTCCATCAGAGGCCTACAATCATTTGTGGTTTCATAGTAATTGAAGCAACACTACTTCTGCATATAAACACATGGTAAATGCTTGGTCTATAAGATTCTGCTGCAAAACTAAAACATCTTTGAATGATTGTTGCCTTTTTTTGCAGCTTTATATAGTGCTAACTCGACCCAAAGGTATTAGAGTGCTTTACACGAGCACCGGTTAAATTTCACAAGGACAGATTTGTTTGTTTAAAAAAAAAATCTTTTTAAACACTATTTTAAATTGTCAAAAGTTGATCTCATATTCATTGTCCAAAATCATGCATTTCATAACTAAGATGATGGAACTTTAATGGACTTGATTTTCAAAGCTATTTGGCCATCTAAATCCAACATATGTTTGCAGTTAAGGGTATTTGTGAGGGCAGAGTACCAATCATAATTCACAAAAACAGGATTGGCAGAATTTTACCCTTGTAAATGGAATTTGCGCAAACAGAAATTGTGTCAGTAGGACGGCATTTCACATTGGCAGAATTAGGTCTAGCAGTAGGTTATGGATGTCCTGCAAAGGTAAATACCCACAAACCTGTAATATATACCCTTTGCTTTACCATTTTGAAAATACTTACCAGTTTATCCCCGACAAAGACATAATTAAATGTGTTTTTAGGGTGTCTATCGAGAAGGAACACCTCTGAAATTAATGGAAATTTAGAAGAAGGGGTTTCTCCACAGAAAAAAAGATTTTTCCTTGCATAAGTACTAATGACGGCTTTAATCAGCTAATGTCCTTTTGCGTAAACGTGTACACATTGAGAAATATTCAGCTTCACACAGTTCTTCATGTGTACATTTTAATAATGTGAGTAGTCATGGAAAAAAATATGAACCGTGCATTATTTCTAGGATTACTCATGGAATTGTTTGACGATTCTTAATAAAAGTTAAAAATTGCTATAGTAAAAGTTTCTGGTCTCTTCCAATGATGATTATGCTTTTTATTTGGCGTTACGTCCCCCTAAAAAGCAGGAGTAGATACTGTGTGGTGTGTTTGTTATAATAAAAAAGACAGAAACATATTATGACCTGATTACAAGTGAAGGTGCTATTTATCGCACCTGATAAATGACGATACCCTGGGGTTTGTTATTTATCGGGGGAGATGGCACTTATTACAAGTTAATGGGAAATGGCATGCAGATTTTGGTGTTTAACACACCAAGAGCCGCATGGTACATTAAATTCTGTACATATTTTTTCTGTAAAATTTCAGCAGGTTTGACCCGCCGAGCAATTTAACGAAGCTTCAGGTATGTAACGCATCCGATAATCATCATATTAGTAATTCCATCCCATGTGTAAACAGAGGTATTCACATGGGTCGGAAATTAACAACTAACTCATAATCAGGGCCAAAGTTGATTCACAAAACTTGCTCTTAAGCAAAGCAGGTAATTCTCAGGGTACCTCACGATTGCAGCAACCATTGTATATTTTAGTTCACAGAGTACTGTGCTGGAAAATTCCGGAGATGTTTTGAATATTTTTAGATGGTTGGGTGTAAATGAAATGCACAAACATGTCCTCAGTTGCATCTTGAGGACGCACCAGGAGTGGTTGTAAACATGGTATACAACTTATGGTGTAAATCTGAGATGCTCTGGGCTTTATGTGATTCCCTGCAATGGAAAGAGTTGAAGGATAAAGGATCTACAGACATTTGTTGTCATGTTGTTTACAACTTAATAACTGGAGACATCATTTTTGGGGCTGGACATTTGTTGTGGGATGGTGGTACTTTGCAGCAAGGGTAATAGGCTATAGAATTTTTTGTGAAGGGTGGGAGATTGCCTCATTAAAGGACCCAGCAGTCAAAGCCCTATGTTAATAGGCAGATTTTCATGTTTTCCTTGAACAGGTGACTGCAGTTTTGTAACATCAAGTACACATTCAATTTGTTCTAAAGAGTTGGTTACAACCTCATGATCTTCTGTTTTGCTCCTTTCTTTGAAATCTTTATGGGCTTATCAGGAGGGAAGGATGAGGAGTAACAGAGAATGCTGGAAGAGGAGCAGTAAAAAGCCAGAATTTGAAGGGAGATTGCACCCCCTCCAATGAGAGTGCAAAGGCCACCAGACTATGTGTTGAATTTAGAGAAACCAAATAATAACTCTTCTGTGTACTACGAAAAGTGCGAGGCTTCTCCTCCACAGTTGTGTTACATTGTATAATTGAAGGCCAGAATTACTTAGGGCTGAGAAAACTTTGTTTATAAAACTGTTTTGGGAAGTGTAGCCCCTTGTTGAATTAAATTCAATAAACACTTGTACATATGTTGAAACAGTGGCAGCCCCAGGTTTCCCTTAAGGTGAACCTTTGGCTTTATACACTCTGATCGTGCAAAGGAGAGAACAGCAGCATGGTTTCTGTTTAACAAACTGTTTTTTGTTATTTTAGGGTGGTCACGTGCTCACCCCACTTCCAGCTGCTACACCTCTGAAACCAGGATCTGCTGTAAGTAGGTGCATGTCAGAACCAAGATATTGTGGCCAATCTTAACATTTCTATATGATAATTGTTGGGTTTCTGTTTGGATACCATATCAATGTTGCCAATTGTTCTGGTTTGAGGTAAACAGACTGAAATCTAGCTATCCTTACTAGATTAGCCGTAAAACCTGCACCACTGCGTCCTGTATTGAGACTAGAGAACCTTTTCTATGATAAGCATGGATGAAAGACTTTTGCCCTGGTCTGATCAGATTAGGAGGGGACAGTACTGCTTACGGCAGGGAGCTTATGTATCTTTGAGGCCAACAATATATTAAGTGGAATTTATGAAACAATAATCACTTCATTGTGATAAAATATTTTTTCAGACTTTAACGGTGAAGTAATGTGCCTTTTCAGTGACAAATACCCATTATTAACTTTCCTTCGGAACATTTGTTCAAGAAACCTTAATACCATTGAAGTTGGAATCATATTACAAACCGGCATCAGTTACATAGGGGGTCATTACGACCCTGGCGGAACAAGTCCGCCAGGGCCGTGGGACGCGGTGGCACCGCCGACAGGCCGGCGGTGCCCCGCGTGGCATTCTGACCGCGGCGGCTCAGCCGCGGTCAGAGAAGGGAAACCGGCGGTCTCCCGCCGGTTTCCCGCTGCCCCAAAGGAATCCTCCAAGCCGGCGCAGCATGCTGCGCCGGCATGGGGATTCCGACTCCCCCTCCCGCCATCCAGTTCCTGGCGGTTCTCCCGCCGGGAACCGGATGGCGGGAGGGGGAGTCGCGGGGCTCCTGGGGGCCCCTGCCGTGCCCATGCCTATGGCATGGGCACGGCAGGGGCCCCCGTAAGAGGGCCCCTAAAAGTATTTCAGTGTCTGCAAAGCAGACACTGAAATACGCGACGGGTGCAACTGCACCCGTCGCACCTTCCCACTCCGCCGGCTCTATTACGAGCCGGCGTCATCGTGGGAAGGGAGTTTTCCCCTGGGCTGGCGGGCGGTCTTGTGAAGACCGCCCGCCAGCCCAGGGGAAAACTCGGAATACCCTCCGCGGTCCGGAGGGGGGAAGCCTGGCGGGCGGCCTCCGCCGCCCGCCAGGCTCGGAATGAGGGCCATAATGTCCTTTCACGCTTGTGATGACCTCACATTCTGTTTCCCCATTTGGATTCCAATGGATATGAAGCTTATTATGCTGTCCCCCCATCTTTAGCTGCAATTTCCATTCATGAGGGGTTTCAAAATTAAAGGGTGTTGACATTTTAGGGGGTGGGCTAAGCCAATTTTTACACAATGCATCATGTTGCCCCCCAGTTTGTTTGTTGTTTTTTCTTCTTACTGATATTCGTGTGTGTATGTTGTTTTATGTCCACTTTTATTTGCTTCATACTTATATTGCAATTACTACATAAATAATGTATTCGAAAGGAGTGAACTGAGAATGCTCGGGTGAATACAGACTATACCTGCATGTCATTTCAGGCTTCTTTAGTCATCGACAATACCATCAATTTTAATCTGGAGTTTTAAGAAAATAAATTTCACACATTGGTGAGAGGGAACAATTTTTGTTCCTGTAGTTAAATATGAATGTGTGTTCAACCATTTCATCTATATGAATTTATCAAAAGTTTTTTTCTGTTTGTGCAAATAACACACCGTGAGGCAGCGCTGAAAGAGTTCATTTTACGTCTACAAGTGTGCAATGTATTCTGGTGGCACATTTATTCCTCCATTTTCAGTGATTTTACACGTTTCCACGTAAACATTTGTGTGTGGGTGCTCCATGCACTTTGCATTTCCACCTCCCGAACCCCATTGTCCACCCATGCCACTTAATGTAAAAGTACAGAAGATCTTCTGCCATACTAAGTAACGTGCTAAAGAACATTGTTGTCTGGTAAAATATGTAACAGGCATGAGAGGGACTCACTCTTAATGCAATGTCACTAGGTCAAAAATACAGAAATAAAAAAAAAAAAATTAAAAGATGTAACTGGCCAAATCGGTTTGTCACTGAAAAAAAAATTAACAACTGTCACAAAAATATAATTAAACTAATCCAGGAAAATAAAAAATGATGTCACTCTGCCGTGGCATCTCTCTTTCTAAAAGTATGGGGCAGCTCTGTTTGAAATGTTTAGCCTAAATACCACATTTGGTAAATTCGGTATAGAAAAGTAAATAGAAGAAGTTGATTAAAAAATGAAGCAACGAGTTTCTCTTTAACTTAATTTTTTTTATGTGAGAGCTGGAATGACAGGTGAATTCTTGCACATTCACTACAGCCAAATAATGTGTATATTGTTTCAGTATCTTACACTGTTAAGTGTTCCCGTATTGAGTGAGTCTTTTCCCCAGAATCTTCAATGTATTTTTCCTGCTTTTTTCAGACCTTTCCGTTTTTTGGAGTACTTCCTGCGATACTGAATGAGCACGGGGAGGAGCTGCAAGGAGAGGCTGAAGGCTATTTGGTAAGGGGTTTCTGTTCAATTACCTTTCACCCACCACCTCTTTCCTCTGATAGAAATTTTCATTCATCTAGCTGATGCTGACCAGTGCATGATGCCCGAGAAAGACGTTGTTATGTATGGTAGTCCATTGATAGTCTGTTACAGTGTTTTATTTAAAGCATTAGCACCATCTTTTATAGAGAAATGCCTGTCTCTATAGTAATTCAAAGCTAGAATTTTTTTAGACTTATGCACTTCTCTTTGCCCTGATAGTCTGCCACCTAGCCAAGCCATTTAGAGGTACCAATTTGTAATACCACTGTGTGAGATGCCATTGATGAGGGTGTGGGGAATGCGATGTCGGCCTCTCCCGCCCTTGCTGCTAACCCTTTGTCCCTCATTCCAAGAGAGCTTTTAATGTTGGTGAGGCCTACCACATTATTTAACAGCCCGATCAGAATGACAAGATCTGGGGTAACTCCACGAAGCTCGATCTTTCACCCAAAGACTCCGCATGCTTAGAGTGGCGGTGTCTCCGAGCGACACATTGTGAGGACGTGAGGAATATCTCGTGGAATCTGGACGAGATTTATGGAGTCCCATGGTAATTCTTCATTTTAAGGGATTTCCATGGTCTAACTTGTAACAGGCCAGTAGTCCTCTTAACCCAGATTTGCCTGTAGCCTGATATTGGTAGTTACATGGGTTGCTGTGTTTGGGGATATCACCAGCCACATTACCAGGGCAATCATAAAGAGAACCTTTAAGATCATTTCTAGGATTTAAAGATTTTCTCATTGGGATCTAATGGTGTCATCCTTTGGACATGAATTCCAGTTTCAGTTGTGGAGAAATCCTGGCTGTCTATTTGTGTTTTTGGTATCTAGTCACAAATTGCGTCTTCTGTATTCTTAAACAGGTTTTCAAGAAGCCTTGGCCTTCCATCATGCGCACTATTTATGGCAACCATGAACGCTTTGAGAGTACCTACTTCAAAAAGTTTCCCGGCTTTTATGTGGCAGGCGATGGTACGATGTTTTCTTGCTTCCTAAACACATTACTAATTGGCCCCAATTAACAAATGTATTTTTAGCCGTACACATACATTTATAGTAAAAAAATACCTCCATTTATCCCTGCCTCACAGGCATGCACTGATCTACTTTTGCACTTTTCTCTGTTCTGAGTGCGGAGACATCTGCAACAATAAATCCCACACAAGAGGTGGCAAGTGGGCATTACAAATCATGGCTGACCTTGTAAATGTTTGAACGCACACAAACATATACGTTTCCCACACTAGAAATGGTCGAAAGGATGGGAACGAATGATCCCTAGATTTTCCCTAGATTTTCTGAGTATTGGGGGAAGGGATTTATCCTTGTGAAGAAAAGGTTTCCCCTGTGGAGAAAATAAACAAGAAAGAATAAAAAAGTGATTTTGCACCGCAGGAGCCATTTCCTTTTGCTTATGTCTGCTCTATATAGATTTCAGCACAGAGAGAATAGGAGCCCTTTGGAGATGTCACATGACATTGTCAGTAGCGTACCTGAAAGCCTGTGTCTTGGACAGCTTTCCAGGCCAACCTCTGGGATTTTTTTAGGAATTGAAAAATACATAAAAGATGAAAATCTCCATACGTCCGTTTACATTTCAAGTTAAGCTTGATATATAGCAAAAACAACATTATTCGACATTGAAGTAGGAGTTCAACATTTTAAGATAATGTTATTGTTGTCTGAGAATTACTTCCATTTACTGGACTAACCAAAATTATTTATTAAAATGGGCTGATACTTTTTCTACAATTATGCCAACTTCAGAAAAAAACAATTTTATTTTGAGAGCTAAAGAACTATGGGCCTGATTCTAACTTTGGAGGACGGTGTTAAACCGTCCCAAAAGTGGCGGATATACCACCTACTGTATTACGAGTCCATTATATCCTATGGAACTCGTAATACGGTAGGTGGTATATCCGCCACTTTTGGGACGGTTTAACACCGTCCTCCAAAGTTAGAATCAGGCCCTATGTCATCTTAACTCACAAGTTTTTGGTTCTTTCAACAAAAGCTACATAATCTTCCAATTCATATGTTTTCAGAGTGCATTAACATGCCGGCAACCCTACATAACATTTTTACCAAACACAGAGGGCGCATTTTTCAGATAGTGTTAATAGTGATCGCTGGTGGCCCCGTTTTACATAGTGATATGAAACATTACTCCTGCTTGCTGTTTTTTTTGTATTCACAAACTATGAGTTTAACTTTACTATTAATCTTACACTTGTAGAGACTCAACAGTAGAAGTGGATAACTCTGCCCATAAAAAGATAGGACAGGCCTTTTTTTAAGTTACTATTAGTAACATTAAACTTGTAGTTTGTGAGAACCAAAACAAATTGTATACTTACACTAATGTGCAAGTTTCCGTTGTGAATCAGGTCCTGAGTGAGCATTGCTATTTAGTCTTCTTCTAGCCCGATCTTCATAGAGGTCTTAAACTGACTGAGCATTGTTTTATTAAATGAAATGCATGAACCTTGTTTATGACTTATAGTAATATGTATACCTGTCTCCAGCCTACATCCCTGTTCTCATCGAGGCTATGTTATTAGAACTGATTCGCGTTTAAGCCTGGGGATTTGTTTAACTAGCAAAACATATTCATCATTATTTGCACATATGTTTAATTGTTCAGCACTGTTATCTGTTTTAAGCAAGATACAATGATCTGCCTATTTTCTATATTTACAAAAGATAGTATTATAGGTGCATACATTTTTGTAAATCATATGATCAGAGTGCCATCAGAATTTGCTATTCACTCTTGTCATGTACCCAAGGCTTCATTTTAGTAGGCGTACACTGGATGGTAGGTAATTATCTCAATAGGATGCCTTTTAGGCTGTTCATCAATGCAATCATGGTGAGATTCCCATCAATGGCGCCTCAACCGAGGCACTCTCTTGACTACACTACAGATACTTTTGCTACAATGTGTGATTACTTGTTACATGAAGGAGAATGGGCTTGTTCTAGGTACTGTTTCCGAGAGCAGAACCAGTTTACATCCTAGCAGTTATGATGCCACTTTAATTTAGTGTCAGACATTGCGTCCATGAAGGTAGGCGTGCAATGGATGTTTACAACATTGCTGATGTTGTAAAAAATGTCCACTTCTGGTCCACTTGGTAAATTTAGCATTTTACTCTGTTTAATACTCAGGATGTAGAAGGGACAAGGATGGATATTTCTGGATCACTGGAAGGATTGATGACATGCTGAATGTCTCAGGTAAAATGTATGTTTTTACTCATATCGTTGGTATTGTTTTAATTGTGTTGTACTTTCGTAATTTCGATAAACAAAAAACCACATTGGAAGACATCTTCCATCTGAGCATTTGGTCACATTTTGAATATTTGTGTTGCCAAAGTAGTCACTATCATTGATCTTGTATTTTAGTTTCTGATGCTTAATTTACTTCAAAATTTACTAGAGAAAGCCACCTACATCAATGGTCAACTTAAGCACAACACTTGTAAATACAATCTGACTGGTAGATCTCACTCAAAAATATGTTGAGTGCGACAGTTCTCAACTATCTGAATATTCCTTCCTATTAGGAATTCTCTTTGCAATACTTGTGTTAAGCTGACACTTTATGAGTCATTTAGATAGCATCACATGTGGCATTAATTCACTTTAGGGGGCTTGACGCTTGGTCCTGGCCATGACTATGTTTCTTTTTTTCATGTATAGCTATTGCTCGGAACCCACCATGCTAGTCACAGGACCAGTTTTCTTTACTAGGCATTTGCCTTATTTTTGGTACAGTAATCTCTTGTGATGTGTATATATCATGAACGCATGATGCACAGTACCTGATTTCCATAATTTTTTTTTATGCATCTATAGGAGCACCCATTCCTCTCCTCCTATCTGTAAGTCTTTAGAAAATCTTCTTGGCCTTCACACTTTGCATACGTCTGGTTTAGGGTTGGTATTAGGAAGGCATTAGCCAATATTATTGTCTGGGAGACTAGGCTAAAGGGTTGTCAAATAGCGGACAAGCTTAACAAAGGGAGCAAGTAAAAATGAATATATCACACTTTGACAAGTACAGGTTTGGAGATAAATTTGCTTCCCACATGTAGCACAAAAGTTTTAAGGCTTGCCTACTTCGCTTCTCAAGAAGCATGCAGCCTCTGTTACTGAAACTGTGCCCCGGACCACACCGGAGTTCCTAGGCACTACAGGAGCACCACCATGAGCTGATCTGTCAGTGACTGAAGTCTCTGCTGCGGGTATTGGATGTGGCTGCACACAGGGAGGACTGGGGGGGAGAAAATGGGAAAGAAAGCAAGATTCTAGACACACAAGATGGGATGAAAGCAGGAACTCTGTCACATGAGAAGGTGGAAATCTAAAACACAGTTTGGGGAAAAATGAAAGATCAGACACACAGAGAACTGTACGGCCTGTGCCCACACAAACTTTACCTTTCATAGCTTCCACTGCTATGTTGCTTTCTCAGCGGATGGTGTCAGCGGATAGCACCTGCCTTAATTCACACATTGCAAGGCATTTCCAAGTTAGCAGAATGGCTGGAGAATGATGAAGCCCTGTCTGCATCATCACTAGGGACCAACATCAGTAAATGTCGACCCAGCTAGCTTTTCCACTTGTGTACATTGACTTATGGGGATTGAGCTGGTGTGTTCTCTCCTTTTATGTGGGAAAGGAGTAAGCTGGTGTGTTCTCTCCTTTTATGTGGGAAATGTACAACAGATGCACACTGATTGGCCATACTCTCCTCAGTGCCCAGCTTTACAAAGGGCTGATATGACAAGTTTTTAGTGCAAACCAGGCTCCCACTATCTGTGTTCATAGACATCATGGAGATTGTATCCTGCTCGGCTCAGGTTTGATGAGTCTCATCCGGAGTGCCATCATCATGTATGGGAGCTTCATATCTGAACTCAAGAGAGTACGAATAAACCAAGGCTAGGTAATTATTAATTGAGGATTATGGTATTATTCGTTAAACTCAATTTATGTTATCCATTAGTATAAAGCTTCTACCCTGTTCACTCCTTCACTTAATTCCATTATGTGATAAGTGCAGAATTGAGAGGAAGGGATGGAAAGTACAGTGAGAATGTTCAGTTAAAATTTTCAGAACCCTTTAAATGTGGAGACCTTTTTTTCCACCACATTGTGATGGATTCAACAAAGTGCCAACAACTTGTGCTGTGCTGTCCTCCTAAGTGATGTCGAATTATGCACATCAATTAAAAGGCCTGTTCCATAATTCTGTATGTTAGGCCTCCATGATTTGATCAGTGAGATTTCACTGTACTCTTTACCTTGCATAAGGGCAGCATGGTTTTCTTCAAGGCAAATTCTCGGTGTCCATTGCAAAATCCACTGCAACACAGTACATTTGTTTAATTCATAGTTTGTGTTTATCGTATCCATGGATGCCCATTGGACTCTATTTGTATATTGTTTTAATTTACTTATTTATAAAGCACTACAGTTACCAGAAGAGAATGTAGTTTCACTGCACCAGAAACAAGAAAAGTTGTTACACTGCGCCTAAAACAAAAAAAGCAAATAAAGGGAGGGAACATTGTTAGAGTGGCGGAAGGGTATGCGGTGGGCAGAGGAGGAAGTGGAGGGACTCATCATAAGTAGAGAGTAAGGAAAAGGCAGTTCACTTTGAAAGAAGCAGTTTAAATGATGGCACTTCAGAAGAGACAAGTAGTTTATTTGAGGAATACTTGAAGCTCTGTCATGTAAATGTGCCGGTCAGTACTGACACATACATTCTCCTGCTCCATCTTCATGAGGTGAGGGTCTATAACAACTGGTATAACTTGAGGCACAAGGTCGATAAGGTTGTTTGAACATTACACCCACTGAGGGTGAGAAGTTCTAATTTAAAAAGGGAGAAACAGAAAGACACCTTTTGAATGTTGAAGCAAAAGGCTCATACCAGTAATTATTAGCCCTGAGAAACTTCATTATCTTCAGTGGTGCTCCCAGCTTTCCAATGTTCTAATAAACCGTAACCCTCAAGAAAATGTTATGTCCAACTTGTTAGAAATTGACAACTATAATACCTAGTGCAAATAATTTCCTGAAAACGGCCATCTTTCATACGTGAGCACATTTCAGCAAACACTCACATTCTGCTAAATATTAATGGAATCTATAGAGCCCTCCAAATTTAGACTCGACCTTCAATGTCGAAACACGTATGATGGCTTTGCATTATATCAATGTGCACACTGCACTACTATGATGATCCCACCCCATGTCCCTTTGACAGCGTGTACCAAGGTTCTGAACCACATTGTAGAATAAGCAGAGATGCCCACCCTTAGTTATGGTGGTGTCACAGCCTACCTCTTGTAAGACTTGTGCAATACCCAGGGACGTGTGGCTGATGCCCCTCCAAATTGCATGGGGGGGGCTCAGAGCCGTACTACCCGGACATCTCCTGTAACTGCAGTGTGCTAACAGTATTAAGCATATCCACAATTTCTCAAGCTCAACTTTTCTGATCCACAGAAAAAAACATGAGATTATTTTTTCCTGCCTGTCGCTGCACATCCCACCACAGCAGTATTAGTATCTTCTGCCACTCTGCCTAAGAATGAAAACTGCTTACCATTGGCTCTTAAAATCTCCAAATTCCCAGCATAGATTTCACTAGGAGCATTTTTTTAATGAAAAGATTATTCTATTAGTTTCAGATAACAAAGGGAATTTTAATTTTGATAAAAGAAGCCTCTATAACCACTGTACAAGTGTTTGTACCATAGACCTTATTTACAGTTTGCCCGGAGTCAGTTATGTTTCTTCCACTGCGAGAAATTGCACCTCCTCCATGGAATGAAATATACCATATTGTGCCTTTGCTATCACTATGACATAGAGGTGATAATTCTTCAGGGGTAATTTCTGCCATTGTTGCCAATTTATATAGTTTTCTAATCACGGAATTTCTTCCAATTAGAGCCACCATTGCAAATGTACCTCTAATGAAGTGTATGCTGACCTGTTAAATGCATCTGATGTGGAAGTACCCATTCATTAAGAGGGAGTGAAAAGGAATGGCCTTACCATTTCCGCTTCCTATGATAAGTACTTGCACGCAATCAATAGCAAGGTTGATCGTTTTTGACAAACCCAACTCATGCAAAACCCACCTTCTTATCGTGAATGTGCCATTTATATTCAATTACCTATGCAGCTGTCAGAGGGAAATTATATACTTTCTTTCATTTTGTTTAACTTTTCCATCCTGCATTTGCCAAGTATGTTTTTTGGTGCAACATCCTCACATATTTTGCTGGATTTTTCACTCTTGATATGTTGAGGGGTTGTTGCCATCTTTTCAACACGTTTACATTCACACCTTATTCCATATGTTGGCATAAAGGCAGTGTTTACATAGGGGATTGCCTTCTGATTTGGGGAACTCAAAATAGGCGTACACTGCATATTTGAAGCAAAGAATAGTTCCCTCAACCTGGCAAAACTTCCATTTGTTGTAAATCAGACCCTACATAATTTCTTTCACTGTGGTAATATTTCAGTACTGGTCAGTAGCTAAGATTCTTTGGGCCTCATTATGACCCTGGCGGCCGGCGGTAAGCTGGCGGTAACACTGCCAACAGGCTGGCGGTGTTCCGCCAGCTATTATGACCGTGGCGCAATAGCCTAGGCCATACCGCTGGCCCGTCCACTATACCTCCAGGCTTTCGCCTGGTGGCCATAATCCCCAGGGAAGTGGTGAAGGCACCACTGCCCTAGGGATTATGAGTCCCCGACCGCCAGCCTGGCCACGGCAGCAAACACCGCCATAGAAAGGCTGGCGATAAGGGGGACTTGGGGTGCCCCTGGGGGCCCCTGCACTGCCCATGCACTTGGCATGGGCAGTGCAGGGGCCCCCAGGCACAGCCCTGTCGCACATTTCACTGCCTGAATTTTGGGCAGTGAAATCCGCGACGGGTGCTACTGCACCCGCTGCACATCAGCATTGCTGCCGCCTCTATTACGAGCCAGCAGCAATGTTGATGTGACTTTTCTGCTTGGCCAGCAGACGGTAACACTGTTACCGTCCGCTGGCCCAGCAGAAAAGTCGTAATAGGGAGCCAGAAATACCGCCGGCACTGGCGGTATTCTGGCTCCCGTAGCCTCGGCGGTCTTTTCAAAAGACCACTGAGGTTGTAATGAGGGCCTATATGTCTTCTGATGGGATTAGTCATACTAGACTGGAAAAAATGAAATACAAATGATTCTTAACAGTGATATAAGAAGAGGTATATTTGTGATGGTTGTAATTGTTTGTGCTCACATGTTCAAACTCACATATGCACATACATACTCACCCTACCTTTGTATGCTTGCTCATTGAGATCATTAAAGTCTGACTCCTCCAACAGGTCACCTTCTTAGCACTGCAGAAGTGGAGTCTGCGTTGGCCCAACACCCGGCAGTGGCGGAGGCCGCCGCAGTCAGCCGTCCCCATCCAGTAAAAGGGGAGTGCCTGTACTGTTTTGTGATTTTGAAAGATGGAAAAAAGTTCACCGAGCTCCTAAGTGCAGAGCTGAAAAAGCAAGGTACTTATATATTAATCTCTGTTCCATGTACTTCCCTTTATCTTTTTAATTATGCATGTGTCTCCTAGATCTTTCTGTTATGAGGTTTGTTTAGTCCTTGTCCTTGGAAGTTCTGAAATGTCATGCTGCTGACTCATTCTGTGACTATGCTTTAGACTGATGTAAAATTGTCCGTCAGTCATTTATCCCCTTATTATCTTACAAGATAATTGACCGATCAGGTAGAACAGAACTTTATCTTGTATCTGACGATTGCGTTCTTTGGGGTCTGGATGAGCCCGTGTGTTCAGGGTGGTGTGCCAAGTTCAATGCAAGCAGGTTGATTTTGAAATCCCAGTTGTGGTGCCAGGATGGCACTGGGCGCATAGGGGGCATGCATAATACAATGCAGAAGAGCAGTGATCGCTTTGAATAAGAGAGTTATTGTGAAAGTGTGGAGTTCAGACATCCCCATAATAGATTATCAAGAAGTTCTTGGGTATGAATGCAACAGAAACACACTATATTACATAACCACAAAGGTAGCTGTTGCCCCCTCACTTCTTCCTTCCACCCCCATCTATTTCATTTTACAGTGTACCATGTCATTTTTTTAACATTTTCTGTTTTTTGTGTTGTACCGGAGAATGCCAGTGTTGTATATATGTAGATTTTGTAATCAATCAATCAAGGAATTTGTAAAGGGCATTACTCACCCGTGAGAGTCTCAAGGCACTGGGGGGGGGGGAAGAGGGTGGTGCTGCTACTGCTCGAACAGCCATGTCTTGAGAAGTCTCCTGAAGGTGAGGAGGTCTTTGGCCTGACGCAGGTGGGTGGGAAGAGTGTTCCATGTCTTGGCGGCGAGGTGTGAGAATCATCTGCCGCCAGTTGTAGTTCTGCGGATGCATGGGACAGTTGCGAGGGCGAGGTCTGTGGAACGGAGTTGCCAGGACCGGGTGTAGAAGGAGAGCCGTCTGTTGAGGTATTCTAGTCCAGTGTTATGCAGTGCTTTGTGAGCGTGGGTGAGGAGTTTGAAGGTGATTCTCTTGTTGATGGGGAGCCAGTGCAGGTCTCTCAGATGGCCTGTGATGTGGTAGTGGTGGGGGGATGTCCAGGATGAGGCGTGCAGAGGTGTTCTGGATGCGTTGCAGCCTCTTCTGAAGTTTGGCCGTGGTTCCTGCGTAGATGGCATTTCCGTAGGCCAGTTTGCTGCTTACAAGTGCTTGGGTGACTGTTCTTCTGGTTTTGGTGGGGATCCATTTGTAGATCTTTCGGAGCATGCGGAGGGTGTTGAAGCAGGTGGAGAAGTTGGCGTTGACTTGCTGGGTCATGGATAATGAGGAGTCCAAGATGAATCCTAGGTTGCATGCCTGGTCGGTGGGAGGCGGAGTGGATCCGAGAGTGGCAGGCCACCAGGAGTCATCCTATGTGGAGGGGGCGGAGCTGAAGATGAGGACTTCAGTCTTGGTGGAATTGAGTTTGCGGCAGCTGTTCTTCATCCATTCGGCGATGGCCTTCATTCCTTCGTGGAGGTTGGTCTTGGCGGAGTCCTTGGTGAGGGAGAGGATCAACTGGGTGTTGTCGGCGTATGAGATGATGTTGAGGTTGTGAGCTCGGGTTACGTTAGCGAACTGGGCTATGTAGACGTTGAAGAGGGTCAGGCTGAGGGACGAGCCCTGGGGTTGCCACAGATGATTTTGGTGGCTTTGGAGCAGAATGGGGGGAGGCGGACTCTCTGGGTTCTGCCGGTGAGAAAGGAGGTGACCCAGTCCAGGGCTCTGTCGCGGATTTCTGCATTACTGAGGTGTGTGCATAAGGTACTATAAGTCTCATAGTCCATGTGATGAATGTTTTTTAACAGCAACTGAAAGTTAACTATTGTATCTGTTCAGCCATCTGACAGCATAAACATTTCATGACAACAGCTTGACTGTTCTACAGAATAGAAAATATTGGCACAGTCAACAGCAAAGCAGTTGTCTTCAGAAGCCTCACCGCACTAAGCAAGCATTGGCAAAGCCAATCAGTTTTGCTTACCTTTACATACATGCGAGACTGAATACCATTGCCAACACTTATTTAAGTAGATTTCAGTGTCTCCCAAAATCGATGTTCCATCTTCCACATTTCTGCTGCAGTTTTTCTTATGGCAAGTATGCTGCACTGAAATGCTGCAAATTGACGTTGTACAAACGTGGCCCCATCTTCTTATATACAGTGCTGCATTTGGAGCACTTACTCCAGGCTCAGTACCCCATCCCTTGGATCCCCCAATCTGTTACTTACCTAGGCCTACAGATTACATCCACGCTGCCTGGGACGTCGACCCTTAAATACCAAGCGCTCCTCAGCCAGACAAGGAGGGATCTGCATATGTGGTCTCAATGAAATCCGTCCTAGTTGGGTACATTAGCAGCTGGTAAAATGAATGCACTAGCAATTCTGCTCTTTGTGTCTACAACCTTTCCATTATAGCTGCCCTCCAACACCCTGAAACATATTAAAGAAATGCCTAATAAATATATCTGGGGGAAGCAAGCCCACAAATGCATCATATGTTAGCATATCGCCACCTAAGAGAAGGTGGACTGAGAATCCCTAGCGTGACAATATACTATCAAGTAACCCAACCCTGATAAATGGTGTAGTGGAGTAGAGGAAAAAGGGAGAAACATTGGTGCTTTCTAGATCAGCATGTAGAGGGCATGCACATATGGAAAGCACTATGGATACGAAAGAAGCAAAGACCCCAGGGTCTATATTCCTCACTAGTGACCAGTGTCAGTCTTGCGGTCTGAGGCACAGGTCATGGGAAACATGACTTCCTTTCCATCACTCCTGATGTCCAACCCTGCCTTTTCCCCAGCACTCCAAGATGATAGAGACAGCTCATGATAAGGTAGCTAGCTGACCAGTTGTTCAAGACTACAATAAAAATCAGACTATGGTCTGACAGAAAACGAATGGATGCACTACAACCAGGTTCGACATTGGGTACTGGATAGAACAATGAAGCTCTTGGTGAGCATGCAGTTGACCAAATGTAATAAGTGGTTGCTCTCCAAAACAGACGATAAACACCTTCTTGCCGAAATATAAAATATGCTATCACATTCCACCTTAAAAGTAAAGTCGATGGTGCAGAGAAGGTTGGAGGGTGAACCAGAGCACACACTAACTCATGAGGAGTGGGATGATGTGTTCCACAGAGCCTGGACCGTGGCTGGATCGGCTTCAGTTAGGGACCCAATGCTCAAGATCAACTAATATTGGTTTTTGACACCTGTCTGGATCCATGTGTGACACACGGATTCCATGTTTCCCTACATAAATACTGCTGGGTTTCCCAAATAAACAAACTTTCCCTCTACACTCAAAGCACTCTGTCTCCGTGTACCCGATACATCCAAACAGTCTCCTCAAGTTGAGTCTGGTACTCTTGCTGAACATAACGCTCAACTTGTCAGGGTGTACAGTAGTAACAACTTCCCACCTCAGTTGCATCACCAGTATCATTGCCAGTATTATAACCTCTGCATGAAAAGGAGAAAGGGGCCTATACAAGGCCCATTCATCAGGCTGCTGTTACCATTGTGGCGAGATGTTGGTCATATGGCAGTCAGCCCTGTATATTGGCCTCCAGAAACATATATAATGCATGGGTGGAAAGTTTATTTGCCAGGCCTATGTAGAGTTCGACTGGTAAGCCGTTGGGCCATGGTGTCTTGGCTGCTTATAAATCTGTAATCACCTCATCAAAAGAAAATCCGATCCTGAGCAAGGATTGGCTTTGTGGAGAATCGTATACAGTGCTGTCTGTAGCTCCCTTTAGCATTTTACTTTTCATTGCGGTGCTGATGGCTTGACCTCTTGGCTATGGCACATACTTAATCGCTGATGATATCAGCTCTATTTCGGTCAGACCTCCATGCAAAGACTGGCAGAAAGTGGGTGTGGGGACCTTATGGGGGGCACTCCTGCACTGCCCATGTACTAGACATGGGCAGGGCAGGGGCTCCCATGGACAGCCCCATCGCGCATTTCACTGCCCGAATTTAGTGAAAAGGGCGCATCTGGCGCCCCGCAACATTGCCACCGGCTCGATTCTGAGCCGGCGTCAATGCTGTGGTGAGTTTCCTGCTGGGCCGGTGGGCGGAAACCCTGTTTCATCCAGCCGGCTCAGCAGAAAACTCGTATTAGGGCCCACGAAGAGGGACAGCTGCACAGGCGGTCATCTCGACGCAGGACTTATAATGAGCCCCTGGGTGTTGCTTGCTGCAATAAATGTAGAAGAAATGCCAACAAGGAGGCAGACACACTGGTTCATCTAACTTTCCAAGATGTGTTCTTCGTAGAAGTGACATGCAGATTAGCTGAGGGAGGAGTAAGGAGCAGCAGTATGACAAAGTGTCAGAACCTAAGAAGGCTAAGGCCCCTTTGTAAATTTAGCTGGTTGTATGTTAGAATATAGTGTACAGAAATAACGTACGACATAAATATTGTGTCCTAAACTTCATTTACAAATATATTGTATTAGGTGTAGAATTTTTGTTATTTCCTCCAATCGGGTAGTATTTTTTGGCAATATTTAGGTCACAATATTTATGTCAGATGATAATCTGACAATGATATTCTAGTAACACACCAGCCTGACCCCATCCTAAACTGTATGTATGTATGTATCGCTCCATGCCCCTAAAGTCACCCACCCCTACTAAACCCTTATCACCCAATACCCTCACTCCTAATAGCCTTACCCACACTAAAAAACCTTTACCACCTAAATACCCTTACCCACCCTAGACCCTAAAAACCCTAACCACCAACATACCCTCATCTCCCAAATACCCTTACCCACCCTAACCCCTAAAAATACCCTTACAATCCAGTACCCTCATCTACCCCTAAACTCTAACCCACCCCTAAACCTTAAAAGTACACTTGCCACCTAAATACCCTTACCCGCCCTAAACCATAAAATGCCCCACCATCAGATTTCTTCAACCACCCTAAACTCTACAAATACCATTGCCACGCAAACCCCCTCACCAACCCCAAACCCTAAAAATACCCTTACCATCCAAAAAGCTGTACACACTCTAAACCCTAAAGATACCCTTACTACCCAAATAACCTCACCCTCCCCTAAACCCTAAAAGTATCCTTACCACCCAAATACCCTCACCCACCCTAAACCTTAAAAATACACTTTACACTTTTACCCACCTGTAAACCCTTAAAGTACCCTTAGCACCTAGTACAATTACCCACTCCTAACCCTAAAATCACTCTTAGCACCCAATACCCTTACCCGCCCCTAAACCCTAAAAATACCCTTAGCACCCAATACCCTTACCCACTCCTAAACCCTAAAAACACCCCCCCCACACACACACACACACATATATATATATATAGATAGATATATCTATGTGTAGTGAAGGCATTGCACAGTAAAGGATGCATGATAAAGGCATTGCGTGGTAAAGACTGCCTTGTAAAGGAAGTTTGCCATCCCTCATAGGTGTGGTTCCTGGCAAGAGTCGAGTCCCTTCTGAGCCTTTCCATCACAGTGTTTCACTACCCTCTGGGAGTTAAATTCCCAAAGAACCCACTGTAGGGATTTCAGTCCCTCCCAGCTTTATCTACCTTAGGTTTAACTCTTCAAGCATAGCTATACCCCTTCTTCAAAGGCCCTTAGCAAACAGCAGAGCACAAGGAACCCACAGTTCAAGTTTCCTACAAGCTGAGACCTTTCCGAAAGTTCACATTGCTATAGGTAAAGTCACACTGAATACAGGTTCCAAACAAGAAGCTTAATGATCTGAAATGCCATTGGGCAGAAATATGGCGCACCTTACCCCGGAGACATTCTCCTGCACCTGAAAGGCAAGGTCCTTCAAAACTCACCAAGATCCCATGGAGAACCCACAAAGCATACAGTCCTCACACACAAAGCCACAACCACTTCTTCAAACATCTTGAGATCCAGCTTCCTATCTTCCTTCAGAGCCCAGGTCCCCATATCCAAGTATGTCTCCAAAACAGTCTAAGGATGAGCATTGTGGGACAGTGGCTTTTACAGTGTGCGCTACACAAATTCGTAATCAGGACTACAATTGATGCAAATGCTGATATTTTCTCATTCTATATCTGACGTTCATGTTGTAGTTCGTGAGAAGATTGGACCAATTGCTACTCCAGATTTCATTCAGAATGCCCCTGGACTACCAAAAACTCGCTCAGGTAACTATGTAATACAATATTTTTTTCTGTTTTTTTTTCTATTAAATGGGTCGTTCAAAGATAGAGACATTTAACTGTGATTTGTTGTTGTGTGAAGGTTACATACTTACACATGTAGCTCAGTATGTAGACAGTATTCTTTTATTTTTATTCTTATTCTATTGTTTCACACAACAAGCATACAGTACTCCATCATGTTAATCACCGTAAATGTCTATATCGATATAGATTTTGTGATCTACTCCACAAAGTCCCAGTACAAATTTCTATGGGCCAGATGAGATGTTCAAAGGGTTTTAGTGTTCACAAACCCTCCAATTCGAAAACTCTAGGGGTTTGTGGATGCTAAAATCCCTTTACTTATGTGCCAAATGCATTTAGCAATTCAGAAAAGCTTTACCAAGTCGCTAAATGTGTTTAGAAATGGATACCAATTCGGTCTCTGAGAGGGGCGTGTAGGCTTCCCATCCAATACCGAATTGATATCACATCTATCAATGTTGTGTGACCGAAATACAGTCTCGAAACATTGATTTTTTTACCGACCCCCAAGTTGTGGTGGTAAGCTGTTTGCAAAAGAGAAGGCGTCCCTCTCCTTTGTGAATGTACAAAAAAAAGTTTTTTTATGAGATGGTGACCGCTGCCTCCTCAAAGAAGCAAAAAAGAATAAATAATTTTTCTTTTCGAACACAATCTTGTTTCCTTTAAGCAAAATGAGCTGCATCAAAGAAAGTTTGCTTTCTTAAAAAGCAATCATAAACATTGTGGTTTACTGACCCCAACAGGCCACCATCCCTGTGATCACTATGATTTGTAGTGGGTTGCAATTTGCGACCTACGCCATTAATATTTGTGAGGTACATCAAATTGCGACCCATTACAATTTGATAATGTGTGAACCCACCTATTAGTACATAGGTTGATTCACAAAATACTGCTCTGGACGCAAATTGTGACCCGTATTGTGCAACAGGTGCTTTGTACTTCTGGCCCTATGTTACATAATGCAACCCGCAGCAGCTACGCCTAATATTGTATCATGTGCCAGAGGTTGAAACCTTCAAGTATTTATTATAGGTATGCTTTCAAAGTTGCCGTCTGCCAACACTACTTCATTCAGAATTAAAATGTAATTCTCCATGTGACATTGTCTAATGTAGAACTTACCTCTAGTATATGGTGTTCTGGGTGACTAGGGCCCATATTTATACTTTTTTAGCGCCGCATTTGCGTCGTTTTTTGACGCAAAATCGGCGCAAACTTACAAAATGCATTGTATTTTGTAAGTTTGCACCGATTTGGTGTCAAAAAAACGACGCAAATGCGGCGCTAAAAAAGTATAAATATGGGCCTATATTTGTTGTTCTCGCTTTGATTTGACTGTGTACTGGTTTTTTTGAGCGCATAATTGATCCAGATAAGAACCAGACCATTTTTTCTTTGCAGACATCCGGTTGCTCTGTGCATTGGCTGCATTTGTATTTAGGCCTTTGGGCTTTAGTGAGCTGTTACAATGCACCAAGTAAGGTTTCTCTATTTTCACTGAACATGGTACCTATGGCCCTTACATTCACCACTCAGTGCCATTTGCAATCTGCCCGTCCAGTCCATATTAAACTGTTGCTCCTTTCTATGTCTTTTAAACTGATTTGTTGCACCCTTGTAGTAGTCACTAACATCCGCTACCTACAGTATACAGCCATGTACAGTTCATACTACCTTGAAGCTGAGTTTCATTTTTGTGCACATCAACAGTTCATTGGTCTACAGTCAAACATCAAGAGAAACTTGTCAAAAGCACAGCATGAAAACATCAGAAACGTACAAAATAAGATGTCTCTGTTCTTTCCTAATAGGTAAAATAATGCGACGTGTCCTGAGGCAAATTGCTCGGAATGAGAAAGACTTGGGGGACATCTCTACTCTTGCTGACCCGATGATTGTTGAACTTTTGTTCAGCCAACGGTGCGAGGCTGCCTCATGACTCTTCCCTTGTTTTCATCTACCCTCGAGCATGCATCTGTATACAGGAACCGAACTCCGAGGCTGCTCCATAAGGTCTACAAGTCAAACTGTGTGAACAAATCAAACATTCCATAATGTGCATCTGTACCCCATCCCTAACTGCGATGAATATGTGTTATTGTCAAAACTGCACCAACTTGTTACTGTGCTGTTACTGCATGTGGACAATGATACCTTTATGCTCATTGCTTTAGGGTGTGATCATTCTGCTAAAGTTGTCTTTTTAATGCTTGGCCAGAATAAAGCCAAAGGGTGTTTTTATTTCAGGTAACATGTTTATTTTATTTAACTTTTTTCTGGCCTTTTCTTACTCTTAAGCAAGCAAATATAGAAGCAAATGTGAACATTAATGCCAAAGCTGAGGACATTCAAATCCAAAGCTAGCTAGAACTTTGAGTTGGACATTCCCTGTATCAGAGTTATGGACAACGCTCTCATTTGTTGTCGATGGCAACAAAACCGAGAATTCTTTATTATGGCTAATGGAATGATCTATGAAATCCTGAAGGACTGATTGGGTATCGCTTCAGCAGCATGGTTATTGTGGGATATTCAGTACGCTTCTACACATAACTAGCAGATTTCAGTGTCTTCTGATTCATGTTCTCAACTTAGGAGCCATTAGTAGTTGCCACCTGTAGACCTCAGGCATTTTTCCAAACTGTATCTGGCAAACATGCTCTTCTGCAGGTAATCTGGTTCCACTGTGAAAAGCTGTTGGATATGAAAGTTGCTCCTCAACTTAAATGGAAGACAGTGCAGTGGTGTCAGGTCCAGGGAATCTGCTCCAGGTATCCAACAGGCAGCAGAAATGTGGATACCTGATGGTGGATGAGCTGGATTTGCCAAGATCTAGAGCAAGCTAATAGTCCAGAAGCGAGGTGGCAGCAGCCTGAACTCTGACCTTAAAGTTTCGCCACTCTGCTCACTTTCAAACCAGTGTTCAAGAATCACCACTTCTGGTGTCAGGATCAAGTCCGACAATATTTCTTTAGTATACTGTGGAACAAAATGTGTTCATACTACACAAGTTGCAAACAAGTACATTGATTTCCCCTGTTTCTGGCACTATTGTATGTTTCTTTGGCATGCCCCAGGTGTCCCTTTCTCTGGTATACAAGACAAGGCCACATCAGAATGATGACAACGAAATCCTTTATATTAACTGTAGACATGATCTCCTCCTCCCCCTTGGGCAAGCCGTACTCAGCGCCTGGATACTCTCTTGAGTGATTAGCCGCGCTCTACAAATCCACATAACATACATGGTCACTGCAGGGCACACGTTACCAAAGATGAAAAAATATATCAGTTTGGGTCCCAGAGTTGCAATAATAGGACTTTCACTTGAAGAGCGTCCAGTGTACCATGCATTTGTCTTTGAAGTACATTATGCAAGATCAGTATTTCGGAGGTTGAAAGAGAATACGTGGTCATTTCGAACAAAAACCTTTGTGACCACCAAATAAATGTCTGTTGAGGCCTCCAGAGTAAGCGCTCATGAGAAACACCAGTTTGTTAAAAAGATCCAAAGTATACATGCTGTCTATGGTGCATAGATTTGGCAAAATTACGGTGAGTAAAAGCTTTGTAAAACAAGTTATTATTTTTATTATAATTGTTGTGGATGCTGTTAGAATTTAACTAAATGAATATTTGAGTTTAAAAAAAAACGTCTTGGGAGACAGTCAAATGAAAATGTTGTCGTGTCAAAAGCACTTTGCATCTAGAGACTCTCTTCATTCTCCCTTTCCTAGTCCCGCTCCTCTGCTCCATCTCTCTAGTATTTAAGTTGTAAATACAGATAAGTGCAGTTGCCCAAAGTTTTACTTAGGATCTTGCCACGGTGCAGCCGAATGCTGTGGTTTCTGAATACCAAGAGCCTCACAAGGTCCTTGTGCCTCTGCAGCGTAGTTTTTTTTTATGCTGAGGAGGCGCTAAAACAACTCCAAATCTACAAAGTGACACTGGAGGTCTCTAAGGCCCATAATTATACTTTTTTAGTGCCGCTTTTTGACGCAAAAGCAGCGCAAACTTACAAAATACAATTGTATTTTGTAAGTTTGCGCTGCTTTTGCGTTAAAAAATTACGCAAATGCGGTGCTAAAAAAGTATAAATATGGGCCTAAGTGTTACTTTTCACCCCTGAGGGCCAGCTTCTGGCAATGATATGCAAGGTTGACGTTCCCATGCAAAAAAGCCACGCAGAACTGACACGGTGAAATTACAACATTTCACTATGTCATTCTGAGCTTTCACTGCGTCAGAATTGTACAGTCTGCTCAGAGCAGGCGGTAGAAGTGATGCAGGGCTTATGTCTATGGGGGCCTCCTCACATTGCTGGAGTAGCAATTTTTTTTTCACGCTAGTCCAGCAGTGCGTAACTTTAGTAGCACTACACATGTGTCAATTTCTGACGCATCCGTGAAAACCTGCGCAACATGGCATCGTTAGGGGGTCACAGAGCAGTGCAAGAAATCTGACACATCAGAGCCAATGCATCAGATTCTTTTAAATGAGGCCCCAAGTCTCTCTAGTTTTTATGGCTCCTCATCCCTCTTTTTTCGACCACCAACATTTCTTGTCTCTTTTTCTCACTCTTCCCGATCCTTTTTTAATCCCAGCTTTCTCCCTTTGATATTGGTTTCCTATTTTTCTCTTTCTCTTTATTTCTAACTTTGCTGCCATTCACGTCCCTGCGCTGGATCAAATGATGAAAAATAAAGCCATGTCCCATGTTAGAGTCTATCACCCACAGCACCTGCACACATTTAGCACTGTACCTCACCAATAGCCTCCGAAAGAGGGGAAATGGATTAGGATTTTTAATATGTCTACTGTTGCAGCAGATTCTTCCTTAAGAGTGAAAAGAAGAAGCAGTGCATGTAGATGCTCACTAAATTTGCTGATTAAGAGAATTGATACATGTTGAGAAATATGTGATGCGTTGAAAGACACTAAAGAAACAATGCTAATAAACACTTGTCAGGTTCTGTGGGTATTTGGGTATGGATCTCCCTGTATATAACGTGCTGTGTATATAGTTTGACAGAGACCTTTAAAATGTCCCAGTAATGTCTCTCTTCAGAAAGAGTGTACCTTATTGTCCAAGCCATGGCCATTTTGTTTTCCTGTTGGTCATATCCTCCATCCTCCACAGACTGTCTTGAGTATTGTTTCTATAATAAACAAATACATGGACAAAATTGTTAGGTACCATTGCTAAATTACAGCCTAAGGCATTGATTTTGGATATGGCAGTTAAATAGCAACCACTGATAAGAGAAAAGTTGCACCTGAGCACTAAACAGAAACATAATGTAGAGATGTGTCTGTATATAACAAAGGTATGTATCACGTTTACATTTTGATCAATAAATTCAATTATAAAACATTGGGGATTCAAAGACAATGACAAATATGTGCAATAAAATGACATACGTGGTACATCTTGTTTTTAGCATAAAGAAGATAGAAAGAGAATGAATTGCCAGAAATGTGTTGTTTTTTCATTTTGTTGACCGAAAAACTATCAGAGCCATTTATTATTGTATATATCATTCTGTTATAACTTCCTTTTACATGGCAGTTTCTAATTGATACTTGATGTCTAATTTACATTTCTTTGTGATTTCCATTTTGCTGATGTTTTCATATCTACAACAAAAATTTCGAGTTACAAAATGATTGATTCAACAACAACTACAAAATCTTCTAATTTTATTTAGAACCAAAAACACTGACTGGAACTATTTGTGCTGCTGAATTGTTTGGGGTTGACATTTTGGCCCAATACTGTGGTTTTCCTTTAAAGTTAAAGACTAGACAGCCAGTAAACATGTGTACTTTTCCTCATACATAAAGTTTTTCAGCTTGTGAAAGTAGAGCTGAAACTTTTTTTTTACTATCTTACGTTTTTGAGAATTTGACGCCTGAATACCTAAATTAAGTATGACTCAAAATTTCAACCATGTTAGCTTGATAGATTGTTACAAATTTGTTACTGAATGACATAAACGACATTAAGACTGACTGTGATAAACTTTGGCATTCACCAACATGGTGAAGAAGTGCAAGCCTCCTTTAAATTATGACTTTTGTTTACGGCCTTATTTCTAATTCTTCTCTTTGAGCATTACTTTGATCAGAATGGGTTTGTGGCCAACATTTGTGATTTATCACCAAATTTCCCTGCATACGTATGAAAGTCCCCCTTAACTGTGATTCCATTTCCTGAAAACATTTCCCATCAGAACACCATTACTGTCAGACTGCTTAATTATTAAGATATTGAGCTGTGCAGGTTGTTATTCTGTGTTCAAGTAAAGAGTTGCCTTCCGTCCGGTTATACCTCATTGGTGTAATAAAATGCAACTTCTATCGTTGTATGTGCATAATAATGCATATTGTATACATAGTTTACTTGTCAGATGTCTGTTTAAAAATCATATTTTGATTGAGGTAACATGGATCTGCAAACCCGAGGTCAGTGTGCAGTTCTCAATGTGTGCCATGTTTTCTGCCATCAGAATTGCCACATGTCAAATTAACTGTTCACCATTTTTAGAATCCTTGGTTGAGCTCTCCCTAAGGCAGCAGATTGCTGACATTGTTGCAAATGACTTAGAAGATACTGCTATGCATTTCTAATTTATTCAGGCTCCTCTGGTGTTTATGGAGTTAATGCACTTGCATATAATGACATAATAGTCATAGGGACAGCATTTGGGTTGTAAATAAAGGTTTGTTAAAAAGAATGGCTGTGTTGGCTCCTTTTATTTATGGTTTTTCACTTTCAATTATAGTTGTGTTTCTGATGGTGTTTTTTAAATACCCATGTTTTCTGCGGTATATATTGGAGGTGATCAAGACACGAGTTGCTGCAAAATGTGCCATTTCAGATACAAAACACTCCTGATTACACAGACAGGACATCTAAGTTCAGGAAAAGAAAATTCCAGAAAGGGCACTTACCAATTAATCAGTTGTCCGCTAGAAAAGACTTCAAAAGATAAATAGCCTGCCCCACCATGGGACCCAGTGCCACACCCTCCTGGTGCACCACAAGATCATCTGAACACAAGTAACATTTGGCATAGTCTGCATGCTTGGGACAACATGGCATTTGATAATAGTAAATATCTTTGGAAAATTATAAGAAAGTACTATCCTTTCATAGATGAGTGTGTTTTACCACACTCCCTTATGAAAGGACTCAATTTGAGGACGCTGTGTGGGAAGTTAAATGCCATACAGAAGATATCATTTTCATGGAAGCCCACAGTTGGGGATGAGTTCCCTATGTCTGTTCTTACTTTCCTTTAGGGCAGTGGTTCCCAAACTTTTTCGACTCGCGGCTCCCTTCACCTATATTTGCCATTGCCCGCGCCTCCCCATTATGTGACTTTTTTTTCTTTTCGGGTGGGCTATGTAAGCCCAGCCTCGGGAGTACTTTAATTATATCAACGAGCATAACATGGATGTTTTGTATGTTTCCTCCTCCCTGCTAGACCACATCGCCTCCAATTCAACCTCTCATTCTTAAACGTCTAAAAAATGTAGCCACATCTCCCCCCTGTGTCACACTTGCTGTCCTCCATGCACGTATTTTCTTCTCTGTTTACAACGTCATTACATTGCCTTGACCACACACACATCTCACACCTCACCTTAGGTGCACACATTCTGCCTTCAATCTGGACACTTTCTCCTCTAAAACTACTTAACAGTACTTGATCATTCACCAGTGCTTAATTTGTGCTTGTTGTTTCCGGTGCTAAGCAAGGAAGAGAAAAACGAAATAGTGTCACAATGGGAGAAAACAGAAAGCTGCAAGAGTGAGCTGAAGGGGCAGGGAGGGGCTTTAAAATCATTGAAGAGGCCTGAGATGGCTTCAGTATTACACTGCCTCAGTATTCCATTTTCGCACATTTAATTGCAGCAGCCACATGTTTAAAAGGAAGACTTTGGGCACCGGCACATTTTTATTTACAAATTAAGCACTGCCGTTCACACTCCCACTCTGCAGTTTCTTGAGAATTTAGGAGGCACCGCTGCCTTAAATTATTTCAAAGGCTTCAGCTTTTGATAACTGTGCTTTCCAAGTTCCACTTGGTCTGTACCTCCCATAGCCGTTTTTCTGGCATCCCAATGAAAATTGCCTTCCCCTGGCAGTAAGACTCAGTAAGTAATCTGATTTGGGCATGCAAGTGAGGGAGGACTGTGGTCCTATAATTTATTTTTAACAATTTACTAGCATTTAGTAAACACAAATGGGGAAAAAAGGAAAGGTGTGCTTAATAATAAGAAAAGGGTGGAAGGTTAATCTTTCACAAAGCAGAAATGCTGCAATTTTCCCCTGGACTTGTCATCAACAAGGAACTAATAATTCTAATAATGTCTTCTAACCTAAATAAACAAACTCAACTTCTGTGTGTGTGCTGAATCAAGCTGTTAGCAGTTTTCTCCTGTCTGGAAACTACATAGGGGCCTCGTGCTCGCCCCTGGGAAATATCCATCTGTTTTAAACACAGAACATTAGTTATTAATAATACTATAATTACTATATGGCGCTGCTTAGGAGAATTTCCTGCACATTCCTGTGATCTCCGGTCCTGCCGTGCCCTCTCTCTCACCCTAGATTAGAAATCCTAATAATAATAATTATAATTACCTGATTATTGTAAATTCAACAAGGAACACGTCCGATGTGCGCACTTCAAGAGGATCCCACGGGAGCAATTACATTCCACTGCTCTCTTCTGAATTTCCGACCGGCTGGCAATGACGAAGGCTTTTATTTAAGAACTAATCACGTTTGGTGAAACCATGCTGCAGAGGGCAAGACCTTGACAGGTGGGGCTTATGTAACTCCCCCACATAAAATGCTAAAGAGTTACTCGGCCGCAAACTAATTTTAACTCGTCATAAACAGGTCATTTATAAACTGCACGCATAAATCTTTTTAAAAATGTTCATATCATGTTTCCAAAATGTGCGTGGTGCCCCTGGCAACTTTTAATGGCGCACCAGGGTGCCGCGGCGCACAGTTTGGGAACCACTGCTTTAGGGTGATTAGTTCTTGGGCTTCTTGCATAAAGAGGACTGACTCCCCCTCCCTTGTCACAGAAAATTGAAATGGAAAATAGGTTTATATAATAGAGGCATCTAGTTGCAGATTTCTTACCTTAGAATTTCCCCCAGGCGTCAATCTGGATCTGGAGATTTTTCTTGAGCAGTAAACCTGTGCACCGTTAGGTGGTGTTGATCGGCTCCGCATCCGTCATCAGCATCGTCCACGCCGAATAAGACATCTTGGGTCCTATATAGGCACCACCCCAGCATGCTGACATCAATTCTCAGCGGATCCAAAGAAGAGATACCCCTTAGTCATTTTTTGAGTGATCTTTTTTGGTTGATGTCAGATTTTTTAGTCAACACTCCTGGTGCATCGAGGATGTCTTTGCGTAAGACTGGGTTCAAGCCCTGCAGATCCTACCATTGGGCGGTGTCCTTAACAGAAATGCACCCGGTGTGCCTGTGGTGTCAGGAGCATGACCATGACCCGAAGTCATGCTCCGAGTGCTGGACCATGCATCCATAAGCTTTGAGGGAGCGGTCCCTAAAGCTCCTTGCGGCCTGGCGCTTGGCATCGGCCCGATCTTGGTTGAGAGGAAGGTCCCAAAACGGTTGCGTAGCCCCCTTCATCGTCGCCTCACTCCAAGTCCTTCGGACAATTGGGTACATCAAGGCACAAGAAGAAGTTGAAGATCAAGAGTTCTTTGACTTAACCTCGTCCACAGGCCAAGGAGACGAAGGAAAAGAAGCGTTGTCTTTCTAGGCCTCCGTCCATGGAGCCTTCATCTGGGTAGGTCGTGCACCTGCCCAAGTTTCTAGGAGCCAGAGCGAGCTCTGCCCAACCCAGAGAGTTTTATGAGGCATGCAACTCATCTATGGGCAGTCTGACTACGCTGGAACACCTGCGGTCCCCACAGGGTCAGCAGGCACCCCCTCGGGTTCTGTGATGGTGGCTTCGGGCTCAGCTCCAGGGGGTACCCATGGATCCATTCCTGGATCCGAATTGGCGTTGGTTGTGCCACCTCGACCTTCCCTGACGCTGGTTCCAACATCGACACTGGCGCTGCCGCCCATGCCTCTGGGTGGCGTCAACCTCATCCTCATTGCCAACTCCAACACAAAGCCAGACCGGTGTCGTACAACAATGACTTCGACCTCGGCAGGGGCCTTGCCCTGTATGTTGTATCCTGACCTATATTCTTATGGGATGGGGTACGGTGAGGAATGGAGGGGTCGCTGGACCCTTTAGAATACCAGCTACAAGACTCTTTGGACTGGAGTACGGACCTGGGTGAAGCTGGTGGTCTACATACTCCCTCACTGGCATGCTTTCTCTCCCTACTGTGGCTCTGGAGGGGGGAGCATCCTATTCCATGGTGTTGCGAAGAGCGGCCGAGGGGCTGGGCCTTGAGCTGCTGTCGGTGGCATTCAGGACTAACCTCATGACTGAGGTGCTTCAGCCTGGGGCTTCTTCCTCTGAAACCCTATTGCCCTTTAATGAAGCCCTTACAAATGTCCTGCTGGGTACCTGGTTCAAGCTTAGCACAGGGGCTCCTGTGAATTGGACTGTTGCCCGCCACCATCGACCAGCTCCAACTGTCCCAGCGTTCCTGATGCAACATCCCTCTCCTGAGAGCTTGGTTATTCACGCCTCTACATCCAAGGGTGCGTTCCCTTCCGCAACCCCGAATAGGGAATCCAAAAGGCAGGACCAACTTGGGAAGAAGATATTTTCTTCCTTCAGCCTTGCACTGCCATCCGTGAACACTGCATGCTATTTGGGCTGTGACTCCCACATGCTGTGGGATATGGTTGCGTAAATGCTGCCACCGGTCCTGAAGGAGACCCAGGCATTACTCTCCCAAGCTGTTGCTGATGGGAGAGATGTATCAAAGTTCACAATCAAACGTGGACTGGGCACGACTGACTCACTGGGATTTCCAAGCCAGTCTTCTGGACATGCCTTTTGATGGCACCTGTCTCTTCCAAGACAAAGCAGTTTTGGTGCTTAAACCCTTCAAGGATGCTCGTGCTATGATCAGGTCCTTGGGCCTCATGGCTGCCCCTGACTCCCCTCACTCTGCTTTTCTCCCCTTTCATGGCTGCAAAAGGGGTATCCCACCATGTCCGTTCCCCTCCAGCCACCGTGCCGTGCAACCTGCCCAGCCTCTGCATGGCCGGGGGCATGGGATCCACCACCCTCGTGGATCAGGGAGCCAGTGGTCTGGCAAGTCCACCAGCCCCCCTGCAGCTGCCTCCAAACTTTCCACCTCTGACGATTCCCCACCAGGGACCAGTCAGAGGCAGGATTTGCCATCACCTGCTCCGCTGGCAGAATATTATGTCAGAGAGGTGGGTTTTAAAGATAATCCAAAGGGGCTACTCCCTATCCTTCAAGACTACCCCTCCATCCCTACCACCATCCTACGATCGGATGATGGAGGATCACTTGGCACTTCTCTGGAAATAGGTTACAGCTGTCTTGGCCAAGGGAGCCATAGAGAGGGTTCCTGTGCCAGAATTAAGTTTTGGTTGTTCTTCATGCTACTTTCTGGTGCCTAAAAAGGTCAAGGGCCTCCGCCCTACCCTAGACCTTTGGTCCCTCTTCCTAAACAAGGGGAAGTTCAAAATGCTCGCTCTGGCTCAGGTTCTATGTACCCCAGACCCAGGAGACAGGATGGTAGCGTTGTACTTGCAGGATGCTTACCTCCACATTCCCGTCCTGGCTACCCAGAGACCTTCACAGTGGGCCACAAGCACTTTCATTTCACTGTGCTCCCCTTTGGCCTTAGCAGCACCCCTTGGGTATTTACCAAGGTGATGGTAGTGGTCGCAGCTAATCAGCAAGTATCTGGGGTTACAGTCTTTCCCTATTTCTCCTATCTCGACGACTGGCTGTTGAAGGCAGGCTCACCCCAGGATGTTTTCTCCCACCTTCAGACTACAGTGGACCTCCTGCATTCTCTGGGGTTCACTATAAATGTGTCAGTCACACCTGACTCCCTCTCAGACTCTCCCTTTCATCTGAGCTGTTCTGGACACATTGCAGTTTCAGGCATACCCCCTGAGTGGTGAGTGTAGGATAGTCAGGCTATGATACGAATGTTTGAGCCTATATCCTCGATTTCAGTGAGAATGACTGAGGACGTCGGGCCTCATGGCCTTCTCCATCCTGCTATTGACATATGGCTGATGGCATATGCGGGCTCTGCAGTGGGACCTGAAGTTCAAGTGGGTGCAGCATCAGGGAAATCTCTCCGACATGGTCCAGCTCTTAGAGGAAACTGTGCGAGATCTGTAGTAGTGGTCGATGAACCGTGATGGAGTCAGAGATCCCTTCCCCAACTAGATCTGACAGTAGTGACAGATGCATCACTCCTGGGATGGGCCGGCCACCTGGGAGAGGTGGAGATCAGAGGCATCTGGTCTCTGGTGGAGTCCGGACTTCACATCAGCTCTGGGCGAATAGACTAGCATTAAAAGCAGTTCTTCCCTCTCTCAAAGTGAAGATTGTGCAGGTGTTCACGGACAAGGCCACCGCCATGTGGTACTGCAGCAGGTTATATGTCGGAACCACAAGTGCTTCAAGCACCCATGGCTCAACAACGAGGTTGGAACAACGACCTCGTTCTAATCAATAATGCCTTTACCACGAATGCGTTTACAACGATTTTCCGTTGTAAACGCATTCCTGGTAAAGACATTAGTGATCAGCATGCACGGTTCCAGCATGCTTCCCCTCTAGCCCCCACCCCCAAAAATTACTGCGACTCCCCAATCCCACAACTACCCCAACCCCCACCCCCAAAATTACCACAACCCCAACCCCCCTTCTCTAAAACCTAAAAACCCCAACCCCCCAAAGCACCCCTTAAACCTAAACCCTGACTCCCCTCTCCCCCCAAACCCTAATCACCCCAGCCCCACCTCACCCCACCCCAAAAACTAAAAATACCCAGAGTCCCCACCCCGCCCCTAAAACCTAAACACCCCAACCCCCCAACCCACCCCTTAAACCTAAACCCTGACCCCTGCCTTCCCCCAAACCCTAATCACCCCCAGCCCCCCACCCCACCCCAAAAACTAAAAATACCCCGAGTCCCCACCCCACCCCTAAAACCTAAACACCCCAACCCCCCAAACCCACCCCTTAAACCTAAACCCTGATCCCCCACCGCAAACCCTAATCACCCCAGCCCCAACCCCACCCCAAAAACTAAAAATACCCCGAGTCCCCACCCCTAAAACCTAAACACCCCAACCCCCCAAACCACCCCTTGAACCTAAACCCTGATCCCCCACCGCCCAAACCCTAATCACCCCAGCCCCCCACCCCACCCCAAAAACTAAAAATACCCCGAGTCCCCACCCGCCCCTAAAACCTAAACACCCCAACCCCCCAACCCTTAAACCTAAACCCTGACCCGCCCTCCCACCCCTAAACACTAATCACACCCAGCCCCCCACCCCACCCCAAAAACTAAAAATACCCCGAGTCCCCACCCCGCCCCTAAAACCTAAACACCCCAACCCCAAAACCCACCCCTTAAACCTAAACCCTGACCCCTGCCTTCCCCCAAACCCTAATCACCTCCAGCCCCCACCCCACCCCAAAAACTAAAAAGACCCCGAGTCCCCACCCCACCCCTAAAACCTAAACACCCCAACCCCCCAACCCACCCCTTAAACCTAAACCCTGATCCCCCACCCCAAACCCTAATCACCCCAGCCCCCCACCCCACCCCAAAAACAAAAAATACCCCGAGTCCCCACCACGCCCCTAAAACCTAAACACCCCAACCCACCCCTTAAACCCAAACCATGACCCGCCCTCCCACCCCTAAACACTAATCACCCCCAGCCCCCACCCCACCCCAAAAACTAAAAATACCTCAAGTCCCCACCCGCCCCTAAAACCTAAACACCCCAACCCATCCCTTAAACCTAAACCCTGACCCTTCTCCCCCCTTAAACCCTAATCACCTGAGTCCCCCACTGCCCCCCCAAAAAAACAGCCCTAGTCCCAGCCCAACTTACCTTCTCCTTCACCGCGTCGACTCCGACTCCCTTCTTCTGTACCTTAACCACGCATGTACATGGTTCAGACATGCGTGGTTAAGGTACCAAAACCAGGAAGTCGTGGAAAATGAAAGCGTTGTTTCGCTTTCGTTTTTCATGACTTCGTGGTTTCGGAGTGGTTGTTCCGGGTGTTTCCCACTGCAGCAAGCTGGGCGGGGTGGAATCATGGACATTTGTCAAGAGGTTCTGCCCCTCAGGAAATGACTGGAACAGTAGGGCATATTCCTGGTGGTTTAACATCTGGTGGGCTCTCTGAACATCGGAGCAGACGATCTCAGTCAACAATGCTTGGTCAGTCACGAATGGCATCTCCTTCCGGAGGTGGCGCAAGGTGTTTTTCAGCAGTGGGGAGAGCCTTGGTTAGATCTGTTCGCCTCTGCAGAGAACGCGGAATGTCAGCAGTATTGCGCATTGGAGTTTCTAAGGTGGTACTCGATCGCCAACGCTTTTCATCTCGAGTGGGGCTCAAGCCTCCTGTACACCTTTCCGCCCATACCACTTCTGCCCAGAGTTCTCAAGAAGATCAAGAACAAAGGGGCCCAAGTAATCCTTGAGGCTCCGGACTGGGAATGAAGAGTCTGGTATTTCAAGCTATTGAGCATGGCCATCGATCCTCCAATTAGGCTTCCCCTTTGGGAGGATCTTCTATGGCAGAAGCAGGGGAGGGTTCGCCACGTAAACCTGTCCATTCTTCGTCTTCTTACATGGAGATTGAGCGGTGGCAGTTGACAGCTTTTGACCTTCCGCCCGAAGTCTGCAACGTTATCTTGGCAGCCAGGTGTCCCTCCACCAAAATGGTATACACTTGTCGTTGGAAGAACTTTTCTGGCATGGTGCACAGACAAGTCTATTGACCCTACTCTGCCTCTCTCTCTCTCTCTCTCTCTCAGATTCTATTGTTTATGCATTTGTTGGCCCAGCGGGCTCTGCTTTGGGCACTCTCAAAGGCTATTTGTCTGCAATCTCTGCTTTCTTACAGCTGCCTGATCAGCCTTCTTTGTTTAAACCCTGTATTGTAAATAGGTTCCTTAAAGGCCTTACTCATGTGTTTCCTCCTTCTCCATTCATTATGCCCCATTGGGACTTGAATTTGGTTCTGACATTCCTGATGTGTGCTCCTTTTGAGCCTCTGCACAATTGTCCTCTAAGGCTTCTAGCTTTGAAAACAGCCTTCTTGTGGCCATTACATCTGCCCACAGGGTGAGTGAGCTGCAGGCATTGTTATCTAAGCCACCCTACCTTTCCATCTATCCTGACAAAGTGGTGCTTTCTTCCAAAAGTGGTTATGCCCTTTCATATAGGCCAATCCATCCCCTTGCCTACTTTTTACGCACCCTGGCATCCTTCTAAGGAAGAAGAGAGACTCAAAAAAAAGCATTGGAGTTCTAACCTTGAACTCAAAGAGTTTCGGGTGGATGATCAACTCTTCGTTGGTTATGTGGTTGCAAAGAAAGGTCGAGCAATGCGGAAGAGAACCAAGAACCGATTCTAGATGGGTCGTGCTGGCTAAGAAGTAACCCCCTGAGGGCTTGCGTGCTCATTCTACCAGAACTAAAGCTGCAACCACTGCATTAGCATGCGGAGTTCCAGCATCATGGGCATCCCTGCACACCTTTACCAAACACTACTACCTGGACAGTCAGGTCTGTAGGGGCAGGCACTTTGCCTGTTCGGTCCTGCAGGACTTTCTGGTGTGATCTTGGTGTGAATCGAAAGAGTAACAGATGTGTAAAATGTAAACAGACAGGTTATAAGCTTTTTCCTGAAATCCAAATGACTGTGAGTGTTCTTAAGCTCAAAGGGCAAATTGTTCCTTAGAGTTGGGGCTAATACTCAGAAAGAGCGTCCACCAGCCTTTTTCCTCTGGAAGCGCAGAGTGATTGCCTGCTTGAGTTGAGCGTAATGCAGTGCTCTCTTAGGAAGATAGTGCTGCAGTAGATCGAACAGAAGGCGAGCACCAGAAGTGTTCATGATCTTGTGTGCCGTAGCAAGAGCCTTAAATTGTATGCATTTCTCAATGGAGAGCCAGTGAAGTTTGTGAAGCAGTCCGGAAGCAGGGCAGAACTTTGGGAAAGAAAACAAGTCTGGCTGTAATCTCTTTAGAACAGATTTCTTGGTACCAAGATACAAATTATTGCAGTAGTCCAAGCGCGATAAAATGAGGGATTGAATAATCAATTGACAAATATGTGGTTGAAATAGGCCAATAATGGGTTTCATTCTTCTAAGCAGGCCAAAACAAGTGCTGCCAGAGTGGTGACTTGGTATGATAGTTGAGGGAGTTGTCCACCGAGATCCCCAGGTTTTTCCCAGATGATTTCGATGAGGGAGGGGGCCCTAAACCATCCGGCCACCAGAAATCTCCCCATGCTTGGGTTTATTTGGCAGGATTTGCTGGAATTTAGCTTTAAACAATTGTCCGTCATCCATCCGGCTACTGATAACATAGAGCTATGAAAATGAGAAATGTCTTTAGATGAATCAGCAGAAAAGGAAAAGAGCAGCCGAGGATCATCAGAATAAGAGACAATGGATACCCCAAAGTGTCTTACCAGTTCTGCCAAAGGCCTAACATATATGTTAAATAACGTAGGGCTCAGCGAGGAGCCCTGAGGGACTCCATACAGCAGGGGTCTGAAATGGGAGGAGAAAAGTGGAGAAACTACCTGAAAAGGGTGGTCCCCAAGGAAAGAGGTGAATCAGGCCAGGGCCTTACCCCGAATCCCAGTGTGTTAGACACATTGTACCAGGACCTTATGAGAAACCGTGTTGAAAGTGGTACTCAGCTCTATAAGAATAAGGACCGCAGAGCTGCCTCCCATCCACCACACCGCGTAGTGACTCAGTCATTGCCAAAAGAGCTGACTCAGAGCTGTGGTGGAATCTGAACCAAGGTGTGATTAGTTTTTAAGAACCCCGTCAGTAGCTTGTTGACATATTTTTATACCATGTTACATAAAAATGGGAGCAGGGAGATAGGAAGGTAGTTGCCTGGACATGAGGGATCAAGAGAAGGCTTTTTCAATAGAAGAATCAACTTGGCCTGATTCCAAGCCTGTGGGACAGTGGCCAAGAACAGGGAGAGATTGGAGATCTCTTTAAGACAAAGCAGAATAACCTCTTGCAATTTTAAAATAGTTTCAGGTTTGAGTGGATCAGCAGGAGAGACAGATTTAACCCCCGAACATAAGGAGGTGAAGGATGAGAAGTCCAATAGTGGCAATTCCTTAACAACAGGGATTGTCAGCAAAAACAACTGATTATCAGTAGGTTGGAACTCAGCATAGATGGTATTGACCTTATCCACAAAAATATCTGCAATTTTGTTACAGTGAGCATTTGATAACTCCACAGGCTTAGGTGTCAATGATGTAGCAATGGTAAAAATTTCTTAGGCAGGGTTCTTGCTATTAATACTTTTGTTAAAAATAACTCTGCTTTTGTTTTCCTTATCAGGCTTTGAGAGGGTTCATGTATAATGCCTTAGCCCCAATGTCATAGGACTTTCTCCAAATGCATTCAAGCACCTTACAGCACTTTGTTTTCTGCAACCAGTATTTCACTGAACCAAGGGGCAAAGGGCTTGCACTTGGCTCTGATCTGACGGGTTGGTAGAAACTTGTCTAAGGCCTCGGTAAGCAAGGCCTTCGATTCAGCTTCAGCTTAGTCGACGTTGGGATGTAGCTGAGGAAGACTGGCCGAGATATAGCTGCCACATTTGAGCAGAGTAAGTTTATGCCAGGGCCTTTTAGTAGTACAAGTATTCACAGTCATGGGGTTATGGCCACTCATCAGAAGAGACATCGCAATCAGATGGTGGTCAGTCCAGGCCATAGGCCTTGGAGAGGCCACCTGAAAGTTATGGGGGTTTGAGAAAACTGGTTCCAAGAGGTGCCAGGTTTATGTGGCCTTCCACTACCTGGGTCAGCTCCAATGAGGACAAATCAGCCAATAGCTCAAGAGCCCTGGCATCATTGGGTTGATCAAAGTGGAGGTTTACGTCACCTAGGACGGTAGAGTTAGAAATCTTAAGTGTGAAGGCAGTCACATGATTAGCTAAGGCCATTCTAAAAGCTTTTGAGGGACTCAGGGGGGTCTATAAAATAAAAGACCTGACAGAGGAAATTTTTTACTAATGATAATCTGAAAGAGAACATTTTCACAATCTTGAAGAGGACCAGCAAAACCGTAGAATTATAGAGGACAGGTAGACCACTTCCCATGCCTAAGGATCTATTGTGTCTGACAATGTTTAATCAGGGGGCAGTGCCAACAGGACTGCGGTAGAAATGTCAGGACTAAGCCATGTTTCAGTTAGGAATAAGACATCAGGAGACCAGTCTTGAATTAATTCGAAGAGCTCTGATTGATGACGAATCAGTGAACAGCAGTTAATCGCACAGTTTGAAAAGAAAACAGTGTTTGGAAGGGGCCGGAGAGTCAGACACCGAGAAAGAAGCAGCCTTAGGCTTAAAGCCGCAGTTGGTGCAGGCAAATACGCCCATCCTAGGTAGCCAAGTGTGAAGGTACTTTGTATGCATAACTTGCCTCAAGGATAGAAGTGCAGATGAAGAGTAGATCAGCCATTTGTGCATGGGTGCAGCAGCATTCCTGGCCCCTAGTGCCGGCCAGGTGCAGATGAGCACAAATGGACTTGCCTTCAGGGCTCCAGCGGCGCATCCGCTCATCAAACTCCTTTTAACAGCAGGGGGACGTGGCTCAGATGGCGGCTGCGGCAGTTGATGAAGCAGAAAATGAAGGTTTTGATTTACTAACGCTTAAACGTAGTGCTGAAATAATCATGTGTGACATTAACCGAATTAATTAAGATTGTACGGGGACAAAATGTGCCCTCAGAGTAGTTTGCCAACATTTATACGCGTGCTTTATATAACGTGGTGAATTAGAATTGCACTAATCCGACATAATCATAAACGTGTGCTACGATTTGCTTGTTTGAAATGTTTTAGATTAGCATTACTTTAGCGGAGGCTTTGGCCTAGTTGCCTGGTCTCACGGTTTAGATGCTCGTATTTTTCCACTGTGCTATTAAACGTGTATTTTCGCTTGAAGCTGTACTTTTCCACAGAAACTGTTCACATGCTTATCTTAAAGTTAGTGCCAGCTTGGCATATTTTCTCTTTAATTCAAGGTCGACTTGCAGGTGCGGACAATGGAGGCTCTGAGAGTAAGCTAATTGAGAGACAATGTTGCGATTTGCGTACCCATCTCCAAGGATAATGTATGCTTAAGTAAAAGCTTGAGAACTGTCGTTTTTGATTGGTCAATTTGAAGCTAACCTATGAACCCTCCAATGGAGACCATACTGGACTTGAACTGTTGTCTATAAAAACCAGGTGCACAAGAGGAAAGCTCTCTCTATCATCGGACATCCCGCCATTTTGACTTCGTAGCTATTATGGCCCACTTTGCTGCGACGCCATTTTGAGAGACTTTGATTCTTTCTCTAATCGAGAGAAAGAGACTTTGATGATTCTTGCCCTAGAGACTGTAACTTTGATTTGATTCCTTTGCATGAAGTAGTAATTTTACCTTGCCGCCGTGAGGCAATTGCCCCGTCCACCCCTGCCCCTTTGTTCCGTCCCATGCCGATCGAAACGGTACCCATGCTGACCGAAGAACGGTACCTGTGAGACGAAGGCTTCCTTGTATGCTGATCGTAATTGGTAAATATGAAAGGAAATTGTAAAATTGCATTGTGTTTCTTTTAGGTAACCAACTGCTGATTTTGATAAGGTCCCTAGTTAGGAGTTTTTCTAAATTAATGTTGCTAAATTGTTTTTGCATGAAGTCCCACATGCTGATGCTAATTTGAGGTTAGATGAGGATTCCATATGTCGCACGATGCAATTGGAGATCTTGTTATGCTGACTAAATGTATGCCGTTAGTTCATTACAGATTATCGTATTAGTGATTTGCATTGCTATTATCGAATGCCTTGTGATTCAAATGCTACATAGATTACACTTGTTTCGATGTTATGGACAGCTATTAATGTTCATATATGTTTATCATTTGGTGTTGAGAAACATTTACATTGTGCTAGCTTTGTTAATATAGGGAAATAAAATTCACTAACTTTGCAATAAACTGGTGTGGTTCTTCCTGACTGAAAGGTCAGGGTTCGCCGAAATGTATTCTGGATTAATTATTAAGTGTTATGTTGTTCAAGGTGTTGCTTATGTTCGTTATTGATTATTGATTTTGATGAGATTGTTCGATTAAGAGTACAGAGAGTTCCCACAAAGTCAAAAGATTCATCGGCCTAAAGAGCGTCCAACACAGGTAAAATTATTAGTACGGACCGCTCTATCAGTAGATGGTAGCAGAGGACGGTTTCGTCTTTTGGGACCCTGTACTATTAAATTACATGGTGTCGAATTAACGGTTACGCATTTTGAGACCCCATTCGAAAAGTTGAATTAGATTTTCTTGGATAAAACTGATTGACAGAATGATGATGGGCTAGGTCCACCGCGACTTTCCCGGGATCTCGGAGCTTGCGAATGGAGAGAACGGAGGTGTGGAATCAGCGTTGGCGGTACTAGTGATGGTATGAGTGAAGTTAGGGTTTTGCGCTTGCACAAGCTTAGTGCCGCAGGGTGTGTGAAAAGGTTGCGAGGATTTTCTTTTTGAGGATAGCGGAGGTGCGACTCCGAGTGTAGAAGTAGAGAAGTCGTCGAACTTCATAGAGTAACGGAGGTGCGGCTCCGAGTGTGAGAGTAGGGAAGTCGTCGAACTTCATGTGAGTGTGGCGCTTTGTGCATAAAAAGGTCCACGTGGTTGTTGTTGTTGAGACGGGCCCTGCGAGGTCAAGAGACTCCGGAGTATGTTGATCCATGTTGTGGTCTGGGCGGTTTAGTAGGTTGATCGGGCGTGGTCAACGAGTCGGTACGTGTGTTAGGGAGTGAAAGAAACTTCGACTTCGGGCTTTGACAAAGATTCTAAGTGCACTAGAACAGATCATTGACAAGTTGAGAGTAAGTCTGCGGGTCAGATCTGCTTGCGAATGTGGGGATTGAGAAAGACGGAATAGCGGCCGAGGCTGGTGAAAGAGATCGAATAGTGGCCGAGGCTGGTGAAAGGTCCCTAAGGTCCTGAAGCGATTGTGTTACCCTTCCTGTAGTAAACCGACAGGTCTGTTTTATTTTTGGTAGCTCGCAATATATGCAAGAAGTTGTTACGGAAAGAGGTGAGTGAAGGAGGATTAGCCGCGAGGCTTTGTCAGCCGCAGTGTGTGTGAGTGTGACGTCACTAAGAGCCGCGCTGGGATAGGTTGGTTGAAGAGAAGGGTCGCGCACGGATTGGACGCAGTCCGTGGCACTCGATTGGAAGGGGAGAGGCAGGTGAAGAGTATTCCGGGAATTAAAGTCACCTATTGATTACGAACTTTGTGAAATAAAAGTGACCTATTGATTATAAACTTGGTTAAATAAAAGACGAGAAAGATGAAATTCCTTAAAGCATTCAGGAGTGCGATGAAGGGGGAGTCTTACATTAAAGCGAGCGTAGGAGAGGAGACGCCACCCGAGGGTACACCAGCTTACATTGTAATGGAAGAGAAGGGGGTAGCTCCGTGCCTTTGGCTAAAGCAATGGCACAAGTGGACAGAGAAACATGGGAGCGTAGCGTTCCCGATACATGGGACATTCAATATAAGGGTTCTAGAGAATTTGAGATTCACAATGTACGACATGAAGGTGCCTCCAAGGCCAGCACAGTTTGAGGCTCTAGCAATCTGGGAACTAATGGCTAGACAGCAACAGCAAAAGAAGTTCGAGACCAGAATGAGGAAGGTAGAAAAGACACTAGCGGACGCTAGGTGGGATAATGCACAGAAGGTGTGGAGATCAGATGTATTGCAGGGGATAAAATTGTTTCCAGCAATTACCAAGGAAGGAGAGGAGACAGGTAAGAAAGCTACCTGTAAGACAGACAGGAAGTGTTCCAAGGATAGAGAGGACGAGGAGAAGTTGAGAAGAGAAGAGGAGTTAGAGGATGAGGAGTTGATAATGCAATTGCTGAACGACCGTCCACCGCCTTATGCAGAGAATGGACGAGGTCCAAGTACCAGTTCTGCCCCTCCGGCACCGGTACAGAACAATGAAACTCAGAGTTCAGGAGCTACCGCAGGTTAGGAGAATATATCCAGATGTGCCTGTGTTGAAACCAGCAGAAAGTTATCAGTCACAGATGCCAGGGTACTACAGTAGTGATAACGGTGCAGGAATGATTCTAGATCCAACAGTAAGGGGAGTACAGAATGGTTACAACCCAACAATGGCACAAGCTGAATCAACTCAGTTTTTGATGCCTCAAAAGCAGATGCAGGGAGGAAATGCCCATGCTCAAATGACGGGGAGCCAGATGGGCATGCCGACAATGATGACCCATGGTGTGGGAATGAACATGCTTCAGAACATGGGGAATGGACAGAACCCAGACGCGATATCCTTACCCATTACTGTAGGTCCAGCGGTACCTCTGTATAGTCAGCCTAACTTAGGTATGAGCAGTCAGGGATCAGTGCTGCAAAATGGGACAGAGAGGAGGTGCATAGAGAACACTCCAGGGATGACTCCGATAGCGGCTCAGCCAACTGGGTCTGGATCCTTGATGGAGTTTAGTCCCGTATGCGCTCAGTCAACACTGGTGAGGTCGAGCCCCCCACTGATAATACCTCTCACATCGAACACTGAAAAGCTGCCGCAGCCATCGATGGCAGTCGATGTGAATGCTACACTGATGGGAGTAAATGTGCAACAGCTAACCCAGTGGTTCAACAGTCTAAATTCCACACAAAGTTCAGACAGTGGGAAAGGAGAAGATTGCTTGAATAGGATGAGGCTGAACATGGAAGCACAAGAATTGGTGGAAGGGAATATGGGGATGAATAGATTAGAGTCCTACACGGAAGAAGAGCTGAGGTATCTATGTCCAAAGATCACGAAGGAAGTGAACAAGGTACATAAAAGTCTGCAGGAAGTAGCGGACAGAAACGGGATTGACATAGGCAAGACGAAACATTTGAGCAGGAGTTATAGGTTGGATTTTGGGACCACAGATTTTGAACACATGAGGTCCGCAGGTATGAAAGCACACCTTAAGGAATTGCTGCGGAGTGCACAAGTGTGGAGGTGCTTAGACAAGTGGGAAAGCAGGTGGGTAAAGAGGAAGGATAAGAGGAGGGACAGTGCTACAGAGCACAATGAGAAAAGACCGCAGAGTAGTGATACAGTAACAATGTTACCAATGAGGGAGACAGCAGGGGGAAAATTAGTACACGTACCATGGCACCGAAGTGACATTCAGTCCTTCACGGACGATTTTCCCAAACTAAGAGAGAAGCCGATTGAATGGTATCAGCAGACTGATAGGTTTGTGAAGCTTGCAAAATGTCTCTGGGAAGACCTGAATACTCTCTTTGAGATTGTGGTTTCGGCAGATTTGTGGGAGGATTGCAAAAGAGCTGTAGGTTGGCCGACAAGTGAACCAGAGAGGAACAGGGAGACAGGTGCACCATCGCCTTTGGTGATGAGCTTGTACTACAAGGTGATTGAGCATTTGAAAACGAAGGTACCTGCGAAAAACGTGGATTGGCAGAAGATTGACCGAACTGCCCAAGAAACTAAAGAATCGATTCACAGTTACTATGAGAGGTTGTTGAAGGCGTTGAAGAATTACAGTGGCACGGAAACCATAGAGGCGAAGGACATGCTCCATTTTGTCTTCAGATTTGTGGAAGGGCTGAGGCCAGAGATAAGTCAAATGATAAAGTCGCATTTGATTTGTTGGCAGTCTAAACCGATTGACGAAGTCTTGACCTATGCGAAATACTGTAGCGACGAAATTGAAGTGAAACAGAAAAGGTTGAAAGAGAAGGTGATGATGATGCAGCTTAAGGCAGCTCAATCAGGCTTGCAAGGCCTGCAAGGTCTGCAAGGCTTGCAAGGGATGCAAGGGTTCCAACAGCAGGTACCACAACCGCAGTTGCAGTTGCAGGGAAACATGGCGTTTCAGCCACAGGCCAGAGGCAGAGGCAGAGGAGGTTTTGTGAATAATGGTCCGGATTTGAACACTGTTGTGACGGGTGTGCAGGCAATGAAGAAGGTGATGCCGTGTCATGTGTGCGGAATCGTAGGTCATTGGAAACGCGAGTGCCCGATGGTGGTGCAGGAAGGTGCAGGTGTAGGTGCAGGTGTAGGTGCAGGTACAGGTGTAGGTGTTGGTCAGCAAAACAATGATGTCAATGCATTTCAGACAATGAGGGGACCGAAATTGAGAGGTCCAAACCCAAATTTTCAGACTGTAAATCAATTGCAGGGATTACAGCCTATGCAGCCGCAGCAGATGCAGATGCCTCGTATTCAGATGACGCAGATGCAGCCGATGCAACAGCAGTTACCTATGGTACCTAATCAGCAAATGCAAATACCCTTGGCGCCAATGAGTCAGCAGCAAGTGATGGTTCCTCCGCAGGTAACAGGTCAGGTAATGAGTACAAATGGCACCGTACAACAGTTCCCATTACACAGTGAGAGTGGAATAAACAACGTATGGGAGAGTGAGAGTTCAGGAGAAGAAGGAGACTGTGTGCTTGCGGCATCCTTGGAAGTCGATCAAAGGGGTCCGTACGTAGAGGGAAGAGTAATGGGTCATCGTGTTTCATTCTTGGTTGACACGGGAGCCACACGTTCAACAGTTAAGAGTAGTGAAGTTCAAAATTTGCCACTCTCGGGAAGGACAGTTCAAGTGGTGGGAGTAGCAAACAGACATCTGACGAACCCAATCACAGATCCGGTTCCAGTCAGCATCGGTAACTATCAAGGGGTACATCAGTTTGTGGTGTGTGACTCAAGCCCGATAGCACTGTTAGGAAGAGACCTATTGTGTAAATTGGGTTGCTCGATCATGTGTTCGAACGAAGGAATAACAATCCAGACAAGCAGTGATGGGGAAGAAGAGGACAGTGTAGAGGGGGAAGAGATGGAAACTGTCGATGAAGAGTATCCTCTGATTTGTCTCTTCCCGATGATAACTGAAGAAGATATCCCAGCCGGACTACGGGAGACAGTCAGAAAGGAGGTGTGGGACATGACAGGGAAAGAGGTGGGATTGATGAAAGGAGTGGAACCAGTGAAAGTGATGGTAAAGCCCAATGCAATCTTTCCCCAGACCCCACAATACCACATGCCACAAGATACCCTCATGAAAGTTGCTCAACTCATTGACGAATTTGTAAAGCAGGGGGTACTGAAAGAAGTGTTAAGCAGTCCGTGTAATTCACCAATAATGGGACTAATAAAGCCGAGTGGAAAGGTTCGACTCGTGCAGGATTTGAGGAAAATAAATGACATCATAATAAAGTGCTGTCCTGTTGTACCGAATCCAGCTGTGATAATGTTTCAAGTTCCTTGCGATGCTGAATGGTTTTCAGTCATCGATTTGTCACAAGCATTCTTTTCTGTGCCTCTTCATGAGGACAGCCAATTCCTCTTTTCCTTTAAATTCTTAGACAGAGTGTACAGTTGGTGTCGAATTCCTCAAGGGTTTTCTGAGTCACCGTCAATATTCAATCAGATTCTAAAGAAAGACCTGGAAGCATTAGAATTACCCTTAGAGTCAACCCTAGTACAGTACATTGATGACTTACTGGTCGCATCAAAGACAGAAAGTGGCTGCACAGCCGATACCATTGCTCTGTTGAACCATTTGGGAAGGAATGGACATAAGGTGTCTCCTTCCAAATTACAGTTCTGTCAGAAGAAAGTGAAATACTTGGGTCACCAAATAGAGAGAGGGTCACAGAGAATAATGAAGGAAAGAATTACAAGTATACTCCAAATGAGTCCACCAAAGACAAGGAAGGAGGTGAGGAAGTTTTTGGGAATGGTGGGCTATTGTCGCCAGTGGATTCCCAACTTCTCGTCTCTAGCAAAGCCTTTACTGAAATTGACCCAGAAGGATGCCTTGGATGAAATTGAGCTGAAAGGAGATGAGATGGATGCTTTTGTTGAATTGAAGGAATGCATGTGCAGGGCTCCAGCTTTAGGTATGCCTGATTACACGAAGCCTTTCACATTGTTTTGCCATGAACGTGATGCATGTTCTTTGTCTGTCTTGACCCAAGCCCATGGTGGCGTGAACAGACCAGTAGCGTATTTTTCAGCTACTTTGGATCCGGTTGCAGCAGCACTCCCAGGGTGTTTGCGCGCCGTAGCAGCAGTTGGTATCAGCCTCACTCAGAGTGAAGGAATAGTGATGGGACACCCAGTAACAGTCATGGTCCCTCACTCAGTTGAGATACTTTTGACCCGCTCCCGAACGCAACACATGACCGGAGCAAGACTCACAAGGTATGAAACGATAATTCTGGGCTCACCGAATGTGCAGCTGAAAAGGTGCACTACGTTGAATCCAGCAACCTTGCTTCCTGGAGAAAATGCCGAAATTGAGAACGCTGAAGACGTCGAGCATGACTGCCTTCAGGTGACTGAATTTTGCACAAAACCTCGACCGGACATCAAGGATACCAAGCTTGATGAAAATGACCAAATTCTTTTTGTTGATGGTTCCTGTCTAAGAGATGGGATGGGGATTTTGAAAGCAGGATATGCTGTATGTACTGTAACAGGGGTCTTGGAAGCGGGATGGCTTCAAGGAGTCTATTCTGCACAAGTAGCAGAACTTGTAGCCCTTACCAGAGCATGTCAACTATCTGCATTGATGAAAGTCACCATTTACACTGATAGTCAATACGGGTTTGGGATTGTGCATGACTTTGGACAACTATGGTCACAGAGAGGGTTCCTGACTTCTTCAGGATCCCCAGTGAAGAACAGGGAGAGAATAAGGGAATTGTTACATGCCATTCAAGTGGCAGCTGAAGTTGCAGTGGTAAAGTGCAGTGCTCATACGAAAGGACAGGACTATGGCCCTCATTCTGACCTTGGCGGTCTTTTCGCAAGACCGCCGAGTTACCGCCGCGGTGAAGACCGCCGACCGCGGCGGTATGCCGCTGTGCGCATTCTGACCGCTGGGAGCGTTCCGCCGGAAAACCGCCAGCAGCCACACTGGCGGTCGGCGGGAAAGTGGAGACTGGTCAACCTCCACCGCCACGCCAGCAGAACACCGCCCACAGAATTACGACCCACATTTCTGTGTGGCGGTCTTCTGTTGGCGGTCTTCTGTTGGCGGTCACCTCCCCATGGCTCCCGTCGCCTCCCGGAGGACCAACGCACAAGGTAAGTTGACCGTCCGTGAGGGGAGGGGGTGGGGGGGTGTTGTGTGATGTGGGCGTGCATGGGGGTGTGCGTGTGAGTGTGTAGAGGGGGTGTGTGAGTGCGTGTATGCGGGCGGGGGGTGCTGCTGTGTCTATGGGTAATGTGTGCTGTTCGGCAGGTGCGCATGTCTGCATGTATGTGTGCGGGTATGTGTCCCCGTTGTGTATGTGTGTGTAGGGGGTGTGTATATGTGCATGTTGGGGGTGTGTGCATGTCGGGGTGCATGTATGTGCATGTCGGGGTGGGGGTGGGGAGGGGGTTCGTACCACCTCTGGGGGGTGGCAGGGGGGTGGAGGGTGTGGGGGGAGGACTCGGGTGGGTAGTGGGGGGTGGGGGAGACCCCTATCAGTGCCAGGGAAGGAATTCCCTGGCCCCGATAGTGCTTACCGCCATGGTTCGCACGGCGGTTCCCGCCCGCAAGAAACCGCGGCGGTAGGCAGGGTCATAATACCCTTGGCGGTCTTGGGACGACCGCCGGGCCGGAGTGCGCAAACTCCAGCCCCGCGGTCATGACCGCCGTGGCGGTCGGAGTGGAGAAGTGGCGGTCGGTCGCGGCGGGGACCGCCGCGGTCAGAATGCCATTTTTAATACCGCCGGTCTGTTCGCGGTCCGACCGCCGTCTCTCCGCCGACCGCCAGGGTCAGAATGAGGGCCTATGTGTCTCTGGGAAATGCATATGCGGATCAAGTCGCAAGATTTTGTGCCTTGAACTGTATATTACTGAGAGATGATTGGAATACAATAAGTGAACCAGAACTCGAACCAGCTGAAGCATTTGCCTTGAAGGTTGTAGATACAATAGAAGAACTAAAAGCATTACAGAATAATGTCAGGGAGGATGAAAGAGATTCCTGGATAAAATCACAATGTATAAAGAGACAAGACGAGTTATGGGTTTCACATGAGGGAAAATTTGTTTTGCCAAATAGTCTCTTATCACAGCTTGCGCGGTTCTATCATGGGCAGGCTCACCTAGGGAGAGATGCCATGATAAGATTGTTCAAAACTGATTGGTTTAACCCCAGATTTCGCCAAGCTGCAGAAGCAGTTTGCCATCGATGTGTCACTTGCCAGCAGATGAACCCAGGAAAGGGAACGGTTGTGAGCGCGAGTCACATTGGTAGGGCAAGTGGTCCTTTTAGTCGTATGCAGATGGACTTCATTGAGATGCCTGTGCATGGGGGTCTGAAATATGTGCTGGTGATTGTGTGCATTTTTAGTCACTGGATTGAGGCATACCCCACACGTAGAAACGACAGCCTTACAGTTGCCAAGCTATTGTTGAGGGAGTTAATACCACGTTTCGGATTTCCGATCTCTTTAGAATCAGATAGGGGAAGTCACTTCAACAACGAGGTGATAAAGTTACTTTGCGAAGCGCTGAACATTGAGCAAAAGCTGCACTGTAGCTATCGCCCTGAAGCATCAGGACTGGTGGAGCAGATGAATGGTACGCTGAAATCGAGAATGGCAAAAATATGTGCATCGACAAATTTGAAATGGCCTGACGCATTGCCCTTAGTGCTAATGTCAATGAGAAACACTCCTGATAGAAAGACTGGATTGTCTCCGCATGAAATTCTCATGGGCAGGGCTATGAGACTTCCTGCAGTTCCCGCAAACATGCTTTTGAATATTACAGATGATATGGTGTTAGACTACTGCAAAGGACTGGCTGACGTGGTTCGCTCTTTCTCTCACCAGGTGGAAGCGACCACCTTGCCACCGATCCAAGGTCCAGGACACGCACTGAAAGCAGGTGACTGGGTCGTGGTAAAGAAGCACGTGAGAAAATCGTGTCTGGAACCCCGTTGGAAAGGCCCTTTCCAAGTGATCCTGACGACAACCACCGCTGTGAAGTGTGCGGGAGTTCCCAACTGGATTCACGCCAGTCACACAAAGAAGGTGTTGTGTCCCACAGATGAGGAAGTTGAAGCGCTGAAACTACCAGTGCCTGATAAAGCAGTGCCGAGTGCTGAGACAGAACAAAAGCGAACTGAAAGCGAACAGGCAGAAGCAGGAGAGAAAGAGATATTGTTGGAAGGTGAAGAGTCCGACTCACTTGGGGAAGACCCAGGAGAAAGTTCAGACAGCGACGAAGAAGCTGCAGGTGACAAAGAACCTGAAGCAGCTGAGGGTAGCAAAAAGCCTGAAGCAGCTGAAGGTGACAGAGAACCTGAAGCAGCTGAAAGTGATAAAGAGCCTGACGAAAGTAACGGTGACGAAGGGCTCGAAAAAGGTGAAAAGGCAGGAGAGCCTGATCAGAGGAGGGCTTTCGCAGAAGCAGACGATACAGAAAAAGAAAAGGAGAACGTGATCGATTCCCCGGAAGAAGGGGATAAGGCAGAACAGAACGAAAAGGTTCAAGCTTCCACAGAAAAGATCGCAGGTCCATCAAATGGACATGGTGCAAAGAGAAGACTAAGCATCTCACCAATAAAAGAAAAGGGTAAAGAAGGTTTGAACGAAGGAGGGAGACCGAAAGTGAAAGAGAAGAGAAAGGAAGTGACTGTCGTGGAACAATCGTCAAGTGAAGAAAAAGACTTGACAAAAGAAGAAAGTACCAGCGAAGCCGAGTCGAAAAGGGAAGCAAAACTGAAAAGAAAAAGGATACCAAATAGGAGGTATTCCGGTCCTGAGTGGGCATATGCAGTCAATGATGACTGGACAGACGAGTTTGTATCTCTAAGCATTGAGAACGAAGAAGAAGAAGAGATACCAATAGAAAAGAAAAGTTTCATAGACTCTGTCGATTGAAAGAGTAAATGATATTGCTTGCTACAATATAACGTGAAAGAAACAACCAGCTGAGACATTGTTAAACCGGATGAGACATTTGCTAAACTGATAAAGACTGAGTCGTTGCCGAATTGAGACAAATGCTGCTAACCGATAAGTGACTGGCCTTTTGAAGAAGACGGTGTGAACATTGCGCTTGTTCAGCTTTGTAACTGAATTGCTGAATAGTTTCATTTATAGGTGCTTCTAGCTCTCTGATTCTATACAGATCATGACGCAAAATAATAGAAAGAAATATTGTAAATACGTGTGTATAGGCTTGGTAGTAACATGTGTAATAATAATAATGGCAATTGTGATTGGAATGCATGGGAAGGGTGAAAGTGAGAATATCGAGGCTTCTACTATTTCTCCTGTTACTGTCACTGAACTAACACCATAGAAAAGACTAGCAATGGATGAGAGACTCTTGCACGATAAGAAAGAGCTTTCGTATAACGTTTTCTATCGCTTACTAACAGAGTATGTTGAAACTATGGATGCGAAGGATTGTTATGTGTGTACACAGATACCGACATCAGTAAAGGAAGGGGTAACTTATCACCACATGCCTCTTACATACGGGATTACATGTAGTATAGTAATGTCTAGGTTCTATGGTCAAACTAACATACAGTATTTTTACTCGAATTATGATGTTACCTTTGCTTATGTTCCTATAATAGCGCAGCTAAGCCAGACCGCAAAATATTGGGATTATAAAATTATGGGGGAATTTTTCGAGCCAATGCAACCTTTTGAAACGGCTCATGCTCATAGGGAAAACCTTACTTGCTCAGTCTCTGCCGTAGAAATAAGCTTTTTAGATCGCACAGATGATAGAAGGGCTCAAATGAAAGCGAAATTAGAAAAGGAGTTACATAAGAGGACTTCAGTAGATAATTATGATTTTGCTGCTATAAAGACACAAGGGAAAATAGCTTTAGATGCTTGGCATGTAGGGAAGTTTTGTATATATCGAGGTGAATCTTATTATGACAATATTTTTGTAGGAGCGAGTGAATGCAAACATACGTTTATTTTTAAGGCCAAATGGACATTCATGATGGACGGACTTGACCCTGTCATTCCAGGTGTATATTACATTTGTGGGCATAATGCTTATTATCGTCTTCCAAAGGGATGGTGGGGGAGATGTTATTTGGGTATAGTGTTCCCAAAGGTTTATCAACTGGATGACGTATCGATGATTCAAAAGACATCTGGATCTCATAGTATCCAGAAAAGAGAGACCGCAGCTGCTGTGGTAGGTGATATATTTGGAGCCAAGATTCCTTCATTGGGAGTTGTGCTGAATTCCATCAAGATACGAAAGTTGTCTACTATAGTGGATAACATGTTGACAAAGTTTTCAGGTGCTATAATCCTGATAGATGCTGAGCTTGCAGCGGAAAGAGCTATGACTCTTCAAAATAGGCTTGCTTTAGACATTCTTTTAGCAAAGGATGGAGGCGTTTGCAAAATGATTGGTGCACGTCACTGTTGCACCTATATACCGGATAATAGTGTGAAGATTAAAACTATGCTTGCTAATCTAACAAAAGAAAGTGCAGATCTGAAGGAATTGAAAGAACCAGGAGTGTGGGAGAAGGTTGGAAAAGGACTTGCTTCAGTGGGACATTGGATTGGGGGAATTTGGAATGGAATATTATTGAAGATAATAGAAGGAATATTAATATTAATAATTTGTGTATTTGGAATTTGGGGAATAAAAAGGGGAATAATAATGATTATGGAAAGAATTAAAAGAAGAAAAGAAGAGAAAATTATGAAAAGAATGGCAGAAGAATACAAAGCGCAAACTAGGGGAACTAAAAGGAAAAGGGAGCTGACAGAATTTTAATGGGATAAAATTTGTGGGCTAAATTTGTGTGATGACAAGTAGTCATCAGAGGAGGGATTGATGAAGCAGAAAATGAAGGTTTTGATTTACTAACGCCTAAACGTAGTGCTGAAATAATCATGTGTGACATTAACCGAATTAATTAAGATTGTACGGGGACAAAATGTGCCCTCAGAGTAGTTTGCCAACATTTATACGCGTGCTTTATATAACGTGGTGAATTAGAATTGCACTAATCCGACATAATCATAAACGTGTGCTACGATTTGCTTGTTTGAAATGTTTTAGATTAGCATTACTTTAGCAGAGGCTTTGGCCTAGTTGCCTGGTCTCACGGTTTAGATGCTCGTATTTTTCCACTGTGCTATTAAACGTGTATTTTCGCTTGAAGCTGTACTTTTCCACAGAAACTGTTCACATGCTTATCTTAAAGTTAGTGCCAGCTTGGCATATTTTCTCTTTAATTCAAGGTCGACTTGCAGGTGCGGACAATGGAGGCTCTGAGAGTAAGCTAATTGAGAGACAATGTTGCGATTTGCGTACCCATCTCCAAGGATAATGTATGCTTAAGTAAAAGCTTGAGAACTGTCGTTTTTGATTGGTCAATTTGAAGCTAACCTATGAACCCTCCAATGGAGACCCTACTGGACTTGAACTGTTGTCTATAAAAACCAGGTGCACGAGAGGAAAGCTCTCTCTATCATCGGACATCCCGCCATTTTGACTTCGTAGCTATTATGGCCCACTTTGCTGCGACGCCATTTTGAGAGACTTTGATTCTTTCTCTAATCGAGAGAAAGAGACTTTGATGATTCTTGCCCTAGAGACTGTAACTTTGATTTGATCCCTTTGCATGAAGTAGTAATTTTACCTTGCCGCCGTGAGGCAATTGCCCCGTCCACCCCTGCCCCTTTGTTCCGTCCCATGCCGATCGAAACGGTACCCATGCTGACCGAAGAACGGTACCTGTGAGACGAAGGCTTCCTTGTATGCTGATCGTAATTGGTAAATATGAAAGGAAATTGTAAAATTGCATTGTGTTTCTTTTAGGTAACGAACTGCTGATTTTGATAAGGTCCCTAGTTAGGAGTTTTTCTAAATTAATGTTGCTAAATTGTTTTTGCATGAAGTCCCACATGCTGATGCTAATTTGAGGTTAGATGAGGATTCCATATGTCGCACGATGCAATTGGAGATCTTGTTATGCTGACTAAATGTATGCCATTAGTTCATTACAGATTATCGTATTAGTGATTTGCATTGCTATTATCGAATGCCTTGTGATTCAAATGCTACATAGATTACACTTGTTTCGACGTTATGGACAGCTATTAATGTTCATATATGTTTATCATTTGGTGTTGAGAAACATTTACATTGTGCTAGCTTTGTTAATATAGGGAAATAAAATTCACTAACTTTGCAATAAACTGGTGTGGTTCTTCCTGACTGAAAGGTCAGGGTTCGCCGAAATGTATTCTGGATTAATTATTAAGTGTTATGTTGTTCAAGGTGTTGCTTATGTTCGTTATTGATTATTGATTTTGATGAGATTGTTCGATTAAGAGTACAGAGAGTTCCCACAAAGTCAAAAGATTCATCGGCCTAAAGAGCGTCCAACACAGGTAAAATTATTAGTACGGACCGCTCTATCACAGTCGCTTGAAACTAAGCTCTGCTACGGGCCCGCTGAAACATCCTGATCGGCGCTCCCGTGAAGCCGGCCACAGAATATGTCTATCAACGGAGGCGCCCTGGAAGCGACTGGAGTGGTCCGATGTGGTGCGGAGCAGGCGATAAGGGAACATGAGCTCCCGACGCATGAAGGGCCTTGGCCGTCACCGGGACCCGGAGCTCGCGTATACAAAGTGCGTGGCAGATCGGCGAGCCGGGCCCCACTGAAACTGGAGTTATGGAACACCGGCGGCTGCGATAGGTGATTGGGGGTGCTGGTGTGCTGGGCTGGCAATCAATTGAGAGCCCTTCCCCCGTGCATCTCACTGCCCCCGCAAGCTGGAACTGCCGTGCTGCGCATGAAAAAGTGCAGAAAATCGCTTTGTCGTCCACAGAGAAGGCTGCGTGGATTAAGCGCCTGAGGGCAGGTCCCCCGCCTTTACCGATGAATAGTCACGTTGCCTGAAGGAGTGTGAAATATACTCACATGACACTCAGTTTAAGGGGGAAAAGCAGAGACATACAAACTAGACAAACAGTGGAAAAAAAACAGCAATGGAAGCGGTTGGAGCACAGTAGTGGCTGACAGCGTTGCACACTGAGGTGACCCGAGAAGCATAACAAGCATTGCAGACGGCTGGTCTATGGCCAACGATTTTCCTGGGCCTGCGACTAGTTGCTGTTGACTCGCAGGTTGGTGGTTTCTGGTGATGGTGGTGGCCCTCGGAGGTGACTACGGCTATTCCCAATCAATTACTCTAATACTGACTGGGTCCTGTGTTGCTCGCTGAAAGTGATCAACATTGCTCTTTTTTGTTGTAGTACGGAGTGAAATACACGAGTGGGATAAACGGTTCAACACATAGGGGCGCAGATCTGAGCGGACAGTATGACGGGGAAATCAAAGAGCTCCCTGTCCCCATGCCTTTTCCTGAGGGGCCCCCAGTAGTGCAGAGTCTGCACTCCCTGGAAACTACGTTACAATCCCACTCGGGCCAATTTGACAGAATTTGACAGGCAATTATGGACACTAAATTGTCACTTGAAAATAGAATAGATGCGGTGTCCCAGGATCTGAATTTGCTCAGAGTGGATCATCGTAACTTGGTGGAGTGAGTCGGAACGGTAGAGACTGCGCTAGGTGCCATGGACCCCCTGGTCTCCGAAAGTCAGAGGCAAATTCAGCATTTGGACACCGAAGTAAAAGCCCTCCAGAGACGCGCGGAGGACGCAGAAGGTAGATCGCGTCGTAATAATATCTGTTTTCGGGGATTTCCGGAGAGGACGGAGGGGCAAATTTCGGAACTGTTTTTAGAGCAATGGCTGTGGAGTGTCATCAAATTTCTTTTCGGTGGAAAGAGCACATAGAGTTCCGGGAGGGCGACCAGCTCCGGGACTGTCGCCTAGACCACTGATTGCCCGCTTCCTCAATTATAGAGATTGTGATGCGATACTTCAATACTTTCAGAGCAAAGGCCCGATATGCTGCGAGGGGACCTCGATAACTGCCTATCCGGACTTTACCCCAAAAGTGTATTGTCAACACTACTCCTACATGAAAATTAAACAACGTCTCTGTGAACACAACATTAAATATGCTTTGATGTTTCCTGCTAAACTCAATTGTGGCAGACCGCACTCATGTTTTCACTACACCGGCTGATGTCTGGACATGGATGCACCCCAAGGGCATTGCACAGGCACAAGAAGAAGAAGGAGATGGTGGTGAGTGAAAATACAGGCGGCTGCTGAGAGGGTAAAGGCGTTGAAAGACGCGTTGTTGCACACACACAATTCTTTTGGAGCATTGCGAGATACCCTGAGTGAGCAAACAGACTCAGAATCTGGTGGGTCCGACTCGACTGTTACGGAAGTGCTAAAAGGTCCGGTGATCACACCTAGAACTGCGGATGAACTGTGATATCCGAAAGGCCCCTTCCTAAACAAGATCTGGTACTCAGAGGGAATTTGTTTGAACAATCTCGGATCTGATCTGCCCTTGGGTACTGGCAACAGGCTGATATCCTTTTTGGAATGTGTGGATTAAGGGACGGTGGGACAATGTGGCTGAGGCCGGTGGGAGCGCCGATATATTTTTTTTCTTCTTTGTTTAATGTTGGGTGCCCCTTATAAGGGCTTCCATCAATAGCTGCCATGGCCCCCCCAGTTGGTATCCATATGGATACAGTTCTCTGATATAAGGAGTGTGCTATGTCTTTTGCTAATATGGGTGGTAGTTAGAGAATTGCAGCTATACCACTGTTTTTGGGGGTTTAAAGTGGTGTTGGGAGGGAGGGTGGGATTATGTTTATTATGTTTGACTGGATCACGTGGTATATTTTCACAACTGCTAGTTAGTTGGCACCTTCAGAATTGTAGCTACATAACTTCGGGGGGGAGACCCGAAACATAGTAAACGTAAAAATGTTGCACACAATGATATGGATCGCTAAGTACTTTATAGCATGCAGGAGTATAACATGATTACATGGAATGTGCGAGGGATGGTCGCGCAGGGTAAGAGACATCGGATATACACCTATCTCAGATGCCAGAGAGTACACTTTGCTATTTTGCAGAAAACACATTTACTTAAGGCTGATTTACAGACACTAAGGAAGTGGTGGCAAGGACAGATTTTTGGTACGTCATTCTCGGCCTATGCGAGGGGAGTATTGGTGTGGATAGCACCAGGGGTGCCGTATGTTCAACATGCACATAAGATAGATGTGGGAGGCAGATATGTAGTGTTAGAACGGCAGCTTGACGGAATACTGCTTAATATAATAGGGATTTATGCCCCCAATAGCGCACTATTATCTGAATTCCATCGAAAACTGACCCCCGCACTGCTGGCTGACCCCGATGCGCCTGCCGTTTGGGGTGGGGTCTTTAATTGTATCCCAGATGTATTGCTGGATCGTTCGGTACCCGCCCCCACCGGGGGCAGTGAGTAGGCGCGGCTCCAGTCTGTTGACGGCCTGAGCGAGAGACATAGTGTTGCATGATATATGGCGTGTAGGCCATCCGGTACACAGGGAGTATTTGTTTTACTCTGCGCCTCACAAAGTACACACTAGAATAGATATTCTATGGGGGACCCCAGCCATATGCTCCCTAGTTAAAGACTCTGGATATTTGGCCATGTCCCTCTCTGATCATTCCCCGTTGCTGTTGCCGCTGCGGTGGGGAAGAAGGCACCCTGCACTCCCTGCTTGGCGTCTACAGGGGGAGGCACTGCTGGATCTACTCTTTAGAGAAGACTTGAATACATGCATAAAGCAATACTGGGAGTTAAATAAGGGCTCTACGGGATCCAGAGCGACAGAGTGGGATGCACATAAGGTTGTGGTGAGGGGACACTGCCTTTCAGCTTCTTGGGGAGTGACACGCTGAAGTCATTAAATTGGAAAGAGAATTGAGAACCTTAGAGGTGGCAGTAGCACAAAATAAGGTACCATTTGATAAACTTCGGGGTCAGTGGGTGATCTATGAGGAAGCGGACCAATGTCTCCCTCGACATGACTATAATTACCATCTTATGCGTTTGCAGACGGAGGGTGATAGATCAGGGAGACTGCTGCCATGGCTTCTGAGGGAGGACCGCCAGCAGACTCCTATTGGAGCTATATGTACAGGCGACGGAACCCTAGCTATTACGCAGGAAGCAATCAATAAAGTGTTTAACGAATACTATACAGGGCTGTACCGTGGGTCTGAGGCACATGATAATGTGGCAATGTCGCTGGACATCGAGAAGGCATTTGATACGCTGGGCTGGGATTTTTTGTTTGTCACTATGCAAGATATGAGGTTTGGCCCAGGCTTCGCGATGGAGCCGCTGGTGACACGGCTGCGTGCGTTGGAGAGGCAATGGGGGATATGTAGAATGGGAACGTATCATATTATCTCCCTCTATGCGGATGATGCGCTGGTCTACTTGGAGAGAGGTGGCGAGGTGATGCCTTCGGTGATGTCCCCGCTTGATGCCTATGGCATGATCTCGGGACTTAGGGTCAATTGGGATAAATCTTGTTTGTTTCCTCTGGCTGTTTTACCCATGAGAGTGAGGGACAATATTCCTGCAGGACGGTTGAAGTGGTGCTTTGATACATTCAAATACCTGGGAGTCCATATATATCACAAGTCTGAGGATCTGAGGGATGGTAACCTAGGTCGTGTATTGTGCTCTATAATGGGCTCTCTGCGTTTTTGGTGCTCGCTCCCTTTGTCGCCATTGGACAGGGTGGCAGTGGCAAATATGCTAGTGCTCCCACGCATTCTTTATTACTTTGCAGCATTGCCTATTGTGGTCCCCAAGAGCTTTTTCCGTGAATTGAATAGATTACTTTTGGGACTTATATAGGGGAATGGTAGAGCTCGAGTGGCACTTGCCACCCCCCAACGTCCGTTAGGTGAGGGAGGGCTGGGAGCCCCTAATTTTAAGCATTATTGTGCAGTAGCACAATTGCAATGGGTACTGAATTGGATACATAGGCCTGAATCGGCGGAAGCTTTGTGGGTTAGCACACAATTACAAGGAGTATCGGTATATACATGGCTGACGAATTGCGTGGTGAGGTATAACACCTGCAATCCCTTAGTGATAGCTGCTCATGCCTGCAGGAGACGATATGTACATAAAGGTAGTGCGGGTTCCCCATACTCGCCCCTCATCCCCTTAGGGCAGATACCGGGGGGCGCAAGTTCGATTAGAGCTTATTCCATTGCCACATGGGTGGAGGCAGGAATATTAACAGTGGGTGATTGCTTTGAGGACGGCGCATTGATGTCATTTGAGGCCATAAAAAACCTTACGTCGGTGGGGTCGGGACAATTTATGTCATATTACTCTATATGTCATTTAATAAGGAAAGCTTGGGCGAAAGGTGACCAGGAACCGGACACCTCCCCCACACTACACTACATGTTATCAGAGAATGGCCACTCAAAAGTGATCACAAACTTGTACAAGGCCCTGAATAGAGCTCCCGGCAATGGGTTGGAGAACGCGAGAGGGCGGTGGAATGCAGTTCTCCCAATCCCTTTGTCTCCTGAGCAATGGTCCCTTGCCCTTAACCAGGCACAGCGAGTATCGCGGAACCCCAGGTTTCGTTATACCCAATTTAATTTCATACATCAGACATACCTCTTGCCATCCCGTCTAAGGCGCATGTTTCCCGCGTCTAATCCATTGTGTCCCCGCTGTGGATCCCAGATGGCTCACTTTTACCATATGGTATGGGAGTGTGGACCCTTGGAGGTAGCTTGGCGGGAGGTGGTAGTAGACATAACTGATATTATGGAACATCTGTTCTTGTCGGAACCTAGATCGTGCCTATTGGGTATTAGGATTAGAAATAAACAACAAATATACATTCATAGATTTGCAGACCTGGCCTTCATAATGTTCAAGAGGTTGATTGCTATGAATTGAAAAGCTCCCAGGGTATCAGAGATTAAGACGTGGCGAGCCGTGACGCTGCGTTGGGCGCAGACGGAGGCTCGAGTGTTACGAACATTACGTGATAGGGGGCAGACTCACATGGGATACGATGCTTGGGAGGCATTTGTCCCTGGACTAGAGATTAAGAATGATGAGCGCCAACCGTGAAATTGGATGAACTAGGCACACGTTGCAACTAGGGCACGATCGCGGTGTTTCTATATAGAGCATTGGATTGGGGGGCACATGGAGGGGCACGACTGTTCACTGTCATTAGAAGGTGGTAAGGTAAAAACACAAAATTCTCCGGAACGTTTATAAGGGATGGCTGTCGATTAGGCGGCTATATTATGGAACTGAACAGCAGCAATACGATAAAGGCATATTAGAGCACATATTACCACTGGGTTGTGTAACAGCAATAAGTGATGAGTTAGGAAGCAAAAATGATTCGCACATGACATGCAAACAAATATATGGGATACAGGATATATGTTATTGTGCTGCAGTTTATTACTATATGGATGTTTGAGGAAGGGGTCTACGGCTCCCTCCCATGGAAAGGATTGTAAAATGTATTAGCAGTTAAATGTGATGTTGATACACTGTAGAATGGAAGGCCGAAAATTCGGATCCAGGTTCAGTTTGTTATTTTGTGGTTTGGATATTAGGCAAAGATTGTCATCCTGTTGCCTTGATGCTTATGTTTACAGACAAATGCATGTGTTGAAAACAATAAAACAGATATATATTATTTTTTTTAAACTCTTTTTAACACCAGTGTGAGCGGGGAGAAGGCAGCATAGCCAGACAACTAGAGGGCTGCCTTCTCCGACCTAAGGCCAGGAAAAATGGGGACAAGAAATGTTCTCAAAGCCAAGAATACTGTGCCCCAAAATGTATACTCCGGATATATTCCCTCCACAGTACAGGCAAAATGCGAGTGCAAATATTGTTTCCCTGCAACCAGGTACATGTTATTCCCCCCAACAGATACAAATCAAATTCAGTATAGGTGCAATAGGTGCAATATGCGGGTCAATTTCAGATTTAATTCAGGTTCAGTAGAATAGTGCAAGCAAGAGTTTTAAAAAAAAGTTTAATAAATCGTATTTCTAGAACAGCAAATAACATAAAAACACAAAACGCAAAGTACAATTTAAAAGCTCCTTTCATGTGAAAGGTTAGCGGTCAGTGTGAATGTGTTGTGTTGTGTAGGGCAGGGGTACACCTATGACTAAGGGACAGTGTGTGTGTGTGTGTGTGTCACTTACCTCTCCTTCTGTCAGCGAACCACCGTCATTAAATCTGCCTGCAGAACTGTAACATCTAAATTCGGCGGGCGGAAGACTGTCAACATGATGGTCTTCTTGGGTATGCACCCACTGCGGCTTAACGGCGTGAACGTCAAGATCTAAATCAGACCCTAACTTAAGGGAAGAAAATGAGGGAATGTTGTCAAATAATCCACAATGACCCACAAGACAGTAGTAACACGGAAGTTAGGAATCTTACCCACAAGGTCAATCAATAGAGGAGACTAAAGCTGTCCAGATGCTGAAAGGGGTTGCAGTAAAACATTGTTCTCTTAGGTACTACCTTGTGCGTTACTATGTCACAGTCTTGATTACTTACTGTCTAAATGTGTCTTTCTGGTACTTGGCAACGAAAATTATATTGAAATTAATTTCTGGGTTTTCATTGATCACGTATGACCTACACAAGGTTAGTCATGATGCATACTAATGATCACACTCAGTAATATTTTGCAAGGTATAATAAATCTAGTAATATAGAATAAAATTCCACTAAGTATTTTTCTTAGCCGAAAGCCAACTTATTATCATTGTTCTTGATACACTGTAATTTGTTTTGCTCCTGTGAAACTTATTGCATTATACCTTTTTCTGTTAACTGTGGTGTTTTATGTAGGGATAAAGATTTTAGGAGGTGAATCTGGCTGAAGTTGCATTATCTGGTGGGACAGCAATGGCTTCATGACGCCCCCAAAGTGCAAATAAACTGTGATGGCCTATTGTCAGGCCTCTTGCAAGTCCTATGTGGGATACACCTGATCTACACACGGTCTCTCCTCTTATTTTGATTGGCTGTGGAGCCTCTGGTGATGGCCATACAACAGACCAAGGCCCTGATTTATACTTTTTGGTGCAAAACTGCACTAACGCAGTGTTGCACCCAAAAAGTTTAGCACCGGCTTGCACCATTTCTGAGAACCAGTCGGGCACCATATTTATGGAATGGTGCAAGCTGGTGCAAAGGGTAGGCTAGCGTAAAAAAAAAAAATGAAATTAGCTGGGTGGGGATGGCGGTATGGAAGAAGGGGGTTTTGCACCAAAAAATGACATTAGGTAGGTTAGAGTAAAAAATAAGACTCTAACCAGCCTAGTGTCGCAAAACCATCCATACCACATGACTCCTGTCTTAAAAAAGACAGGAGTCATGCCTACCACCCCAATGGCCAGCACAGGGGACCAGGGTCCCCTGGGCATGGCCATTGCACCCGTTGCACCCATTTCTGGGCCCAAACTGGCACTTTAAAATAATATAAAAAATACTTACCTGTACTTACCTATACTTACCTGGGATGGGGTCCCCCATCCTCCTCTGTCCCTCTGGTGTGGGTCGGAGTGACCCTGGGCCAGGGGAGGGCACCTGTGGGCCTATTTCCATGGTGTTCCACCATGGAAATAGGCCCACAGGTCCCCTAACGCCTGCCTTGACCCAGGTGTTAAATAATGGTGCAAAGCAAGCTTTGCATCATTATTTGACCCTTCTCCCTCCTGTGCATGATTTAGCACGGGGATAAATATGGCGCTAAGGCCATAGAGTTATTTTTTGCACAGGAATGCCTACTTTGCATCTCATTGACGCAAAGTAGGTTTTGACGTTCACAAAATGGCTTTAACTCCATAAATTTGGCGATGGACGGGTCTAGCGCCAAAGTATAAATATGCAGTTAGTTTTGCACCAAATTTGCGTAAAACAATGATGCAAATTCGGCGCAAAACAAGTATAAATATGCCCCCATTTCGATTGTCGAGATTGAGACATTAAAAGGAATTTGAAGATACTACTCTACCCTGAGGATATTCAGATCACCCTTACTGACCTAGACTCTTCTTTACCAGCCTCTCTGAGCATAATTATTGAAATTTCACATCTCATTTGCAAAATGAACTGACAGAAGTGAGACACAACCAATGTCCAGAATTACAACACCAGCTTCCACAAGGGGGTATAACTTTCAGTGGGGACAGAACAAGCTCGAAAAACCTGGGGGGTCTATGTTAGTAGTGTTCTAGAGCAGATGTGGAAGGCAACCTAACCCCACTCATTACTAAAGATTTGCTGATTATGTGGGGTGCTCACAAACAATATCTATTGCTGTGGGACAAAGTTCAGGTGGCCAAGATATCAGTGGACTCTTGTTTTAACTATGTACTAAGCATGCTACCTTTACACATCCCAATCAGAATTCTAAAGACCATAAACAGGAACATTTGCTCTTTTGTTTGTGGAATTGTGAAACTAGAACGCTATAAATTGCAAACAGAGGATCAGGTGGTGCTGGGGGGGGGGGGTGGTCTATCGTATTTAGAACACTATGGTTCAGTACTACACTTATCATAGTTGGCATATACAATTCCCCATGCTAATGACATACCGTTCTAGGAGACTCTAGATTGAGACCTTAGGATAGACATATACCAAAAGCTTTAGCTCTGGTGGGGCCCAGTGCGACAGTCTTTTTAGCCTCACCCCACCCCCACCATGACCTTCTTCTCCATGGATTCCTTCCCTACTGCTCTCCAACAGAGCCCCTCATCTTTCCATAGTCCCTCTATGACACACATTTCATATTTTTCAAAGAGCTACTCATAATTCACTCACACTCTGTTTTGTGATCTGCATGTTACACGTTCTTTGCAGCAGGTTTATTATCCCTCTGCCCTACTCTACTATGAGTCAAAACTGCCACTAGACAGGTCTCTCACCAGCATTAACATTAATCACCAGAGTTATCTTGACCTTTTGTATTGTTGCCTGAAACTGCCGGACGCGCAAGGAAGTTCACATGCATTTAAACCCATAAATTATTTTTAAACACAACGTCCCCCACCAAAGTCAGCGCCAGGTGCAGCTGCACTGGTCGCACCACCCTAAAGCCGGCCCTGAGGCTTGTCCTTTTTCTATGCCACCAAAGACCTTCCTCATTTACTGACAACTCAATAGCCCAGACCGTTCTGAAAATATGGCTGACTGCCCATAAAAGACAAAAGGATTATGCTAGGATCCATAAATATGCACTTATCTGGGATAATACAGCCCTTCACATAGGGGAACTCTGGAAAGCAACTAGGATCCATACAATTGACTAACTAGTGGCAGACGGAGGATTACATTAATTTCTGTCCTACAAGAGGAACTTACCTTGACAACCTCGCAGAGATGGTGATGCCTACAACTTACTCACTGCCTCACCCCCCGCCCCACCCCACCCCCGGGGTCTTCCCGAATCCCCATTTAAAAATACCACACTAGGGTGGGGCTGACCTATGGGGGCAATGTCTGGCCTTTAGAATGTCCTTGTGAACCATTTATTTTCCAAGCACTCGAAGGTACACACACGAAATGCCTGATACATGAGCGCCATGACCCAGGCATTAGGGAGGTCAACCTCAAATGTAACCACTTTAGGATACACCAAAACTAGTATTAGGCTTTGCAGAAACTGACCAAGGCTGGACTGACTGGAAACTCGAAATGCTGACGATGCGAAAAACGAGGCTGCAAACTGTTGTACATTCGGCGAAATTGTCCAGCATTAGACAATTGTTGCTCATTGATATGGAATATCCTGAACGTCTATTTAGAAAATCCTATCATAGTGTGGAATAGGTTGACGCTTTTACATGATACAATTGACATACTGGATATTCCTCCCTCCGCAGACAGTGGTTGTCGACTGCATTGGCAACAACCAAGATATGTATAATGAGGCACTGACACCCCTCTAAACCGCCGACAAGCAACGAATGGAAATGCACAGAATGGTATTATAGCAACACATATGTAGAGACTTCAAGAATTCCTCTGTTCCTGGACATGTGGTCGCCGTTTTTTTAAAGAGGGAGATAATGGCTGAATCAAGACCCCCACACCCCCTTGTCATATACTTTTTTGATGGAGTCCCTGCACGACTCTCTTAGCACGACATTCGTGATCCAGGAAATAGGACTTGGGAAGCCCAGAGAAAAACAAGAGAGGGGCTCAATGAGTCTAGGATCGGTAGAATATGAAGATGACCACCACCATGGGAGCACACTCCGAGGCTCACGTACAATTGCGCCTCTGGGTGAGAAGAACACGCTTTCTGTATGATTGTCTCCATGTGTCTAACAAGGGAATGACCTAAGGGGCTACATCTATGTGTGTGTTAAGTATTTTTTTCTTTTTCGATTTTTGGTTCACTTCATTCTATTATAAGGAATCCGAAAAGAGACTACACTTCAATTGATCTTCACTCTACTACTCGAGGGTGTGTAGATGTGCTCTTTTAGTTACAGTTGTTATCATTTTCTTAACACGGCATCCAATAAAGGTTAGCCACTGTCCTAGCTTTCATCACTACATTCAATAGTGCTCTATGTATAGTGCCAACTTTGATGCTCCTATATTATTGACAGAGACGTGATATCAAGATACAGTACTGCTGGTTATTGCTGACGTCTGGATGTTAAATGGACAATCTAAAACCATATTAAAAAATTGTAACACAGAAAAGGGAGTCTTGTCTCGCTCAGTCATTGTCTCCCTTCCTAATAACTGAGATGACAACTGTTCTGAAGAGCCATGTCTTTGTGTTTTTCTAAAGGGAAGATTTTTAATGTCTGCCATCTAATAAAGATAGAGTCAATGCCATAGAACTGCATTCTCACTAGATGTACCTTAACTTTTAGGGTCATGCAACAGAATTTCAGGATTCTAAGCACATGTCCCATGCTTATCTTAGTAAACTAGCACAGTGGTGTTTAACAAATGCTTTTGAACATCCCTGTGCATCATAGCCTGGGCTTTCAATGTAACAGTGCCCAGGAGCACCTTTATCTTTGTCAATTTAGGCCTCCTCTCATTGAAGATTAGCTGATGAATACTTTATTCTGGGTCCTAAAACGTCCTGTTAGCAAGTAACTTTAATGAGCCATTCTTCCAGATGTAGCTAAAAGCAAGTGCTGTATTTCGGAACGCCTGACTTTGGCAACTATTGTAAATATGTTTTCTGATATTGCACTTGAGAGGTGCTCATGCCAAAATGAATATCCTATGGCTGATATTGGAAGTTGCTCACCATGGACTTCATAATGTTCCTGTCAGTGGATCTTGTATTTTTTTTTATAAACTTGCAGGCATATTTATGGAGGGAGTTGCATCGCTCTTGCACCTCGAACTGTGGTGCAAGCACACTGCAAGCCCAAAATGCAATTTATAAAGCCACGCAAGGCCACCTTGTGTGGCCTTGAGTGGTTTCATAAATCTGGAGTAACACAACGCAGCACAAATTTGGATTTCTTTGGCCTAGCAGTAGTAGGTAGAATCTGGGCCTTTTAAAGATTGTGCATTTTCTGCTTGGGTTTGCCATCCTTGAATTCTGTTCCACTTCCTTCCTTGTTTCTGAGGTGTATTTGTTCACCAGTAGACAATAACCTTGCCTTTGAAAAATGCATAGCCACTGCTCATGTCACAAATTCTAATTCCTGCCCTTTTGACAACCTTTCACTCATTTGACACAATCTCTGCCTGACACATGTTGCTGTAAGGATTACTGGCCTTCTCTGATTACTGCCTCATTTTTGGTGTATACAGAGAATCCCCAGGTGCTGTATTGCTGCTTATATGTTTTAGTACTTATTACAATTATAATTTGCACGTATCTCTTAAATACTCTCACCCATTACACCTCAGGGGTTGCATCCCATAACATAACCACACTTCAGTGGCCATCACGCACAGATTGAAAATATATCCCACATAAGTTCAAACCAAAAACAACACTCTTCCAATCTCAGTCTCTACACTGTGAGGCTTGCTCTGTATGTTGGTAAGCGCTTCAGCACTCACAAAAGGATGGTAGATTGTGCTATACAATATAATACAAGCATCAGCAGATGCTGACGATTGGAGTATGGCTTTCATGAGTAAAAGCACAAAACATTGTCCCTGGGCCATCATCCACAGGTAAGTTCTAACAGGAAGAAGCAGAATATTGAGAGAGAGAGGGAGAACAAAACAAAGGCGCAGGGCTTGAAAATGGTGAATGAACTGATCTCACAAGAGAACCATACAACCAAAGCAGTTGTGAGGCAAGTTATTCTCAGTGCCTCTGCTTCTAAAAGCAGAAGCATCTTCACCATCGTTTTGATTGTTCTATAATTTTTGCCTGGCCTGGAAGGACCCACCCCTTATGTGAAAGCCCCAGTTGCCGCTGTCCAGTCCTCCACAACCTCCAGGTACCATGATTCAATTTTTGCCTCAACCTCGGAACTCTGCTAGGCAGGAACTACAGGACAGGAAAACTATTCCTTCCCTTCCCATCTTCTTATCTACCCATGAGACCTCCAAAGGAGCAAAGCCTTATGCCAGGCTGCGCCTATACTCTAGGCATACTGTCAGCCTTTCTGTCCATGAAATAAACTTGAAAGCCATGTCTCTGACCTGTCTCCTGGCAGTGTCCCCCCCCAAAAGGCCACCACCTCAGTGACAGAGCTCCTGGTGTGTCAAGACTTCTTAAATAAAATTTACATAACAACTTTGGAGCATGAACACTAGAAGCTGGTTCACATGACTGCTCCAGAGGGAAAAACATCAATCAGTCTATTAAATATTGCAAATGTTTTCTGATAATTCTTGCATCAAAAATATTATGCACCTCATAATCACATTTGGCAGTCACCTGAACTGGCACAGGAGTTGGCGAAAGAGTGTTTTTTTAAAACAGGTTTTTATAAAAGACACGTGAAATAGTGAAAGAATTTTCATAGACCGAGGCAGTTTTAACTTTACAGTAACGGATTCACAGTCTGTTTAATAGAAAATGGGCCCACATATTAGAGCTGAAACTGAAAGATGTATTCAAATGTAATTTATTTTAGGGTAGCCATGCTTTCTCACAAAATAATATACAGTATTGGTGCTTTGTACAAAATAATATATTGGGGAGTTGTGTTGCTCTCTTTACCTACGTCAATTCATTTAAGTGTTCTTGTACTGAAGGAACTTCTGTACATAAAGGTTGGTCCAAAGGTAATATTCAGGGATGATAGTTATAGGTACAAAAGAAGAGAGACATTCCAATTGATGAATCTTCAGTAATATTGTATGCTGGTACTGACAACCACAACGCCTTACTCCAATAGTTGCCTTGTTACAAGGCCTGATATTGCAAATACTTTTCCACACATTGATTTGACCTCACTGTCTGTCCGGCTGTGCATGGGTATTAACTAGTGGACAAATAGACTTTCATATTTAGCAGCTTACAAAAGGCAAACCAAAATCCTAAAGGAAATTGAGTCAATGTCAGTGCTCACAATCTGTGGCACACTATGCACTCAACCACGATTTGGTACTGTAGCAGGGTCGACATTGCCCCGCTCCAGACCTGTGCCCAATAGGACAAGGAACAGTACCCCGAGGGCGCCTTACAGAGAGTGGTTGGGAGGTCAGCTGACATCAACCCGTAAAAGAGGAAAGTGAAAGAAACACAGAGAAGACGGCGTGCTGCGCAGAGCAGCAGATGGTGAAGGAGATTGCCGAAGGAGGAAAACCAGAGCAGAACGGGAGCACGAGATCAAGGCAGACGTGGATGACTGAGGCGCCAAGCTGACCACTGCGAGCGGAGCCTGCGCCCACCAGCGGTCAGACACCAGAGCCGGCCATGTCCCCAGAAGGACATGGTTAACGCAGGTACGTACCTGCTTGTGGAATCTCACCAGGTACCACTAGTGTTGGGTTTATTATTAGTATTCACATTTTGTTCTAGTTTAGGGGTAAAGATCACTCGCTTGTGTAAAAATACTCACCGCGCACAGAACGGGCTGCACGAGTTGTGGAGTTCAGGGAGACAGTGAACGATTTCGGACGCATCACGGTGGAACACCGAGTGTCAACCGTTCACCCGAACACACAGCTTCTCACCAAAAGACCTTTCCATTCCGAGGTAAAGACTGTAGTCGGAAGAGGATTCTCACGCGAGTCTGGGTGTATACCTTCACTCCCTACCCCTTTAATAAGAACGAAGACAAACAAGTACACTTATCGGTATCTCCAACTTTCTGTTTTTTCCTGGGTTCCCCCGACGGAGAGGCTCCCTGACCGCGATCCGCTGAAAGGAAAGGAGAAAGAACACCATTACGAGAATAATCCAACCACAAAGAGAGAGGAAGTGGGAAAAGAGGTCTGAGATATAACAGAAAGAAAAGGAGAAAGTGACTCCAGGGAGAAGAAAGAATTGGACAGTTATTGGGTTTACTGATCACAATCACCCAAACTAAGTGAAAAGAAATAAAATAATAAACACCTATCGTATGAGTTGGCGTATTTCATTGTTATAAAAGACTGCCCCCCTACAGGTACATAAAACTGTACCTATTCTTTAGAAATGGGTAACTGTGGTAAAGATATCAAATGACCTATCATTTGCATTGTCCACACCACCAAAATTATGATACAACCTTGACTTTTGAGTAATTCTACAATGAAATACATTAACATTGTATGTTACGGCCTAGGTAGAAGCTGTGGGTGTCTTATTAAGGCCAGAACTGACAGATACTGTTACGTTTGTACATAGGCCCATATTTATACTTTTTGACGCTAAACTGCGCTAACGCAGTTTAGCGTCAAAAAGTTTTGCGCCGTCTAACGCCATTCTGAAGCGCCAAGCGGGCGCCGTATTTATGGAATGGCGTTAGACGGCGCAATCAGACCGGCGCTGCCTGGTTTGCGTGGGAAAAAACCACGTAGACCAGACAGCGCCGGCGTAGGGGGAAAATGGCGCATGGGCGTCTTAAAATGGGGCAAGTCAGGTTACGTCGAAAAAATCGTCTTAACCCGACTTGCGCCATTTATTTTCGACGCCCATCCCCCATCAACATGACTCCTATCATTGTAAAGATAGGAGTCATGCCCCCTTGCCCAATGGCCATGCCCAGGGGACTTCTGTCCCCTGGGCATGGTCATTGGGCATAGTGGCATGTAGGGGGGCACAAATAAGGCCCCCCTATGCCACCAAAAAAATATATTAAAAAAAAAAAAATTATACTTACCTGAACTTACCTGAATGTCCCTGGGGTGGGTCCCTCCATCCTTGGGGGTCCTCCTGGGGTGGGCAAGGGTGGCAGGGGGGGTCCCTGGGGGCATGGGAGGGCACCTGTGGGCTCATTTTGAGCCCACAGGCCCCTTAACGCCTGCTCTGAGCAGGCGTTAAAAAGTGGCGCAAATGCGCCGTTTTTAGCCACGCCAACTCCCGGGCGTCTCTTTTGCCCGGGAGTATAAATACCACGTAAACTCCTGGGAGTCATTTTTTAGACGGGAACGCCTCCCTTGCATATCATTAACGCAAGGAAGGGGTTCACGCTAAAAAATGACGCACATTCCGGGAACTTTGGCGCTATTCGCCTCTAACGCCATAGTATAAATATGGCGTTAGTTGGCGTTAGTTTTGCGTCGAAATTGCGTCAAAAAAAACGACGCAATTTCGGCGCAAACGGAGTATAAATATGGCCCATAATGTTTAACATCTGTGAATAAACGTAAACACCAAAAATATCTTCTGGCTGCTTCTAGAGTTTTAGGCATTCCAGCATGTCCGGCAACCTCAGAGTCACAAAGCTAACTCTGAGCCTATTGTCTCAACGAAACTGACGTCAAATACATAGCTTTTCTTCAAAGCAAAAACTAATCTTTCTCATAGCTAAATCCTTGTTCTCATCCTATGTCCTTTATCAATGGTCGGGGTTTATATACACACTTTGGTAAAAAAATATCCAACTCAATGTTTCAAAATCTTAAGAGACAAAAATTATGGTGGTTCAACTGTCAATTTACTCTCATTTTCTAGTTGATTATGTCAAGTGAGAGTATCATCTTTCCCATTACTGGTCAATAGCTTATAACAAAATCATAGTCCGAAAAGATCATAGCATGTGTAGGAAAGTACCATCTTGCCTGGCATGTTACCCCCATATTTCACTGTATATATGTTGTTTTAGTTGTATGTGTCACTGGGACCCTGCCAGCCAGGGCCCCAGTGCTCATAAGTGTGCCCTGTATGTGTTACCTGTGTTATGACTAACTGTCTCACTGAGGCTCTGCTATCTAGAACCTCAGTGGTTATGCTCTCTCTGCTTTCCAAATTGTCACTAACAGGCTAGTGACCAATTTTACCAATTTACATTGGCATACTGGAACACCCTTATAATTCCCTAGTAAATGGTACTGAAGTACCCAGGGTATTGGGGTTCCAGGAGATCCCTATGGGCTGCAGCATTTCTTTTGCCACCCATAGGGAGCTCTGACAATTCTTACACAGGCCTGCCACTGCAGCCTGAGTGACATAACGTCCACGTTATTTCACAGCCATTTTACACTGCACTTAAGTAACTTATAAGTCACCTATATGTCTAACCTTTACCTAGTAAAGGTTGGGTGCTAAGTTACTTAGTGTGTGGGCACCCTGGCACTAGCCAAGGTGCCCCCACATTGTTCAGGGCCAATTCCCCGGACTTTGTGAGTGCGGGGACACCATTACACGCGTGCACTATACATAGGTCACTACCTATGAATAGCTTCACAATGGTAACTCTGAATATGGCCATGTAACATGTCTATGATCATGGAATTGCCCCCCCAATGCCATCCTGGCATTGGTGTGACAATCCCATGATCCCCCGGGTCTCTAGCACAGACCCGGGTACTGCCAAACTGCCTTTCCCGGGGTTTCACTGCTGCTGCCAACCCCTCAGACAGGTTTCTGCCCTCCTGGGGTCCAGCCAGGCTTGGCCCAGGAAGGCAGAACAAAGGACTTCCTCAGAGAGAGGGTGTTACACCCTCTCCCTTTGGAATAAGGTGTCAGGGCTGGGGAGGAGTAGCCTCCCCCAGCCTCTGGAAATGCTTTGATGGGCACAGATGGTGCCCATCTCTGCATAAGCCAGTCTACACCGGTTCAGGGATCCCTCAGCCCTGCTCTGGCGCAAAACTGGACAAAGGAAAGGGAAGTGACCACTCCCCTGACCTGCACCTCCCCTGGGAGGTGCCCAGAGCTCCTCCAGTGTGCTCCAGACCTCTGCCATCTTGGAAACAGAGGTGCTGCTGGCACACTGGACTGCTCTGAGTGGCCAGGGCCAGCAGGTGACGTCAGAGACTCCTTCTGATAGGCTCCTTCAGGTGTTGCTAGCCTATCCTCTCTCCTAGGTAGCCAAACCTCCTTTTCTGGCTATTTAGGGTCTCTGCTTTGGGGAATTCCTTAGATAACGAATGCAAGAGCTCATCAGAGTTCCTCTGCATCTCTCTCTTCACCTTCTGCCAAGGAATCGACTGCTGACCGCGCTGGAAGCCTGCAAAACTGCAACAAAGTAGCAAAGACGACTACTGCGACCTTGTAACGCTGATCCTTCCGCCTTCTCGACTGTTTTCCTGGTGGTGCATGCTGTGGGGGTAGTCTGTCTCCTCTCTGCACTAAAAGCTCTTAACGAAATCTCCTGTGGGTCGACGTAATCTTCCCCCTGCAACTGCAGGCACCAAAGAACTGCTTCACCGGTCCTCTGGGTCTCTTCTCAGCACGACGAGCGAGGTCCCTTGAACTCAGCAACTCTGTCCAAGTGACTCCCACAGTCCAGTGACTCTTCAGTCCAAGTTTGGTGGAGGTAAGTCCTTGCCTCCCCACGCTAGACTGCATTGCTGGAAACCGCGTGTTTTGCAGCTACTCCGGCTCCTGTGCACTCTTCGAGGATTTCCTTTGTACACAGCCAAGCCTGGGTCCCCGGCACTCTAACCTGCATTGCACGACCTCCTGAGTTGTCCTCCGGCTTCGTGGGACCATCTTGTGCAACTTCGGGTGAGCTCCAGTTCACTCCACTTTGTAGTGCCTGTTCCAGCACTTCTGCGGGTGCTGCTTGCTTCTGAGTGGGCTCTTTGTCTTGCTGGACGCCCCCTCTGTCTCCTCACGCAATTGGCAACATCCTGGTCCCTCCTGGGCCACAGCAGCATCCAAAAACCCTAACCACGACCCTTGCAGCTAGCAAGGCTTGTTTGCGGTCTTTCTGCACGGAAATACTTCTGCACGACTCTTCACAACGTGGGACATCTATCCTCCAAAGGGGAAGTTTCTAGCCCTTGTCGTTCTTGCAGAATCCACAGCTTCTACCATCCAGTGGCAGCTTCTTTGCACCCACAGCTGGCATTTCCTGGGCATCTGCCCACTCCCGACTTGATCGTGACTCTTGGACTTGGTCCCCTTGTTCCACAGGTACCCTCGTCAGGAAATCCATCATTGTTGCATTGCTGGTGTTGCTGTTTCTTGCAGAATTCCCCTATCACGACTTCTGTACTCTTTGGGGAACTTAGGTGCACTTTTCACCCACTTTTCAGGGTCTTGGGGTGGGCTATTTTTCTAACCCTCACTGTTTTCTTACAGTCCCAGCGACCCTCTACAAGGTCACATAGGTTTGGGGTCCATTTGTGGTTCGCATTCCACTTCTAGAGTATACGGTTTGTGTTGCCCCTATCCCTATGTGCCCCCATTGCATTCTATTGTGACTATACATTGTTTGCACTGTTTTCTATTGCTATTACTGCATATTTTGGTATTGTGTACATGTATCTTGTGTATATTTGCTATCCTCATACTGAGAGTACTCACTGAGATACTTTGGCATATTGTCATAAAAATAAAGTACCTTTATTTTTAGTATATCTGTGTATTGTGTTTTCTTATGATATTGTGCATATGACACTAGTGGTACTGTAGGAGCTTCACTCGTCTCCTAGTTCAGCCTAAGCTGCTCTGCTAAGCTACCCTTTCTATCAGCCTAAGCTGCTAGACACCCCTCTACACTAATAAGGGATAACTGGACCTGGTGCAAGGTGTAAGTACCCCTTGGTACTCACTACAAGCCAGGCCAGCCTCCTACAGTATGTCTAAGTTGTTGAGGAGTCAATGCAATGGCTGACTTTAGGAACTGGAAATTTCTGTGATCAATAAATACTTCCATAGCATGGTGTGCTAACAGGTAATGCTCCACTCTTGAAAAGATCTTCTGATGGCCAAGTGTTCCTTATCTGTGATTGTATAATGTAACTTTGATGGTGAGATTTGTTTTAGAACTGTAAGCTACTGGATGAAACTGCACAGTGTTGGGGTTCCTCAGAGACAAAATACTCCAAAAGGCCTGATAGAAAGCATTTGTTTCCACAATAAAAGTATACTCTACATTATTCTGATGCAATGTAGGGTCACTAAAACTATGTTCTTTTAAGAAGCAAAAGGCATGATCAGTCTTGTTTGACCCAAAAAAACTGCTCCCTCATATAGAGGCTCAGCAATGGGCTTCACAGTTTCCAAAAGCTGATGATCAGCCAAAACTGCTCCCTTATGTAGAAGCTTGGTAATGGGTGTACATTTTCAGAAACCTGATGAATGAATGTCCTATAAAAATTACCCCCCCACACACAAAAATGAATAGTTTTTACATCAGTGGGTGTGGGTAATTGAACAATTGGTGAAACCTTCTTTGGATTCATCTGAATATTTTCTGGTGTCATTATGCATCCCAAACTACTGTACTACTGTGGAAGATACATTTATCCATCTTGGCAAAAAGATGATAATCTTGTAACTGCTGTAAAACTGCTTTTACATCATAGATGTGTTTTTCAAGAGTTTGAATTATTCAGAATATCATTTAAGTAGAGTCTACAAAACACATCTAAGTACTCTCTCAAAACTTCATCAATAAGGTAATGAAATACTACCAAAGTGTTGCTAAGCTTGAAATGCATGATATGATATTCAAACAATGCATTCTTTTATTCCTCACCCTCTCAAATTCCAAGCAAGTGGTAAGTTCATTTGCGATCTAATTTGGTGAATACATTTGTATTTCGCATCTGATTTAATTCACTTCATAAGGGTTGATAAAAAACTTATTTTTTTCTCTTCTTGTCAATCAGTTTCAACCACTAAGCTGTTGAATGCGATAGTAAAACTGAACACATTTTGATGGCCTTGTCTGAAAGGTAACAACTTGTTATCCAAAGAAAAAGTATGTGACTTTCTTTTAAATACCTTAGGGCATATTTATACTCCGTTTGCGCCGAATTTGCGTTGTTTTTTTCGACGCAAATTCGACGCAAAACTAACTCCATATTTATACTTTGGCGTTAGACGCGTCTAGCGCCAAAGTTCATGGAGTTAGCGTCATTTTTTTGCGTGAACACCTTCCTTGCGTTAATGATATGCAAGGTAGGCGTTCCCGTCTTAAAAAATGACTGCGATGCATAAGCGTCGTATTTATACTCCCGGGCAAAAATGACGCCCGGGAGTGGGCGGGACTAAAAAACCCGCATTTGCGCCGGATTTTAGCGCCTGGGTCAGGGCAGGCGTTAAGGGACCTGTGGGCTCAGAATGAGCCCAGAGGTGCCCTCCCAAGCCCCCAGGGACACCCCCTGCCACCCTTGCCCACCCCAGGAGGACACCCAAGGATGGAGGGACTCATCCCAGGGAAGAAAAGGTAAGTTGTGGTAAGTATTTTTTGTATTTTTTTTTTTGGCATGGGGGGCCTGATTTGTGCCCCCCTACATGCCACTATGCCCAATGACCATGCCCAGGGGACATAAGTCCCCTGGGCATGACCATTGGGCAAGGGGGCATGACTCCTGTCCTTGCTAAGACAGGAGTCATGTTAATGGCGTCTGGGCGCCCCAAAAATGGCGCAAATCAGGTTAAGACGATTTTTTTGCCTCAGCCTGACTTGCCCCATTTTTGGACGCCCAAACGCCATTTTTCCCTACGCCGGCGCTGCCTGGTGTACGTGGTTTTTTTTCACGCACACCAGGCAGCGCCGGTCGGCTAACGCCGGCTAACGCCATTCAATAAATACGGCGCCCGCATGGCGCTTCAGAATGGCGTTAGCCGGCGCTAATTTTTTTGGCGCAAAACTGCGTTAGCGCAGTTTTGCGTCAAAAAGTATAAATATGGGCCCGTATGACTCTGATCGCAGAACGCCAATAATTATATAACAAGGGATCATTTCTCCTCCCTAACGGTATATTCCAATATGTATCATTGACACTTAAAAAAAACAATAAAAACACTTGCTGCTTTGGTTTGATCATCTGGGAATGCCTTAGGTGAACATAAAATGTATAATCAGCACTTATTAAGGAATAACACAACATTTGAATCACCAAGTAAACTTTCAGGAAATGCCAAGGGTAGGTTAAGGATCACTACAGAATAAAAATATGCAAAGTACTCAGGCCTAGATTTATACTAGCTTTGCACTGAATTAGCGCAATTTTTTTTTCCATGCTAATTCAGCACAAACCTATCTCCATAGTTATACTTTGGCGCTAGACCCATCTAGCGCCAAAGTTATGGAGTTAAGGTCATTTTTTGCTAGCGGGCAACTACCTTACGTCAATGAGATGCAAGATAGGCGTTACCGGGCAAAAAGTGACTCTAAGGCCCATGCGCCTTATTTATCCTCCCGTGGAAAAATGGTGCCAGGGGAGGGAGGCGGGCCTAAAAATGGTGCTAAGCTGCTTAGTGCCATTATTTAACGCCTGGGTCAGGGCAGGTGTTAGGGGATCTGTGGGCCCATTTCCATGGTGGAACACCATGGAATGAGTCTACTGGTGCCATCCTCAAACCCCAGGGACACCTCCACCCACACCATTGGGACAGCAGAGGATGGGGAACCCTATCCCAGGTAAGTATAGATAAGTAGAGATAAGTATTTTTTTTTTTTTTTAAATGCCATAGAGGGCCCTGAAATGGGCTCCCCTACATGGCACTGGGTGCAATGGCCATGCCCGGGGGACCCTTGTCTTTATAAGACAGGAGTCATGTGGTATTGTAGGTTTTGCGTCAAGAAATTACACTGGGCTGGTTAGAGTCATCATTTTTTACTCTAACCAGCCTAACGTTATTTTTTGGTGCAAAACTCCCTTCTCACATACCGCCACCACCACCCTGCTAACGTCATTTTCCTTGACGATAGCCCACCCTTTGCGCCGGATAGCACCATTCCATAAACAAAACAACCGGCCAGTGTCTTGGAATGGCGCTAGACTGGTGGTAAACTTTTTCACCCAAAACTGTGTTAGCGCAGTTTTGCATGAAAAAGTATAAATATGGGCTTTAGTGTCTCACAATGGAAGTGGTAATTCCTACAAATATGTGTCTTTTGGTTCCAAAACAAAGGCACCAAACATCTTACTTTCTGTTCTTTGCACGGTGCCCATCTTTTGTATAACTGCAATTACGTCTGACCATACAAATTGACTTCCTACTGCAGCTTGGTTAAGATATGAAGATAAGAGACCCATTGCTCTGGTTGGATATTAACATGGGTTAGGCAATCTGTTAGAAAGTACTAACCTTGTACTATAGCCTTGTACTCTAGATAGAAGGAAGTAATGTACTCTTCTGTTCCATATCACAGCCACTACTGACACCACACAGTATGGTATGCGAAACAATTACAAGGACCAGGAAATGAGAATGAAATAAGTGAGGAAACAGAGACACTGGATATCACACTCTGCTACTACACTCTGCTGGGCACAGATAGGAATGGATCTGTAAAGACAAAATAAGGATCCTTAATACTATGTCATTAGCATACAGTATCTAACTCTCACAGTAAAAATTATATTCCTTGAAGTTATAATATATCTGAATAATCTACTCCCTGCATTCTTGATGTAAAGCTCACTGTCCTAAAGCTGAAATATAGAAGATATAGCAAGTGATCACTGAAGTGCTTAGTAATTTAACTCCTTAATGGCAAGATAGCTATGTCCAGCTTCGAATGTATAGGCGTTCAGATATTAATTGGCTTAGGTTCTGATTTAACATGACACCACTGAAAAAAGAATTGTTTGTTAACACTATAATCCCTAATTAAATAACAAATGGTTATCTGCTAATTACAAAAAGTTCCTTCAATGCGCGCGTGCGCGCGCGCGCACGCGCACACGCACACACGCACACACACGCACACACACGCACACACACACACACACACACACACACACACACACACACACATCAAAACAAATCCCTTTCAAGGTTAGAGTGACGCATAAATTATGCAAAAAGAAGAATAGAGAACTCTGGGTAGTTCCCAAGTTTAGGTGGAGAGCAGCTCTAGTAAGGAGCACCCTGCAACACCAGCGACACTCTAGATTTGCTCACCTCAAACGACTGTATAGCTAGCAACGTTTTTAAGCATTGGATCAGCACAGTGCTTAAAGGATTAGTACTGGGAAATATAAATTGTTAATTTGAGTGGTAGACATGTGAGTCTCTGTTAGTCTGATTGAATAGGATAAATGAGGGATTGAGAAGGGAAGAGTCCAGATAAAGTTATTTGGGAGATCATAATAGCTGTATGAGGTTTGGGTTGAATCAAAGGAATGATAGACAAGTGACGAGTCTAGAAAGGGTTATTAGGGAGATCATAGTAATAAGCTGAGGTTTGGGAGGTGTCAAAGGAGGGATCCAGGAGAGAAAAATCTAGGAAGGGTTATTTTGGGGATCATAGTAGAATAATGAGGTTTGGGATGAGTCAAGGAGGGATAGAGAATGGAAGAGTCAAGAAATGGTCTTAGGGAAATAATTTTAGTAGAATGAGCTTTGGGTGAGTCAGAGAGTGGAGGTAGAGGGTATATTGAGAGAGGTATAGGATGAGACACAGAGTAGTGCATTGGATGAAGGTTAAGGTTTTTTTCTTTGATTCTACAGTAGGAGTAAAGTAATAAAGATAAAGATACATAACTACATAGAAAGGGTATACACGTATAAGGAAAATAACAAATAGATATAAAATTATATTGCATGAAGTTCCATATCTGCTATTATGGATATTTAGTTAGAAATTCAGACTTTCAGATGTTGCTGTAAAGAAAGGCTAATTTATTGGTGTATTATTATTATAGTATATATATTTGAAATATATATTTATTTTAATTTTATATTTTTCTTAATATTTCAATAGTGAAACACTTATAAATAGAATTGTTATGATCATATTTACATATTGTGTGCATATATATATATATATATCTTCAAACAGGCTTCCCACACAGAGACAGCGCCATACGCCTAAGTTTCCAGTTTCAAAGGGCACTTTATTTGCCACCAAAGTTAAGAAAACCACAGTTCTTTTCTTCGTGATGCGTTTCAGCTGCTATATATCATAAGTAATATATACATCTGTTAACCCCCTCACTGCTAGGCCTCCCCCACTCCTCGCACAAAGTCTTTTTTTGGTTGTTTGGGGTCGTACTTAGGCCTCCATAACTTTTTGTCCACCTAAGCTACCTATGCCAAATTTGCCTCCTTGTTTTCAAACATCCTAGGGATTCTAAAAAGTACCCGGTATTTGTGGATTCCGCTGGAGAGGACGAAAAATTAGACAAAATACAACAAATTTTTCATTTTTGTGGGGGAAAAAATGCGGAAAAAGTAGAAAGTGTATGTTTTTTTTCCTGCGAAAGGTTTGTGATGCTAAAATCACCATCTTCCCAGCTTCCAGGAACAGGCAGACATGAGTCAGAAAACCAAATTTCTAACACAGTTTTTGGCATTTTACTGGGGAAGAGCCCATTTTTCCTATTCCAGTTTGTGGTGGAAAAGCGTGTGAAACCCATGGTGGATCCTGGAAAGCTATACATTTCCCAAAACTAGATAAAAAATTTAATTTATCAAGGGGGCATTTTGATAGGTTCTTCAAAGGTTTCCCAAAGAAACCAAGTGTTGAAATAAATAAATATTGAAAATTAGTAGGACAAATTGGGCAATTGTGACAACATTTTCATTAGTAACTTCCCATCACGATGGCTGATTCACAAAAGCTATACACCATTACATCTTCTAGACCCTTTTAGTTGTGAGGAATTATTTGCACATCTCAGAATTTGTGGGTGGCCATACTAGCATGTGAATTAGAGTGTATTTATTAAATTTACTTATTTCTTACACATTGTCTCACATTTGGAAGGTGCAAATGCAGATAAATACAATTGGTAATAACACTTTTTCTACTATTCTGTGTTCCCCTATGTCTCCCAATAAAAATGGTACCTCATTTGTGTGGTTAGGCCTAGTGCCGCAACAGGAAACGGCCCAAAACACAACATGAATATATCACATTTTTCCACGCAAACTGACCTGTTTTTTGCACATTCGGTAGCTGTGGTCTTTGGGCCTTAGCTCAGCTGGTATCTAGGAAAACCTAGCAAACCTGTACATTCCTGAAAACTAGACACCTATGGGAATCTAGGTTGTGATGTCTTGAGTGGCTCTCCCCAGGCTGTTTTACCCAGAATCACTTGTAAACATCAAACTTTTACTAAAAAAACAAACATTTTCCGCATATTTCTGTGATGAAAAGTTCTGGAATCTGCACAGAGCCACACAGTTCCTTCCACCTAACCTTCTCCTAAATCTCCTGATAAAAATGGTACATCACTTGTGTGGCTCTGCTTAGTGCCAGTGACAGGAACTTATCAAACCAAGTTCAGTGGGAGCCCTTGTGTGAGGACTCCTAATGACATTGATTGGATACGTTCATGTTGCAGGCATAAGGCCCAACCACAAAAGTGGCACAGCATTTTTACCACAGAAGTGGGGCAATGCTGGGTGGAAGGAATTTTGAGTTTTCCAGCAGATTTCGGAAGGCTTCCATCGCAGAAATGTGAGGAAAAATGTGTGGTGTTAGTCAACATTTGAGGTCTGCAGGGCACTGTGGGTAAGAAAATAGTGTGGGATGGATGCTAAGCACACCACCCTGGACTCCTCCAGATGTCTAGTTTTCAGAACTTTATGGGTCTAGTAGGTTTTTCCAGGTGGCAGCCTACCCAAGCCCAAAAAGGGCAGCTGTTCACCATTGCAAGTGGGATTATACTGGGAGTTAGCCAAACTCTCCTGGCCCCTTTGTAAAAACAACACCCAAAAGAATCAAATATCTGCTTCCTTGCCATTGAAATGAGATGCTTTGGCCCACAGGGGCGCAGAAAGACTGTTTCTCCATTTTTGAAGGGGGCATGGCAATGCCCATGCTGGGCAGTCCCCACCCCTTCCAAAAAAGTAATCCCTTGTGTCTAATGGGCTTTCTTCCCCCGTGGGGAGCATATGGAGATATTTGCCTCCATATGGCACCCATGGGTGGGCAGAAAGATGGTTTTCACTTTTTTGTGGGTTGGGTGGAACGCCATGTCAATACTGGGCAGTCACCACAGCTAAAAATAAAAAAAGTAATCCCCGGTGTCTAGTGGGCTTTCCGGCCTTTTTGGGGGCAAATTGGTCTAAAAATATGGGGAGCGATCCTTGCCCAAGAGCCGCTCCCTCACATGTTACATAAAAAGCCCTGGATTGTAGTGGTTTTCTGACATCCCCTGGGGACAGATCAGCATAACAATAGGGCCAATCTGCCCCCAGGGGTGCAGAAAATGGCCAAAATATTTCCCCCATAATGGGAAGCCACCCTTGCCCACGGGACGCTCCCCATTATATGTTATTGAAAATCCCTGGTGTCTAGTGGTAGTCTGCCCCCCCGGGGGAAGAATGGCCTAAAAATAAGGCCCATCTGCTCCCAGGCGGGACAGAAAACAGCTAAAATATATTTTTAAAATATTGGGAGTGGCCCTTGCCTAACA